>NC_057864.1:187014699-187317729 GCF_019393635.1 Dromiciops gliroides
GTCTATTGGGAGGACAAAATGCAAACATAGATACATATGTAGTAGGTAAATAATAAACAACATTGCATAATCAGCACATTAGAGAAGTACCGATCAATTTCTATGTGAGATCTCGGGGGAGAAGGTTGTTGGCAACTGGGAGAACTTAGGAAAGTTTCCTGGAAGAAATGATATTTTAGTTTGTTTTGGGGAAAGGAGGAGATTCCTGGCATAGGAAAAGAAGTATGCAAAGGCAGAGAGGTAGGATAATGTAAATTGTATTAGGGGAAGAGAAAACCATTCAGTCTGGCTTGGTCTGGGTGGAGCATTCTGAGTGTAGAGGAAAGTGATGCTTAATTTCAGAAGGCCTTGAATGCCAGGCAAAGGAGTTTAAATTGGACTCAGGACTTCTGAAGTAGTTTTGAGAAGAGTAGTGACATTCCAAATCTAGGCTTAAGGAATATAATTAATATGAAAGTGATGGGGGGCAGCTAGGTGGCGCAGTGGATAGAGCACCGGCCCTGGAGTCAGAAGTACCTGAGTTCAAATCCGGCCTCAGACACTTAACACATACTAGCTGTGTGACCCTGGGCAAGTCACTTAACCCCAATTGCCTCACTTAAAAAAAAAACCAAAATATGAAAGTGATGGGATTGTTAGATGGAAAGGGCAGAGAAAAGAGGCAGGAAGCATCCATTAGAAAGCCAATGCAATAACTCAGGAACTCTGGCATAAACATACTCAGTACTAGCACAGCCCAAATACCACAAGTACCATAGCACAAAATAAAAAGAAAAGAAAAGGTTTAGACCAACATCTTGTACTATGAGATAATATTTGTGAAGCACTTAGTGCAGAGCCTGGTACATAGCAGGTGCTATATAAATGCTTATTTCTTTCCTTACTAACATGTCACAAGCTCAAAAGGCATATGTAAATTAAAAAAAATAAGATCGTGTTATGTCATAGCTATGGCTGTGTGAATTTGTGTGTGTTGAATTCTTTTAAAAAATATATGTATATATTTATTTATTTCATCAAATACTTCTCAATTGCATTAAAAACTTCACATTAATTTTACAATTTTTTTGAGTTTCAAATTCTCTTCCTCCTACCTCTCCCCCACCTCTTGAAAAGGCAAACAATATGATTATACATGTGAAGTCATCCAAAACATATTTCCATATTAGCCATGTTGTAAAAGAAAACACACACACACAAGAAAAATAAAGCGAAAAAATATGCTTCAATGTGCACTCAGAATTCATGAGTTCTCTCTCTGGAGGTGGATAAAGGGTCCTTTGGAATTGTCTTCTATCATTATCTTGAGTAGAGTAGCTAAGTCTTTTTTTTTTCTGGGGAAATGAGGATTAAGTGATTGCCCAGGGTCACACAGCTATTAAGTATCAAGTGTCTGAGGCCTGATTTGAACTCAGGTTCTCCTGAATCCAGGGCTGATACTTTAGCCACTGCATTGTCTAGCTGCCCCCAGAGTAGCCAAGTCTTCCACAGCTGATCATCATTACAACTTGATGTTACTGTATAAAATGTTCTCCTGGTTGTGTTCACTTCATTTTGCATCAGTTCATGTAAGACTTCCCAAGTTTTTTCTGACACCATTCTGTCCATCGTTTCTCATAGTACAATAGTATTCCATCACAATCATATGCCACTTGTTCAGCCATTCCCCAGCTGGAGAGTTCTTAACCAAAGAAGTGATAGAAGGGGTCTAAGAGATAATTTCAATTATATGAATAGAATAAACATTTATATAATGCCTACTATGTCCTCTCTGAAAGGTAGGTTCTATTAACTGAGGTTAATTGTCTAGGTTCACAGTTAGTGTTTGAAGCTGGACTTGAACTGAGCTCTTCCTGATTCCAGGGTCAGCACTCTTATCTATTGCACCACTAGCTGTTTCTACTATGAGGCAATCTCTTATATGAAATTCAAAAACTTTTGCATAAGTAAAATCAGTGCAATTAGTATAAGAAGAGGTGCACATTGAACAAAATCTTTGTATCAAATGTCTCTGATAAGGGTCTGATATCCAAGCTATACAAAGAACAAACACAAGAAAAAGGCACATTCCTTAATGGATAAGTGGTCAGAGGACTTGAACAAATAATTCCCACAAGAATTGCAAACCAAAAGCTACTATACAAAATATTGCTCAAAAAAAAAAAAGATTGCTCCAAATAAGTAATAACAAGAGAAATGCAAATCAAAACAACTTTGAGCTTTCATAGCACCTTCAATTCATTGGCAAAGATGACAAAAAATGAAAGTAGTCAAGGTTTAGTGGCTTTGGATAGATATGCACACTGATTTACAGTTGGTGGAACTGTGAATTGATCTAGTCATTTTCAAAAGCATTTAGGTGTAAAAATATGTTTTACATGATTGCACACACATAACCTATATCAGATTACTTGCTGTCTTGGAGAGGGGGAAGGAGAGAAAGGGAAATTTTTTTTTTTTGCAGGGCAATGGGGGTTAAGTGACTTGCCCAAGGTCACACAGCTAGTAAGTGTCAAGTGTCTGAGGCCAGATTTGAACTCAGGAACTCCTGAATCCAGGGCCAGTGCTTTATCCACTGCACCACCTAGCCGCCCCAGGAAAAATTTTTGGAACTCAAAATCTTTTTTTAAAAAATGAATGTTGAAAATTGTATACTGTAATTGGATAAAATAAAGTCCTATTAAATAAAAATAAAAATAAGGAATAAGGAATTATTATTGTTTAAAACGCCTAAAATGCCCATATCCTTTCAGGAGATACCTCTGCTAGGCATATATCTCAGCAAGGTCAAAGACATACAGAAAGGTCCCATACATACCCAAATATATATAAACAGCACTTTTGTGGTAGAAAGGAACTAGAAACAAAGAAGAAATCCATCAATTGGAGGATGATTAAAAATGTGATACATTAATATAATGGAATATTGCTAAAGGAAGTAACAAATATTAAGAATTTAGAGAAACATGGGAAGACCAAGTAGAGGCTGGACAGTTATTTGGTGGGTATATTATAGTAGATATTCCATCTTTGTATGTATGGGTTATTGAAGTTCCTTCCAAATTCTTAAATCTATGATTCTATAAGGCAAAAAGAAGCAGAAACACACACACAGGCATACAGGCACACATGTGCACACACAGTGACAAGAATAGAAATAGAAAGAAAAAAACCTGAAACTGAATACTGCAAAATTATGATGATAAACTTTGCTCTGGAGAAGAATTTAGAAAATTCACTGTTTTCCCTTCTTTGCAGAAGCAGAAGGTTATGGATGTGGAATATTACATATACTATTGGACACAATTGATATATTGGTTGGTCTTGCAGACAGCTGTTTCTTTTTCTTTTTGAAATTATTTGGGGGCAGCTAGGTGGCGAAGTAGATAGAGCACTGGCCCTGAAGTCAGGAGTACCTGAGTTCAAATCTGGCCTCAGACACTTAACACGTACTAGTTGTGTGACCCTGGGCAAGTCACTTAACCCCAATTGCCTCACTTAAAAAAAAGAAATTCTTTGTTATCAAGATTACTCAATAGGGAAGGGAAGGATACATTCATAAGAGAATTTGTTACAAACAAAAGATGTAAATACACACACACACATATATGCCTCACTAAAAAAACAAAAACAAAAACAAAAAAACACACAAGAAGTTCATGGACTCCAGGTTAGGAATCTTTGAGTAACATTATTTCTGTAGTCCCTTCCAGCTCTGAATCTAAGACACTACAATTGACACTAAAAACAGAAACCGGCAAAGAGAAGGGGGAGAAGAATGTAGAAGTTCCTTCTTTGGGGTAGCTAGGTAGAACAGTGGATAGAGTTCCAGGCCTGGAGTTAGGAAGACCTGAGTTCCATCCTCAAACATTTACTAGCTGTATGATCCTGGAAAAATCACTTAACCCTGTTTGCCTCAGTTTCCTCATCTTTAAAATGAGCTGGAGAAGGAAATGGCAAAACCACTCCAGTATTTTTGCCAAGAAAATCCAAAATGGAGTCATGATGAGTCAGACATGACTGAAACAACTGAAAAATAATGACAAAAATATGAAAGACACAACTTTACCTGGCTGGGATAGATTTAATGGAATTCCATAAAGACACAAGATGAAAGAAACATCTTTTGGTTGGGGGGGGCGGGGCAATGAGGGCTAAGTGACTTGCCCAGGGTCACACAGCTAGTAAGTGTCAAGTGCCTGAGGCCAAATTTGAACTCAGGTCCTCCTGAATCCAGGGCCAGTGCTTTATCCACTGTACCACCTAGCTGCCCCTTGAAAGAAAGTGCTCTTCTGGTATGAAACAGTATAATGCACTGGAAAACATATGAGATTTGGAGTCAGAGGATGTTGGAATCATGGTACTTCTGTTTGAATCACAGCTCTTATATTTACTTCCTGTGTGACTTTGGATAAATGATCTTTGCTTCAATTTCCCCATATGCAAAATTAAGGCAGTGGGACTACAGTATCTCAAAGGGTCTCCAAACTCTGAAATCTATTATCCTATATTCATCCCATAAAATATATGGTAACAAAACATATTTATTAGAAAACTGCATTCAATTAAAATTATCTGTGGAAATGACATGGGTATGCTTGCTTTACTTATAAGGACCAAACTCTGAGGAGCCTTGTTGGTAAAGAACTTTCCTGTCCTCCCCCCCCCCCCAAGACCTGCTTTATCAAAGATAGCCACTAGAGGGCTCACAGCCCACAGAAAGCTGAATGGGCCTCTTTCAACATCCCCTCCCCAGGAATCTTCATGTCCAGCCCTGAAATTTGCCATTGAAAACACACTCCTGCTCTTTTTCCCAAACTAAAGCACCATGGGGAAAAAAGAGGGATGGGTTTAATAGAAGGGACCTCAAAAGTCAAATCCGCTGGCCAACCCAAAAATCTATTCAATGTCCCTAAGAATGAGTCACTTTCTTCTGTTATTGGGTAAGTCTAGTTATTAGACAGTAATTTTTTATCTTATGTGTATTTTTTGTTATATTTTAAGTTCCGAGTTGTCTCCCTCCCTCTTTCCCCATCCTGAGTTAGAGAAAGCCAACATTTGCTATAGATATCTATATGGAACCATGAAACACATTCCTTAAAAGTCTTTTATAGATTTAAATGTTCATATTACTCAGAATAGTTTAGTCATTCACAGTTATTTTTTTAACAAAATTGCAGTTACAATATACAATATTCTCCTGATTCTGCTCATTTTACTCTGCAAGTTATTTCTTATAACAGGCCGAATATCCCTCTCTTCTTTTCAACCACTGACCCCAGTCAATGCTTGCTTTCAAATATTCAGAAGGGTCCTCCTATGGAGATAAATACTTCAAGTCTAATTCCTTCTCCATAGGAGGACCCTTCTGAATACTTGAAAACAGGCATTATATTTTCCTTGAGGCTTCTCTTCTCCAAATAAGTTGTTCTTGCTTTAAAGCTTCTTCCTTTAACCCTTTCATCTCACTATCCTGGTCATCCTCTAGAGACTTGACCCAGTTTGTCAGTGTCTTTTAAAACATGGTACCCAGAAGTGAATAAGATAGCAGGAAGGAATACAGTGGAACCCTAATCTCCCCTGTTCTGGACTATATGTTTTTATTAATGCATCCAAAGGCAGCTTACCTTTTTCTGCTGTATTTTCCAAGGGTGGGGAATCCATTAATTACTGATTGGCCATCCCCACTTGAGAATAGTTAACCTTTGTTAGGTGGGAATTGAACACACCAGAACTAGATCTAACAGAAAGCTTATTCTGATTGGAGGACTTGTTCATATCCAAGTTCCAAGAAAATTCCTTTCTATCAACAAATACTATAATATACTGTGCTTTTTCTTTACATAAATGTTTCTGCTAACCTGATTGTTGCCTCACAAAGAGACCAAGTGTTAACTAGAAATAGATTTAAATATAAATTAAGCCAAACTTTTTCTGAAATGTTAGGACTTTTCCTAACTGGCAACTTGGGATGATTGTGATTTTACTATTAACTTTTTTGACTAATAAAACTCTCAAAAAGCAGGCAACGAGGGAACCATGTGGATCTAGGTGGCCCTAGGCTTAAAAAGGAGCTAATTATTTAAATAAGCTGATACACAAGTCATACTACATACTGATAAGGGGAAACCGATAGGAGAAAGCACGTGGGTCCTTAGGATTCCTCTGTAAAGAATTACACTCTCGCACAAGACCTAATCAGGAATAAGAGAACAGGTTTATTGGGGTACAAGAGAAACCGGCCAGGAGGAAGGTTTTGCCAGAACAAAACGCTTTCCCCCCAACTGACTTGTGGGGTGCCATTTTATAGGGTTTAGATGGGGGGTTGGTAAGAGTCTCTTATTGGGTGAGGGGCTGGTGGTCTTCCCGAGTTGCGCTGTGGTAGGAAGAATCCCTCGTGAGAGATCTGGTGGTGGGTGTCAACTTTGTCCTGATGGGTCTAAGCAGTCTGCTGATGGGCGGTTCCAGGTGGTCTTCTCCTGGATTACCTCATCCAGATGCTTAGGAGGACTGGAATGTGGGGTGATGGTCCTGGAGCATGCTCAGTCCAATCTGTGCCGCTTATCTCTGTTAGGTGAGTGTGTGTGTCCTTGATTGTGTTCAAGGAGAGGCCTACTTGATTTCAAGGGAAAACCCCTGAGGTTTCAAGGAAAAGGTTCCTTGAACCCCCAGAGAATTGTTGGGGTGACCAGGGCCCATAATCCTCCCATGACAAAAGGTTGAACAAGACCCCCCAAAACAGCCCTGTGTGACTTCATTAAAGACATCTTTCAAGATTAATATGGATACAATTAATCCACTATCTTTGGATCCAGTTGTTCAACTATTCTAACCCCATCTAACTGTAATATTATCCAGCCTGCGTCTCTCCATCCAGATATTGAGACAGTCAAGTGCCTTGCTGAAACTCAAATATGTTATGTTTGATATTCCCTTGATCTACTTTTAACACTTTCAGCAAATGTCTAGAGGCCTTTCCCAGACATATCCTTTACTATATTGATTTTGCTTGTAACTGTTTTAATTAAAGCACTGAAGGCTCCATTTGCTTAGATCTAAATCTCATTTTACTGAGAGAAAAACTGAAGCACAGATAAGGTTCAAAAATCCAGGAAGAGGTAGGTACTTGCTACTTGGTTTTCAATAGCTCAAAGTAAGTGGAAAGGAGAGGAAAGGATTGATTTGCATGGGATGAGGAAGGATCAGTCAGCAATCCCACCCCCACCTTTTGAAGTTGCCTCAAAAGGATGAACACAGGGGATTTGTTCTGACCATATAATCTTGATCTCTGGATCCTCCTCTTAACACAGAAGGGAGTGGGCAGAGGACTGCCTCTGAAATACAGAGGACATGGAGATCAGAAGGTGAGACGTGGACAGAGACTGTTACTAAGCAGAGGAATTGTAGTATTGGGTATTAATGCATTTAAAGTCCCCAGGGTTTGGGCGACAAAGAGGCTGCCCTCTTTTCTCCTCCTCTCCTTCCTTCCCTCCTACGCAGACATTCTCAGTGCAGACCCCTGAAGACTACGTAGGCCTTAGGGGACTAGAAGACTCAGGGGGGTGGGGGAGATGAGTGGTGAGAGGGAAGGAAGAAGTCTTTCCAGCTAGTTAATCTCTAACTAGGCGGCCCAGCTTCCGGGTTTATAAATCTGTACTCTAGAGTCCTCACTACCCAGCGTGGCGCCACTTCCAGCCCTGGGGAATTGCGCCGCTCCTTCTCCCTCCCGCCAGCGTCTTCGGCACCGCCTCCAGAAGGCGTTTGGGGGTGGGGAAGGAAGGGAGGAAGTAAAGGGAGAAGAGGGAAGAGAAAGGGAGGGGAGTCGAATAGGCAAAGGAAAAAAGTGGGAACGATTCTAGAGGGCTGATGACGAAGCATGCTACCCACCTCCTGACAGAGAGGTGATGGACTCCGGGTGCAGAATGAGACGTATACACTTTTTGGACATGGCCAATGAAGGGGATTTGTTTTGCTTGACTAATTTGTATTGATTAAGTGTTTTGTTTTTCTTCTTTTTTTTTTTCGGTTGGTGGGGGAGGATGTGAGGTAGAGAAAAGGAATGCTTGTTAATCGAAAAAATAAAACTTAAAAAAAAGAAATGAGAAATGGGGAAAAGGAGGGGAGAACATGCTGTTTAACGCCCTCTCCTGGTCAAAGATTGACATTGCATATAAAACTATATTTTATATAGCGGGCCCGAGGCCTGCTAAGCGTTTTATCAAAGTGACATCACCAGCCCATCTTTAAAGTGCAGGAGGGAGAAACTAAGTCCCAGGGGTAGGGTCTGACGTGCAACCCAGGAGTCCAGGATCCCCAGTCTCAGAGCAATGTTTTGAAACTTCTGCAGCCAACAAGCCAATTTATCTTTTTTCACCCTCATCTCCTACTCCTAGACTTTCCTTCATTATGTACAGATATTACGGGTGACTCAGTGCTGAAGAAAGCTTCCCTTTCCCCATTCTTCGTGGAAATGGGGAAAGGCCCAGAACAGGCAGGGTGCCATGCCTAAAGCATCCAGCAGGGGACAGTGTCTAGCTGCAGCTGAGAAGTCCAAACCAGGTACCTCTTTGCGTCGTTTTCCGGACCTGCATAGTAAATGCTGCCTATGAGGATGTCGGAATATTAGAGCATATGTGAATGTAAATGGGTGTTATTTGTGGAAGTGGGTGTATCTGTGTTCACTTTTACCTGTGTGACTGTGTCCGTTTCTAAAAACAAAGAACGCTTTAAGGTTTGCAAAGCTCTTTACATACATTATTGCAATTTGAGGTTCACACCAACCCCGTGAAATAGAAATTATTATAATTATTATCTCAGTTTTACAGATGAGGAAACTGAGCTTCAAGTAACTTGCCCATGGTAATATAACTAAGGGTCAGCAGTGATTCTAATTCAAATGAGATCGGAGATGGAATTAAAATCCTGGTCTCTTCTAAATCCAAATGCTTTGCAGTACGCTATGCTGCCTTACAAATCGAATCCAATGTAATCCAAATAAGTATTTCCCAAAAGTTTTACTGGTTTTCCCCATAATCTTTTGTGTTTTTTCTTTCTCTTTAAAAATAAGTGTTATGGATATTTTTTGTTTTGTATATTACCCATATAAATACCTTCCTCAATCCTAATAATAGGAGTGGGTACCCACAGGAAATTGAGGGTCCCTAGAACCCAAATGAGAAGCAATCTTCTCTGGCCCTAATCTTGAACAAAGTTGGAGGGAGTTATCAAAAAGAATTAGATATTCTTTCCAACTTTTCTAAAGCAGTTTATTATAAACTATTAAACCATTCCTTTTTTGGGGGGGGGGTGGATAAAAATAGTAAATTGTCTATTTCCTCCTCTGGAAGGGACTAATCCATCTTGCTAAATACTTAAGGACCTAGGGGAAGAGGGTTTGCAATGTGAAGGAAGCCAACCAGAAGAGCTGGTTAAGTTCAATACAACAGTGCTACACATCATTGAACTTAAACTATCCCCCAAAGAATCCCCAAATGAAGAGGACTCTTCAATGGTAAAATATTTACTGCCTTCTCCATCTCTTAATGTGCTTGTTACAATGCTTAGCCAACCCTTTTCACCTTTTGAATTCTGGACAATCCACTATTCTGTTCCATCATTGCTAACATCCCTCCCTCTGTTCCCTAACCACAGAAGTGATATGGCTTACTGGGTTCAGGATTATAATTAAAATAGATTTCTCAGGTGTAGTCATCCAAGATGTCTGTTGCCATTTTAAATTAGCTGATAAGATCATTTGCATTCATTTTTTCCCCTCATCTTCCCTCTTGAAGAAAGGGTGCCAATTTTCCAGAGGATATAGTTTTGTATGACATAACACTGCTGGATTTTATTGCTTGTATCATATTGGTTAAACCTATCATACTTGTTGTCTTTGCCCTGGAAGTTATTGCATGTCTCATCAAGAATGCTATGCTTGTGAGCACATGACTACCCAGGGAGATCATTCCCTTGTCAATCCCATGCCCCCTCTGCTAGGATCCAGCATCACTGAAGCCAATCATTCATTGCACGGACAGGAGTGCAGATGACCTACAATAATAATTGCTTGAGATAAATTTTTATTAATATCTTTAATTTTTTGCATCATCAAAATTTCCCAGTGTATCCTTTAAAGAGGCTCATTCCTTATAACAAAGAATAATAAAAGGGGGCAAACAATTCTGTAAAATTAACCAACACATTTAAAAAGTCTGGCATTACATGTGATATCTCATCCCTGAATCTGCAAAGTAATGGGGGAAGATGCTTTTTCATATCTCTTTTTTGGGGCCAAGCTTGGTCGTTATCATTTCATAGCATTCAATGTCAACCATTGTGTTGTTGTTATACTATAACTTATTTAGACATTCCCCATTTAATGGATATGTATTTTCTTTCTTTCCCTTTTCTTTTTTCCCCAATCTTAATAGTATTTTATTTTTTCCAGTTACATGTAAAGATAGTTTTCAACATTCATTTTTCTTTTTTTTATTTCATTCTTTTTTTAAGTTATAAAAGTATTTTATTTTCCAGTTACATGTAGAGATAGTTTTCAACTTTTGTTTTTTATAAGATTTCTATTTTCAAATTTTTTTCCCTCCCTCTCCTCCCTCCTCCCCTCCCTAAGACAGCAAGTAATCTGATATAGGTTATATATGTACAATAACATTAAACATATTTCTTCATTAGTCATGTTATAAGAGAAGAATCAGAGCAAAAAGGAAAAACCTCAAAAAAAGAAAAACAACAGCACCAAAAACAAAAGAAATAGTATGGTTCAATCTGCATCCATATTCCACAGTTTTTCTTTTCCTGGATTTGGAGAGCCTTTTCCATCATGAGTGCTTTGGAACTATCTTGTACTGTTATATTGCTGAGAAGAATCAAGTCCATCATGGTTGATCAAGACATATCAATATTCATTTTTCTAAGATTTTGAGTGCCAAAATTTTCTCCCTCCCTTCCCTTCCCCCTCCCCAAGAGGGCAAGAAATCTGATACAGGTTATATATGTACAATCTTTCTTTTTCTACTACAAAAACTGCTGCTACCTATATTTTTGTGCATATGGAACCTTCCTGAGGGGTAAGATCTTCCTTTGGTCAATAGCTTCATCTCCCTTCTCACTCAGTGGCTTGAGTACCTGGCATATAGAAAGGTTTCTTGGAATATAAGGCCAGTAATGGAGTTTCTGGTTCAAAGGTCATGGACATTTTAGTCACTTTATTTACCTCATTCTAAATTGTTTTCCAAAATGGTTGTAACAGTTCACAACTCCACCAACAATGCATTAGTGTATTTATCATTCCACAACCCCTCCAGCATTGACTATTGCCAGTTTTTGGTCATTTTGCTAATTTTCAGGGTGAGTCAAACCTCAGCATTGTTTTGATTTGCATTTCTATGATTTGGAACATTTTTTTATGTGGTTGTACTTTCTGGTTCCTCTTTTGAGAACTATTTGTTTATATTCTTTGAACATTTATCTATTGGGAAATGATTATCAGTAATATATAATATGTCAGATACTAAACTCTTATCAGAGAAATTTGATTAAAAGATACTTCCTCATTCAACCACTTCCCTTCTTATCCTAGGTGCATTAGTTTTGTCTGTATAAAAGCTTTTCAGTTTCATATAATCAAAGTTATCTATTTTATCTTTTGTAATCACCTCTATCTCTTGTTTGGTTAAGAAAACTTCTCCTGCCCATACCTAGGAGAAGTATATGATCTATTTCTCTTCTAATCTTTTTTATAGTATGATCTTTTTATTTATTTATTTATTTTGGTGAGGCAATTGGGATTAAGTGACTTGCCTAGGGTCACACAGCTAGTAATTGTTAAGTGTCTGAGGCCGGATTTGAATTTAAGTACTCCTGAATCCAGGACGGGTGCTCTATCCACTGCGCCACCTAGCTGCCCCTAGTATGATCTTTAATACTGAGGTCTTGTATCCTTTTAGAAAGATGTAAGATATTGGTTTTAACCTAATTTCTGCCAGACTGATTTCCAATTTTCCCAGCAGTTTTTTCCCTATGGTAATTTATGTTTTCCACTTTGCACAGTAAGTTCTTAATAAATGTTTGTTATCTAGGCTTGACTCAGGGTTCGATGGGGCTGGTGACTCTGCCAGGAGATGATAAAGAGGAGAGGAAACTTGTCTGAGGCTCCTGCCTCTGAGGGAAAATCTGTTCTACACTGACCCAACATCCTTCTATCCCTTCTATCTACTTATTTATGATCCATACTTTTGTCAACATAAAACCCAATATTCAACTTTACTTTACTCTGAGGACTTTATAAAATACAACCATTAATATATTCTTGTATTTAGCCTGACTCTCCAATCAAGACAGAATCCTGATGATTTTGGTAGGAAGATATTAAATTCTCTTTCCTCCCCCCAATATATATATATATAGGGGGGAGGAAAGAGAATATATATATATACACACACACACACATACATATATACACATGCATATACATATATATATGCATATACACATGTATGTACATATAAAATCCCTATGTACATATATACACACAAACATATACTCACATATATTATTTCTATATATACTATGTAAAATAAATATATAACATTAAAATTATATAAATAATGTGTGTATATGTGTATAAATGTATGTATGTATATAATACCTATATCTATTTATAATATATCTATATTATCTGTGATATATGTGATAATATATGATGTATCTATAATATGTATATTTAAAATAATTTTTCCTCTCTTTTGGTAACTCTCTTTTCATAAATAATTAAACAAAAATAAACAATTTTGCAAATAATTAAGCACTTAAACCAGATCGGTTATAATGGAGCAATAGATAGAATGCTGGGCTAGAGTCGGGAAGTCCTGATTTCAAATCTGACATCTAGACATTTACTAGCTGTGTGACCCTGGGTAAGTCACTTAACCTTTTTCTGCCTCAGTTTCTTCAACTATAAAAAGGGAATGATAGGGGCAGCTAGGTGGCACAGTGGATAAAGCACCGGCCCTGGATTCAGGAGTTCCTGAGTTCAAATCTGGCCTTAGACACTTGAAACTTACTGGCTGTGTGACCCTGGGCAAGTCACTTAACCTCCATTGCCCCACAAAAAACCCCCAAAAAAACCAAAAAACAAAAGGGAATGATAATAGCATCAACCTCCTAGGGCTGTGAGGATCAAATGAGATGATATTTGTAAAACACTTACCATACAGTAGTATGTGTCTACCACAAAGTAGGTACTTAATATTTGATCCTTCCCTTCCTCTAGCTTTATACAGTCATTATTAACACTGATTAAACAGAAAGAAAACAACTTTCATGAAAAGAGACAAGCTATGGATTTATATATGTTCTTTTGAGAAAGAAGGGAAGGGAAAATCTTACCTTCCTGTGAGTTCTCTTGAAGTATGTAAGGGTTGAGGCCAGGGGGAGTTTAGTACAATCTGACCTGACTCTTGCCTTGGCCCTAGATGTGTCCTATCTGACTATGGAGAGAGGAGATATTTATGATGAACTCCACTAGCAGAGCATCTCCATTTCTTCCTTACCTCACCAAAACAAGAAAACCTCCCTTAAACTCCAAGAGCCTGAACTTCCAGGCCAACACTCAGGTCAAACACTCCCCATGTGGAAGCATGAAGTCTAGTCTCACCTCCACCTTAAGCCAAGGGAAATACAGGAAGGTATCTTTTCACTTGCCTGTCAGGAGTCACAGTCATAGATATCTTCTCTTCTGGAGAGAGGCTGGCAAGCCAAAAGGTTCCATCCTACTTTACAGAACAGCATCTCCCAGCATGCAGTTTTTCCTGTGTTAGAGAGACCTAGGGTTATCTTTTTTCCCCCTATTAACCCATACTGACTGATCAGTTTGTTGTGATAAATGAAAACCCAAGAGACAGAGTTTCTGGGTAATTGATAATCAATTGATTAATTAGACTGGCTAATAATAAATCACTGATTAGTAGTTTCTCTTGGAAAACCAAAGACCCCCCAATGGAGATACTGAATGCTTTAAATGCCTTTGTAAAAGGGGATGCCCCTGACAAGAGAAAATCAACCCCCATGGGTGGACATTTAATGAGGAAGTGGGCTAGAAGTCTTCAAGTCCTCATACATTCCAGAGACAGAAAGTAAGAGAGCAAGCCAGATGTTGCCTTTCTGCTTTAAACTGATGCAGCCCCTCCTCTGCAGACATGGAAAGGGTAAGAGACCAGCAAAGGTCCTGCTTCGACATAATCCTTTATCACTAAGTCAGTACACAAGGTGGGCTAGAAATAGGCAGGGCAGCTCTGAACCTACTCCATGGGATGTATGTATGTATGTATGTATGTATTCTTATGTTATCAGTTTAAGGAACTGTAAGTATTTTGCCTAAAGAAGAAAACACTTTTGTGAAGGAAACTTTAGTGATGAGAACAATTATTATTTTCTATTATATTAATAACCCATTATTAATTATGATCCAGGCTTTTTATTTCCTCATATAGGGCCCAACCCCTGTAGAAGGTCAAGGCTGATTGATGAGATATCCCTAACCCTCAGGGAACATGCTCTTCCATCTTGGGCCAGACCCCACCCAACTAGGGTTTTAATTCTCAGTGAGTGAATATGTGTGGGTCTCTTGTGTTTGGAATTTCTTGTGTGTGGAGGAAATAACTATGTCATAACCTAGTTTACATGGCACAATGAGAACCTTTCTATTCCCCTTTTTGAGGGGAGGTCCTAAACATGAACCAAACCTGTCTTTTCTTTCTTTCTTTCTTTCTTTCTTTCTTTCTTTCTTTCTTTCTTTCTTTCTTTCTTTCTTTCTTTCTTTCTTTCTTTCTTTCTTTCTTTCTTTCTTGTGAGGCAATTGGGGTTAAATGACTTGCCCAGGGTCACACAGCTACTAAGTGTTAAGTGTCTGAGGCCGGATTTGAACTCAGGTACTCCTGACTCCAAGGCCAGTGCTCTATCCACTGCGCCACCTAGCTGCCCCTAACCTTATCACTCTTGAATGATTATTTACCCCCATGACCCAGGACAGTGATCATTTGGGAAATAAAGGAATGGTGAAGCATTTCTGATGGTTAAAATGCCTTTCTCACTGGAATGCATCAATATTGGCCCAGACATTCATTCACAAGCAGACAGGAAGTGTCATGATAGGAGGAAGGGAAGTGGAAATCTAGACCCTACCGTCTAGTCCTTTACCCTTGAGAGAGACTTTCAGTCTGGTCCCATGTATTGGGCAGCTGTGGCAGTCATACTGAGCTGCAGTAGGCTGCCCCAAATCAACCTGCTGACTGGGGAAATTGCCTGCAGCCAGCACTGTGAACTTGTTTTCCTTTGCTTATGATTTCAGTCACTACTAAGTGGAATCCCTCTGCTGGATCGTTCCCATGCTGGCTGGGGTGGGAGAAAAAGAGAAGTGCTTCATAACTGTCTAGCATTTTGGAAAGAAAAGCTGGGATTTGGAAATATGGCTTGAAGTGCAGCATTCCATGTTGGAATGATGAAATTTTTACATTTTTTGCTGTGACAAAATGTAAACTGTAGCATAAACTACACACCTGTAGTTTATTGACTTCCTGCATTCTGTAAATCTTGGAGGAGGGGTCATTCAAGGTGAGAAATTAAGTCCATCAAGGTGGTGGTGGAGCCATAGATTTTTCTATTTTTACAAAAACCATGAGCAATATTTCATCATCTCATCTAAATTCAGAAGCTGGACAGTGGATTTTTTTTTTTGGTGAGGCAATTGGGGTTAAGTGACTTGCCCAGGGTCACACAGCTAGTAAGTGTCAATGTTCTGAGGCTGGATTTGAACTTAGGTACTCCTGACTCCAGGGCTGGTGCTCTATCCACTGTGCCACCTAGCTGCCCCTGGACAGTGGATTTTAATTTGCCCCAGTACCTGCCTGTGTGTCAGGCTATTGCACATGGATATCAGAGAAACTCTAATTAGACCACTTATTTCACTAGTGATTTCACTAGAGCACCACCTAGGAAACAGCTTTAATTGGTATCTTGAGTGAATGGAATGATAAAATTGTGTTTTCAGAAGGGAAATCATTGCCATTATGAGTGAATAGGTTGATTCTGGCTATGCTTTTCCCCCCTCATAGTTAAAATATTGTAGACAATTATGCCTTTTATTTATTGATTTCATTGTTTAAAATTGTACATTCAGTGACGTCAATATTGATTTAATTGTAAGATATTGAGGGATTTTACATAGAGAGAAATGTGAGTAATTACTATGAGGAAAGAAGGTTTCACCAGTTTATCAAATGAATGAATGAATGAATGGAAAGCATTCAAGTGCTTTCTCTGTACTAGGCACTGTGTTAAGCACTGGAAATACAATTACAAGAGAGCAAAACAGTCATTGCCTTCCAAGAACTTATATTCTAAGGGAGAAGACAATACATGTAGAAGACCAAGAGTCGGATAGTGGTGATGTATGTAGAAGAGAGTACACACATGGTAATGTGGCTTGGAGATGACCAGGAAGAAGCATGTTGCACCCAAGACTGAGTGCAATAAGGTGAAAGCTCACCAATAAAAGTCCAGGCTCATCCTAAGGGCAAGAGTCCAATTCCTGGTGGGAGGAGTCTTGAGAAGGAGACCAGAGGTCAGGTAGTATGGCTTGGAGATGGTCAGGAAATCATATTTAAGGAACTGGGAGGTGGCAGTGGGAGCTCAATCTAACTGGTTAATTAATGGAAAAGGTGACAATTTTGTTAACTAATTTTTAAAAATCCAAAGGTACTTCTGGCTTACTCTAGAGCTCAGGATGAGAAGGTTAAATGTGGGCATGAATCAAGCAGAAAGCTGGATGGTTACTTACAAGTAAGCATGGTCAACCCCAGAACCTGCTACAGATATTTTAAGCCATAACCTTTTGGGAGAGTATAGCAGTATACTTATGTTGCTACTGCTGTTTTTTCTATCAATTTCCTCTTGCTGATCCTTTGTGCTGAGGAAATAAATAGCTATTCTATATTTAAACCACATTGCTTCATCATTTTGGGGAGACCCTAGACATGAACCAAACCCCATATTATAAGTAATTTTCCTTAGGGATCTAGAGTAGAGGCTTAAAGAGCTAGAGACAATAAGACAAAAGAGCCTGACCCCTCTCTTTGGAGATTTAGGAGCCCCCAGCTTTGGATTCCTGAGTTCCTTGGGTTCATAAGCTGAGAGGACCTCTTAGTGGACTGGGAGAGAGGTGTTGCCCCAATCTTCTTGGTCCCTTGTATCCTCAGAACCTAGCAATGTACTTTGAACATAGTTTCCTCATCTAAAAAATGAAGATAATATGTTAGTACATACTACCCTGCTTTGTAGCAAAGCAGTAAGAAATTATGAACATGACTAATTCAGAGAAATGCATGGGAAGACTTGTATAAATGAATACTGACTGAAGTAAGTGGAACAGTCAAGTAATAAATAAATATCTATTAAGGACCTACTAGGTAATTGTTGTTCTTCTTGTTTGAAAATTAAAAGATTACTAAAACGAAGCTGGATCATTGTAAAAACTAGTCTGGGCCCCAGAGAAGAAATGATGGAACAGTTCTCTCTTTTTAGTAGAAGTGGGGGACCATGAGCATGGAATATTACTCACACTGCCCGATGTTTTCATTGTGTTGACTGGTTTTGCTTAACTTTTTTTTTTCTGTGTTAAAAAGGAGTCTTCATTTGCTGGTGAAATAGTGGGATATATTCAGGAATGTGTCAGTAAATGTTTAGCAATCATATCTTTGAGAAAAAAATTGTACTTGTGACAGACTTGTTTGTTTGGGGGGTGAGGAGGTGGAAGAAGGCAATCTGGGTTAGGTGACTTACCCAGAGTCACACAGCTAGTATGTATCTGAGGCTGGATTTGAACTCAGGTCCAGTGCTCCATCCACTGTGCCACCTAGCTGCTCCCCTATTATGACACACTTATAAGTTTAATCTACATTTTCTCCATTCTTTTAAGTCTAAACAATAAAAAAAAGCAAGTGACCTCTTTTCACCGGAGAAAATTTTGCACAACCCTGGGTAAATAGGTATATATAACATTTTACTGTTGCCAAATTTTTCACGATCCCCATATTCTGTTACATGGCCCCATATGGGATTGCAACCCACAGTTTAAGAAGGTTTTGCTCTACAGGAAGCTTTTCTTAACCCCTCTCAATTCTAGTGCCTTATCTCTCTTATTTTCTATTTATCATATATATGTCTTGTTTGCATGTGTTTATTTGATTGTTGTTTTCCCCGTTAGATCATGAGCTCCTTGAGGGCAGGGACTGTTTTTTTTTTTATACTCCCAGCACTTAGTACAGTACCTGACAGATAATAAGTACTAAATAAATGTTTATTGACTGACTAACCATCAAATCATTGCAATAGCTCGCCATGGGATCCAGTCTGTGAAGGGAAAATTAAGGCAGAAGTGATATAAATGGGAGGACTAAGGAGGATGGACAAAGAGAGATGTTAATCTCATCCCCTCCAATAGTTGTAACTATTATATATCTGAGATCCCATATTTCTTCTGTTTTACAGATGAATTCCTAGAATCATCTACCCCAGTGGTATCAAACTCAAATAGATACCCTAACCCATACATAAGGTGCAAAAGGACTTTAAAAACCACATATTAAAATTATCTATATTTTATTATATTTTATTTACATTTTTTGTTGAATATTTTCTAATTACATTTAATCTAACTCAGATAGCACTCAAGAGGGTTTCAGGAATGTTTGACTCTTCTGTTCTATCCTAGCTCTCTTCCACTTCCTCAACATTCACTCACTTTTCATGCTCTTGCTTTGCAAATTACAAATTTTGACCCTACAATCCTATTATAAGCACTTTCTCCAAGGTTACCAAAGGTCTCCTTCCTCCCCCTTCACCTACGACAAGGTGTAATGGAATGAACATTGCCTCTGGGGTCAGTGGACTGGACTTCAAGTTCTTCTGATGTTCACTTTCTCCTTCCTAGACTTGGGCAAGTTACAACTTTCTTGAGCCTTAGGTTCCTTATCTGTATATAAGATATACAATATGTGAGTATACACCATTCACATAGAATATGTAATTAAGCTTTAAAAAACCCAAAATGTATGTAATATATATTTCATTGAATGTATATGTGTAGAGATCTACCTCTCTATCTCCATATCTATATCTATATCTGCATCTACATCTACATCTATAACTATATTTGAGAGTAGCGAGAGGACCAAGCTAGCATCAGCATCAGCTTAGCCAAGAGAAGAGTCAGGAACAACCCATGATTATCAAGGATGGGAGATTTCTCTTTCAGTCTCCAAAAAGTGTTTTGGACTAGTCATACTTATATATCATCCCTAAAATATCTCTAATCTAGGAGTATCTGTTTAGGTCATTCTTAAAACCTCTGACTAATGTCATGATCAACCTTGAGTGCAGGGGACCAATGATGAACCATGCTACCCTTGTCCTGACAGAAAGGCAATGGTGATTGACACTGTGTGGATCTCTAGAAAGAAAGGTGACTTAAGGTGCTGAATGAAAAAATACATTGTTGGATATGGCTAAGGCAGGAATTTATTTTGCTTGACTATTCATATTTACTATTTGCTAAAAGTGTGGGGTTTTTTTGTTTTGTTTTTTTTTTAGTGAGGCAATTGGGGTTAAGTGACTTGCCCAGGGTCACACAGCTAGTAATTGTTAAGTGTCTGAGGCCGGATTTGAACTCAGGTACTCCTGACTCCAGGGCCAGTACTCTATCCACTGCTCTACCTAGCTGCCCCTAAAAGTGTTTTTTTAATTAGGGGAAATTTTTTCAAAAATTTTAAGGAAAAAGAGAAAATGAATGCTTGTTAATTATGAAAAATAAAATAAAATACAGTTACATTAAAAGAGAAAAGAATATAAGCTCTTTAGGAGCAATGACTATCTTGCTTGCTTTTATTTATATCTCCAAACTGCACATAGTAAGTCCTTAATAAATGAATTTTTTTCACTAAATTTCACTAAATTTCACTAAAAAAATCCACCCCTATTCAAAACTTACTTCTAAACATTTCTATTAAGGGCAGCATTATCTACTTCCTTCTTGTGAAACCTATGACCCTTTCTCACAAAAGAGTTATCAATCAGGTGCAGGGAAGAAAATATCTATAAGGCCTAAACTATGGAAATAGGATGCAGAATCATGCTGTTTCCACAACTTAATTAAATTCTTTAAGTCCCCATATTATCTGTGAATGTAACTACAGGGCATATGTCCCTCCCTTAGCAAAATAACTCCTTTCTTAATTTAAAGAAGCATATAAGTTTCACAGTCACATGCAGTGATTAGATCCTATAGGCATAAGTTTCATATAGATAGATTTAAGGGGCCCCAAGGCACTGCCTAAACTTACCCTGCTATTCACCCCAGATAAAATCTCCAACCCCTCCCATTGCCCTTCAAAACATTGTATGAAAAACCCATGGTTTTGTCCCCTGGTTAGCCAGCCTTAGCCAGAGTGGACCAGCCAGCTTGGTCATTGATGGTGACTCACTAGTGGGATGGGGAAGCCCACCTGACTCTGCCCAAGAGGAGCCATGATCCCTTATAAGTGTGGACAGCTCCAGGCAGACAGCCCACATGGGTCTTCCCCAACACCACACCTGGCCCTAGGCATTGACAATTGCCTTTACAATAAACATTGTGTATTGTGCATCACTCCACACTGGACCCGAGTCATTCATGTTACTGGCACTTCATGTCACATTTTGACATCTACCCTCCCCCAGTCACTCAGGTTTAAAACTCCCATGTCATCTTGGACTCTTTCTTTCTCCTTTACCATGTATCCAATCAGTTGGTACTGTCTGTTGATTCTACCATCATGAATCTTTCACCATTGTTCCCTTCTCTCCATTCACCCACTCATTACTCTTGTTCAGTCCTGGATCACCTCTTGTCTAAAGCCTAGACTGCTGTAATAGTTGCCAAGCTGGTCTCCCTACATTCATTTTCTTCCCTCTCCAGCCAATTCTTTACTTTGATATTCTGATGGATCTTTGATCTCACTGATGTGGGTATCCCTTATGATGGTGTAGATCATAACTAATCTTCACTTTTTCATCCTCTGCAACTGTTATCCACATCTCTTGGTGGATCTCCACAGGGCTGAAAAATTAGTTTTTCTCAAAGTCTCTTGAGGCTTTCTGACTATGGAGTATGGAAGCTGGTTAGACTTCACTCTTTTTTTGTTTTTGTTTTTGTTTTTTTTATTTTATTTTTTTGCGCAGGGCTATGGGGGTTAAGTGACTTACCCAGGGTCACACAGCTAGTAAGTGTCAAGTGTCTGAGGCCGGATTTGAACTCAGGTCCTCCTGAATCCAGGGCCGGTGCTTTATCCACTGCGCCACCTAGCCGCCCCCTTAGACTTCACTCTTATCATGTGATCAACCAACCTTTTTTCTGGTAATACAAAATCTCAAATAATATCCTTTGTGGTACTTAGAATCCCAGGGTCATAACTTTGGATCTGGAAGGAGCCTTAGAGAACAACTAGACCAAATCTCTTTTGTAATGAATGAATTTAGTACTTATTACGTGTCAGTTGTTTTTTTTTTTTTAATAATTTTTCAATTATGCCTGACTCTTCAACACCCTATTTGGGGTTTTCCTGGCAAAGATATTGGAGTGGTTTGCCATTTACTTCTTCAATTCATTTTACAGATGAGGAAACTGAGGCAAGCAGGGTTAAGTGACTTGCCCAGGGTCACCCAACTAGTAAGTGTCTGAGGACAGATTTCAACTCAGGAAGATAAGGCTTTCTGACTCTAGGTCTAGCACTCTATCCACTGCACCACCTAGCTTCCCCTTATGCGCCAGACATCGTGCTAAATTCTGGGAACAAAAATACACAAGCCAGAATTTGCCCTCAATGAGCTTGCTTATATTCTATTATGGAAATATAAAACCTATAGGGCAGTGAGAAGGGTTTTGGATGGGAAATCCAGTGGGAATGGTGATTGGAGTAATAGGGCAATTGATTAAAGTGTTCTTTCAAAGAATGGTAGTGTTGATTTAATTACTGTTATCAGAGATAATATTGGAAAGGTTGGGGGAGGGTTGTTTCCCACACTGGCAGGGCAAATGGCCAAGAAATTTCATGTTGGGCATAGGGCCCAGGAATATTAAGTGAGTGATCATCAATCAGAGCTGTTTTCCAGGTACGGGAGGCTAAATTTCAGATTGGAGATGGAAGCTGGGTTATAGGCAGCATGGCATGTATTTGGCTTGGAAGTGGAATAGTGTTGCTGTTTGTCCTTTGTTTCAAAGAGAGCTAATGGCATCATGGAGTGATGTCTTAACTTGCATTAACTTGGATTTAAGCAAGGCAGAGCTTCAAAAAAGTCATCACTCTAAATTCTCTCTTCCAGAGTCATTGAAGTCCAATGGCAAGACAAAAGTTAAAATGACCCTGGATACAATGGATGACCTTGTCATCTTTGATGTCTGACCAATCTCTAAGCTCTCCACAATGCCTGCTTCCTCCACCTTCATGGCCAATGGAACAAATTGTTCTCTTCCACCCATTCTTCTAGAGGAAGTCTTTGAGGTAAATATCCCCCTAAAATATGATGGTGGCAGGATGCCTGAATGGAGAGAGCTTAAGTGATCTGCCCGATGTCACGTAAGTATCGAGTAGCAGAACTGGGATTTAAACCCAGATCCTTTGACTCCTCATCAAATCCCCTTCCCATTGCACCATGCTGCTCCCCCTGTGCAGTTTTTCCATTGCTAACACACTGTAGGACATTGTTCTCCATGATGTATCTCTACTTTGCTTTTTGGATGACTTATAACTTGAATTCTTCAAAGACTGAGATGCCATGAGTAACAGCAATAGAGCAACACTGAAAGAATAGGGATAGGGACTGGAGATTTCATTATTACAGGAAACTCCTGGGTGTGGACACTCCTTCTACCAATGCAGGCTGGCACTTATCTTCTCTTCAACTTGGAACCTTATGGAATTACCTAATTTCCTGAGAGGTTAATTGCCCTGCTCAAGGTCACAAATGTGTCAGAGGCAGGCCTTAAACTCAGGTCTTCCTGCAAGGGAGGCCAGGTTTCTATCTGTTATGCCATACTGCTTCTCACTGAAAGGCTATCTATTTTATTCACTGAAAGAATAGAGATGTTAAAAATATGAGCCTTTCTTTCAAGGAGAAGCTTAGGGGGAAATCGCGCAATTCTCCAGATGCAGTCCTGTTTGATTTCCTCCTAGACAGTTCTGGTCCCAGTACATTGTCTATCCACTGTAACTTTCCAAGATGTATATACAGATGTCCCAGCTCAATGGGGTGCCTGTTTAACTTTATAGCATAGTTTGGGACTCAATTCCCTTCTCTGTAAAATCAGGTGGGTTTTATAGTCCCTCCGATCTCTAAATCCTATGATCTAGACTAGAATTTCTCTGTGTAGATAATAATCAGTCTCTAGTTTGGTGCTGCTAGCTACTGTCTTTTAGATCTCCTTAGGAAAAGTCTTCCAACACAGGGCAGAACTAAATGGAATCCCAGAAGGAGCAATCAATGCCCAGTTGCCAGTCCTGCTAGGGTTGAATTGTCTTTGTGCTCTCCTGGACAGAAGAGGATAAATAAGCATTGTTGGCCCCATATCACCCAGGGACCTGTTAAGACATTCCATGATTTTTATCAGTCTCCACAGTGAGACAGGACTGGAAATACCAACCTTTTACATTCTCAATGCCTGGGCATTTTCTTTCTAGGAGAAGGGAGAAGAAGGAAGGAGGGGTGGAGAGAGAAAAAGGAGTGAAGGAGAAGGGCAAAAAAGAGGAAGAAGAGGGGGAGGAGTGGAGGGCAGGGGAAGGAGAAAAGTTAGGGGAGTAAAAAGAGGGAGAGGAGGGAAAGAGGAGTGAGAGGTAAGAGAAGTAGCAGATGAAGAAGTAGTGGAGAGGGGCAGCTAGGTGGTGCAGTGGATAGAGCACCGGCCCTGGAGTCAGGAGTACCTGAGTTCAAATCCGGCCTCAGACACTTAACACTTACTAGCTGTGTGACCCGGGCAAGTCACTTAACCCCAATTGCCTCACTAAAAAAAAAAAAAAAGTAGTGGAGAGAACAGGGGGAAGGGAATGGAGCAAGGAGGAAAAGAGGGGAGAAGAAGAATGGCAGATAAGAAAGGGTAAAGGAGGGAAGAAGGATCAAGATGGCATAGGGGAGGGGCAGAGTGGAAGAGAAGGAAGGGTCAAGGGGAGAAGGGACATAGATCTAGAACTATAAGAGTCTTCAGAAGTCACATATACTCCAAATCCTCCATTTTACAGGAGAGAAATCTGAGGCCCTGAGAGTTTGAGTGGATTTACAAGGCAGTAAACATTAGAGGGAGGATTTAGATCCCAGTCTTCTTACTCTGGAACCAGTTAACATTCCACTGTACCACACTGCAGAAGGAGGAGGAGGAGGAAAATGATGAGGAGAATGGGGAAATAATGGGGATTAGTAGGGGGAAGGGAAGAGAAAGGAGAAAAACAAGGGAAGGGAAGTAGGGAGGAGGGGAGAAAAGAGGAAGAAAAGAAGGTAGAGAAAGAGGAAAGGGAGAAAAAGAAAGAGGGCTGGGAGGAAGGATAAGAGGGAAGGGGAGGAGAAAGAAAGGAGGAGGGAGGGGAAGGAGAAGACAGAAAGGGGAGATGAAGGAGAAGGAAGAACAGCAGAAGAGAAGGGAAAGAATAAAGTACAAAGTCCATCATCACTGAGCCCTACTCTTGTTTGCTGGACATAAACCTCAGATATGATTGGATGGCCAATAAAATCCAGCTAATAAAAAATGATGAGCTTTTTTTCCTCATCACTTCCAAGGCAACAAGGAGCTAAAATGGATGGGATTTCATTTGTTGATGGATGAAGAAACATAAGCTCCCCCTGGATATTAGGAGGAAAGTACAAAGGATAGATTTATGGGTTACCTATGATGTAATTGGAGGTCACATCTGCACAGAGATTTTTCATAGTTCTCTTGAATATTTAGAAACAAGACCCTCACATACATCATACCATTATCAACCATGTTTTTCCTCAATTATTTCATTATTTTAGATAGTTTTCATTTTTCTTTCCTGTATATTTTGGGAGAGAGACCAAATTATCAAGAAAATTATGACTGTGAAAAGAGACACCTGGATGGAGTCCAAATCCTAGATTGCATATATATAGAAGACAGGCTTTAATTCTCATTCTAGCTATTAGCTATCTATGTGACCATGGACAAATTGTTTACCTCTCTGAGTCTTAGTTTTCCTCTTTGGGAAAATGAAGAGGTTGGACTAGATCTCTAACCTTTCTTTCTTTCTTTTTTCTTTTTTTTTTTTAGGGCAATAGGGTTAAGTGACTTGCCCAGGGTCACACAGCTAGTAAGTGTCAAGTGTCTGAGTCCGGATTTGAACTCAGGTCCTCCTGAATCCAGGGCCGGTGCTTTATCCACTGGGGCACCTAGCTGCCCCTAACCTTCCTTTTTGACAAATATATAATCCTATGATCCTGCAGAGGCAGTATGGTCTCATAGGGAAAATGCTTGGGCTAGAGCCAGGAAGACTTGGTATGATTATGGGCAAGTCTCTTAACCTCTCTGAGCCCTAAGAAGTTCTTTATCTCTTTCTTCCTTTCTTCCTTCCTTCCTCCCCCCTCCCTCTCCCTCTCCCTCTCCCTCCCTCTCTCTCTTCTTCCCTCTCCCTCTCCCACTCCCACTCCTTCCCTCCCTCCCTCCTTCCCCCCCCCCCAGCAATTTGAGTTTAGTGGCTTGCTGTGGGTCACACAGTTAGTAAGTGTGTGAGTAAGATCCTCCTGACTTCTGGGTAAGTGCTCTATCTACTTCACCACCTAGCGGCCCCCAGGAAATTCTCAAAGGCTTATCTACTAAGTGATGGAAGGGTTGAGATATCTACCTTGGTGTCCACCTTGATGAAATAACAGTACCTGCATATATGAATATCTGGATTTGGGTCTATTATTTCCCTCAGTTTATAGTCAAATACTTGCCCTAACCAAGAGAGGTTCCTAGGATACACATAAGAGCCCAATCCACTTTCCCTGATGCTCCAGAACCTGCTTCTTCCTTTGGTGGCTTCTGAATACTACCTTCTTGATCTCCTTCCCACTTCCTTTTGTTGTATATCCACCAAGCTAATTCTGCTAAAGAGAGAGAGGCTCCAGTGAAAATTGGAAGATGTACCCTCCTTACATATCTTCCTCCCAGAGAGTAGAGCAATGGGTACAGCAGAGGATGTTGCCTTGTCAGCTGTTTCCACAACTTAATTCAATTACTAAAGCCCCCATATTATGTATAAATGTAACTGCAAGGCATGTGCCCCCCTTACGAAAATAACTCCTTTCTTTTTGCTCCCAATCTTAAAAGTATTTTTCCAGGTCCATGTGAACATAGTTTTCATATCATTCTTTTTGTTTGTTTGTTTGTTTTGGTGAGGAAATTGGGGTTAAGTGACTTGCCCAGGCTCACACAGCTAGTAAGTGTTAAATGTCTGAGGTCGGATTTGAACTCAGGTCCTCCTGAATCCAGGGCCAGTGCTCTATCCACTGCGCCACCTAACTGCCCCTTTTTAAATGTATCATTCTTTTTGTTTGTTGTTGTGGGTGTTTTTTTTTTTTTTAGTGGTGAACATAATTTTCTTTTCTTTTCTTTTTTTTTTTTGTAAGGCAATTGGGGTTAAGTGACTTGCCCAGGGTCACACAGCTAGTGTTAAGTGTCTGAGGCCAGATTTGAACTCAGGTACTCCTGACTCCAGGGTCGGTGCTCTATCCACTGTGCCACCTAGCTGCCCCAGTGAACATAATTTTCAACATTCTTTTTTATAAGATTTTGAGTTCCAAATTTTCCTCTCTCACTCCTTTCCCCGCCCCCTCCACAAGACAGCAAACAATCTGATATAGGTTATATATGTACAGTCATGTTAATCGTATTTTCACATTAGTCATGTTGTGAAAAAAGAATCAGAACAAAGGGGAAAAACCTCAAGAAAGAACCCACTCCCAAATGAAAATAATATGGTTCAATCTGCATTCTTATTTCACAGTTCTTTTTTCTGGATATGGAGAGCATTTTCCATCATAAGTCCTTTGGAATTGTCTTGGATCATTGTATTGCTGAGAAGAGTCAAGTCTATCGTAGCTGATCATCACACAATGTTATGTTACCATGTAGTGTTTTCCTGCTTCTGCTCACTTCACTCAGCATCAGTCCACTTAAGTCTTTCTAAGTTTTTCTGACATCTTCCTGCTCATCATTTCTTATAGCACAATAGTATTCCATTACATTCATATGCTACAACTTGTTCAGCTGTTCCCCAATTTGCAGGTGGCCATCCCTTCAATTTCCAATTCTTTTCCACCACAAAAAGAACTATAACTCTTTTCTTAATAAAAATATGCAGGGGCAGCTAGGTGGTACAATGGATAAAGCACTGGCCCTGGATTCAGGAGGACATAAGTTCAAATTCAGCCTCAGATATTTGACATTTACTAGCTGTGTGACCCTGGGAAAGTCACTTAACCCCTATTAACCCGCAAAAAAACCCCAACAAGTTAAAACTTTTAAAATGTAAATGGGAAAAATAAAATATTAAATTAAAACAAACAAAAACAAATGAGCCATCATCTCTACCTGTTGTTTAGCTGCCAGTTTCTGGGCCCTAAATGGACATAGTACAGCTTATTTCTGGCCTAATATACCACACTGGTTCAGATTCCTTGTCCTGAGGTGAGCAGCTTCAGCCACAAATGCACAGAGCCCTCATCTTTTTTTTCTATATGAACCTATATTCATCCATTTCCAAAATCCCCTAATAGAATGTAAGATCTTGGAGATACGGATTATTTCACTTTTTGTCTTTGCATATCTAGCACCTAGCACAAAATCTGGTCTGTAGTTGACATTTAGAGTGATTCTTTTCTTTTCTTTTTTGCAAGGCAATTGGGGTTAAGTGACTTGCCCAGGGTCACACAGCTAGTAAGTGTCAAGTGTCTGAAGTCGCATTTGAACTCAGGTCCTCCTGACTCCAGGGCCAGTGCTCTATCCACTGCACCACCTAGCTGCCCCTAGAGCGTTTCTTGATTGGTCAAACTTCTCTGAGAAAGGCAGCCTTCAACTCATGTGAACTTAGTTGGCTTCCATTCACTGAACATACCTGCACAAGAGCTACAGTTATCACCTTTAGCTTTCTTGGATGAGGAGGAGGAAAAGCGAACCAAAATACATGGATAATTTCCCATCGTAGGTAAG
Organism: Dromiciops gliroides; assembly: GCF_019393635.1. Classification (NCBI taxonomy): domain Eukaryota; kingdom Metazoa; phylum Chordata; class Mammalia; order Microbiotheria; family Microbiotheriidae; genus Dromiciops; species Dromiciops gliroides. The sequence continues at coordinate 187,043,003 of NC_057864.1, forward strand.
CCCACCAGAGGACAGCATTGTTTCCAAACACCTGCTTCTGCCTGGTTGAATTTCCCCCAAGGACTAGAAAATGTCTGTGGTTAACTCTGTTTACAAAGAGAAAGTAAATATTTAAAACAAAGAAAGGTAAACAGACTTTCCCAGTGCCCAGAGGAAATGGTTTCAGGCTCTTCTGAAAGAGATCTAGGGGACAATGGATATACAGGATTACCTAGAGTAATCCAGAATGGTTTAAGTAACACACTTTCTGTCCCACCTAATCCCAGAATCCTGGTCCCTTTCTTTGTAACTATTGCCTTTGCTGGTGTTTCCACTAACCCAGCTCCATCTGACTTTTTTATGGCTTCCCATTCTCCACCTCTATGTCTCTTTTATTAGTCGTCAGGAGCTGGACTTTTCTCTTTCCTGGACTGAGTGAATTGATTTTTAAAGGTCACCCAGAGGCTTGGCTTTTCATTCTTCCTACCTGTGACTTCATTTCTGATTCACCCAGAGGTCCTCATAAAGGGATTGCCTGGAGAGAGCAGTATCTTTTACAATTTGTCGTGAGCTTAACAGTTTGTTGTTGGGTTTTTCCCTGTGATTTGATCTTGGGCTTTCTAGGACTAATCCTTTACATAATGACAAAATATTCATAGCAGTATTTTTTCATGTGTGGTAGTGAAGGGTCAGTCATAAAGTAGATATACATTGTTTGGAAGAGAATGGCTGAACAAACTGTGGCAAGGGATATAGTAGACCATTATTTTGCAGAAAGAAAAGCTGAATGTGAAGAATTCAGAGAAACTTGGGGTTACTTAGGAACTGATGCTGGGCAAAGAAAGAGATCTAGGGGAATAGTATAAATAGTGATTACAATAATTTTAATGAAGAGAATACTAAAACAGAAGCTAGACTCTAAGTCAGATATATATGTATGTATGTACATGTGTGTACACATATATTTATGTATATATGTGCATGTGTGTATATACATATATGTGTGTATATACATATATATCCAAAATAGGTAAATATAGGCTATGTATGTATATATATATATACAGAATCATATTTAGGCACATATGTGACCAAAATATTTACCAATTTTGATCCTAGGGAATCAGATCATGAAATATATCTCCTTTATCTCAGAAGAGAGGTAGGGGACTGGGGAGCAAAAGTCAGACAAGGCCACCAGATCTATTGTCTGTACTCAACTTTGTTGTAAGGGAGAATTCAATGTTGTGGTGTGTGTGTGTGTATTTGTGTGTGCTATATTTAGAAATTATTGAGATAAAAATTAAGAGCTTTGTAAAATCTGCAAAAATCATACTATAGCACACCTTCATCAAAGTAGGGAGAGAGTGGGTGAGGAGAAGGGTTGAGCCGGGCATATGTCTCCACCACCAAAAATAGACTAGGTGTCTTCTAGGACAGGCTATGTGCTCCTAGTAGTCTGGATAATTCAATTTCTCAAACATTTATTAGTCACTTACTTTGTATTATACTAGTTGCTGGAGGCCACAAAAACATAAATGAAACGAACAGTCTCTGCCCTTCCGGAGCTTACATTTCACTATAGTGGGATAGAGGAGTGATGTACGTGAGACACACACACACACAAATGAGTAAATACAACACAGGGGAGGGGGATAGAATCAAAGGAGAAATTCAGACAAGGTACTCTAGGAAACTAGAAGGAAGAGAAACCTTTTGGTAGAGAGAACCAGAGAAAGCTATACATAGAAGATGACAACTCAGCTAATTTTGTTACAAAGGAAGATAAAGATTCTTTTTTTTTTTTTTAGGCAAGCAGGGTTAAGTGACTTGCCCAGGGTCATATGGCTAGTAAGTGTCTGAGGTCAGGTTTGAACTCAGGTCCTCCTAACTCTAGGACTGGTACTCTATCTACTGTGCCACTTAGCTGCCACCTAGCTCCCCCACTCCTTTTTGGAGGTAATTGTTGTTCAGGGACTAAGATAAGGATTCTAAAAGGCAGAAATGAGAAGGTAATAAATTCAGTCCAGGAATGGAAGGGTAGGGGGTCAGTTTGTGTGAAAACAGAGAGGTAAGAGATGACATTGCTTTCCAAGAACAGCTAGTATTACATGAATGGGAGTAGGGCAACAGGAGACTAAAAGGGGAGGTTGGAATGAGATTTCACAGGGCCTTCAATAGTTTGAGTAGCCACTGAAAATTTTTGAACAATCGAGTAATATGGGGAGACCTATGCTTTGGTTAGGGTTTTATATGAACAGCATTTATGTATGAAAAACATATTGGAGAGGTGAGAAACTAGAACTAAGTGGACCGATTGGAATGCTATTATCTTATAATAGCGAAGAGATGATGAGAGACTGAACCAGGTCAGTGACTATGTGAATGAAGTGAAGATACAAAAGATAGAGTAGAAGTAGAGTAATTCAGACTACCAAAACCTTCCCCCCAGAACCTCAGATCTTAAAAGAAAAACAGGAATTGGGGACCAAGAAGGATTGAAATAGGCTGTCTATACTTTTTTTTTTGCAGAGCAATGGGGCTTAAGTGACTTGCCCAGGGTCACACAGCTAGTAAGTGTCAAGTGCCTGAGGCTGGATTTGAACTCAGGTACTCCTGACTCCAAGACTGGTGCTCTATCCACTGTGCCACCTAGCCACCCCAGGCTGTCTATACTTCTTACAACACCATGTATGACTGCTCCCTTTACACACTTTGTGATGCTGATGGGAAGAGAAGTAATTTCTAATCAATCCAGGCATAGGGCCTGTTAAGAAAACTACATCCCAGATACCATTTGCCCATTGATAGAAATGGGCAAGTATAAGACCGAAGAGGACTCCTTTTCTGCTATTCCAGGAGAGAAGAAACATTGGGAAGTTCCTTGGCCAGTCATATCCTTCTAGTAGACCTCCAAGTTTTTATATTCTGATAGGTTGGCTGGCTCCACCCCACCCCCCATCTATCTCTCCACCAACAGCCTTTCCTCTCTCAGATATCTAACATATATTACTTTCAGTCTTACCACTTTCTTTTCTCTTTTTCTTTTTTCTTTTTTTTTTTTTGCAGGGCAATGAGGGTTAAGAGACTTGCCATGGGGGGCAGCTAGATGGCGCAGTGGTTAAAGCACCGGCCCTGAATTCAGGAGTACCTGAGTTCAAATCCAGCCTCAGGCACTTGACACTTACTAGCTGTGTGACCCTGGGCAAGTCACTTAACCCCCATTGCCTGCAAAAAACAAACAAACAAACAAACAAAAAAGAGACTTGCCCAGGGTCACACAGCTAGTAAGTGTCAAGTGTCTAAGTCCGGATTTGAACTCAGGTCCTCCTGAATCCAGGGCCAATGCTTTATCCACTGCCACACCTAGCTGTCCCCAGTCTTATCACTTTCTACAGAGGCATCAAGCTCAAGAAATTGATGAAAGCATGTTACCAGACTATAGATGCCATCAAAGGGAGCCTCTTAGCCATTGCAGCTCCCTGAGCAAGTCTGGAGAAATGACGGGGAGAATGGCATTTCTACAGGAAATGAGAAGAGTAGAATAAGGCTTCAAGTGACTTACAAGACATTACTATCAAACCCTAGTATGAACATTTGTCAGTTCTGTATGTGACAGGATGTATCACTGGAAGGAATGTGAACTGGAAGTGAGATGAAAAGCTGTGGGACAGGCCATGTAAAAACTAGGGTATTCCCATTTTTTTCTATTTTGGATTTGATATTGATGTAAGTATATTTCATGTTTGATGATACCTCTTATGGAAAATAAATTTGGGATCACATCTTACATCACATGCCAGAAAAATTCAAAATGGATAAATGAGATAAATATAAAAAGTCAGATTAATAGAAAGTTAGAAGAGAATAAAAGGTTATATCTCTTACAACTGTGGAGAGGAGGTACATTTTAAGCAATCATATCATAGTAAATATTATAAATAGCAAAATGGATTGGACCTGTGACTTCCTTAGGATAGGATATTCCCTTTAACAATATGGATCAATATCTTCTCTGCTCTCCAATAATCTCAGAGAGGTACCTTAAACAGAACCAATTGTTTCAGTTACATAAAAATTAGAAGCTTTTGCACAAATAAAAAAATGTACCTAGAATAAAAATAAAGGTGCAGATTAAGAAAAAAACCTTTGAGCAAATCAATAAACCAATAACCATTTATTAATCACTACTTGCCTGGCACAGTGCTAAATAATGGAGATTGATACAAAATATTTCATTTTTTTTTTGGTCCAGTTTCTTCACTAAGAAGGAGTGGGAATCCTTGTTTGATGGAACACAGAGTTCAGTGAGGGACTTCCTGGTGTGGGAGCTCACAAATTTAGTCCCAGTCCTAGTCAGCAACTTGTGGGTTAAAGGTGGAGTTCACTGACATTGGGATACAGGGTCAAGACCCACAGTCCTTGTGTTCATATCCTGAATCACAATGCCATGCTCAATAAGATAAGGGGGTGACTGCTGAGGGTCTGAGTCCTAGCCCTGTACAGTACTTGTTATATTAGGAGAACTGCCCACCACTAACTCAGACCTGGTTCATTCAGTACCAAAGGAATGGGACAGGGGACAGCTAGGTGGCCCAGTGGATAAAGCACCAGGCCTGGATTCAGGAGGACCTGAGTTCAAATCCGGCCTCAGACACTTGACACTTACTAGCTGTGTGACCCTGGGCAAGTCACTTAACCTCAATTACCTCACCAAAAAACCAAACCAAACCAAAACAAATCTGACCTCAGACACTTGACACTTTCTAGCTGTGTGACCCTGGGCAATTCATTTAACCATCATTGCTCCACAAAAAAAAAATACTGAGTCAAAAGAATGGGACAGACTCCTATGTCATGCAGGAGCAGATTTATCTATGGTGCACTGACATTTACCATAGATTGCACTTGCCAACGGGAGCAACAAGGTCCCAAGGCAAATGGTGCAAGTAGCAAGGGGAAGAAGGCAGTGACCTAGGGAAGTAGTTTGGTAGAGCTCTAGGTAATACCTATAGGGCAAGGCAGAGAGCCTTGGCACACACCGAGAATGGAGAACATGAACATAGCACTGGGGTCAGAGGTATGAGCTCTCCATTGTGGGTTTTTTAAAGGGCTTTACTATGGATCAGGGTCAGCTCCTATCAGTGTAACAGGATAAGGTGTGGTATCCTTCCTTGGTTGGTCAGGCCAGGCATTTCCTAAGAGGGACTATGGGTGGTTCACTTTTGTACCCATTGTCCTATCTATCTTCACCATGCTAGTCACTCCTCTCAGAAGAGCATAATAAAGTGTTTGTTGTGCCTCACTAACTTCTAGAGGAATCTAGATGGCTCAGTACATAGAGTACTGGAACTGGAGTCAGGAAGACCTGAATTAAAATCCTGCTTTAGATACTTACTACTTGTGTGACCCTGAGCGAGTCACTTAACCTGTTTGCCTTAATCCATTGGAGAAGGAAATGGCAAACCATGCCTGTATCATTGCCAAGAAATACCATACCGGGTCTCAAAGAGTTGGATATAACTGGACAACAATACTAGCTGTATGAACAGGCAAGCTATGGATGGGGGGGGGGAGAGGTACAAGGGGCTCTGGGGATTGCACATGTTTTTGGGTGTATGCACCATTCATAGGCTGCTAGTGTTGAGGATAACAAGTGGGGAAAAAAAGGTAGGGCTGGCCAAGATGGCAGAGGAAAGACATTAAACACACAGAGTTCCTGACACAATTACCCCCCAAAGTACAATAAAACAAGCCCTGGAGTAGCAAAACCCACAAAAAGACACTGAGATTATTTTTCAGACTAAAGGGGGCCATACTGGGCTGCTAGAAGAATCCAACCCCCCTACCCCCTGACGCCCCCCACCCCTATCACACCAACACAGACCCCAAATGTGCTGCACAAGGGGAATTTATCCCCAGACTCTGAATCAGCTGAAGTATCAGCCTCTTCTAGAACTAAGCTTACCATTAGGTAAGAGGGTGGGGGGTGGAAAACACTGGGGTGTCTGTGGGACTTGAGGAGTAGTTCATATATCCCACCCCAGCAGGGAACCAGGAAGAAATCTTGAACAGTGGGAGGCCCAGGTGGGGGAGGGGCATAGGCTCCTTGAAGCTGAAAACCACCACAGCACTCTGCTGGCTGGTTAACTAGCAATTTGGTTTGAGGTTACCTTTGGACCAGAGAACAGGCCAGGCAAAAGAAAAAACCTGCCCTCCCTCAAACCAAAACACCTGGGACCCTCTAAAGCTTGACACAGTGTAGCTTGCAAATAGGGCCCCACCATAAGAGGGAGCTAAAGGTCAAGTAAAAAACTGCAAGATGAGCAAGCAAAGAAAATTACGAATTATTGAAAGTTTCTTTAGCAACAATGAAGATCAAGGTGCACCCTCAGAAGAGGATAGCAACCTCAGGGCCCCTACGTCCAAAGCTTCCAAGAAAAATATGAATTGGTCTCAGGCCATGGAAGTGCTCAAAAGGGACTTTGAAGTGAAAGTAGGAGAGATAGAAGAAAGATTTTAGAGAGGTGGAGGAAAGAATGGAAAGAGATATGAGAGCAATGAAGGAGAGCTATAAGAAAAAAGTCAACAGCTTGAAAAACCAAATGGAAAGGAGATAAAAAAAGCTGTCTGATGAAAATTATTGCCTAAGAACTAGGATTGAACAAATGGAAGCTAGTGTCTTTATGACAAAGCAGGACACAGTAAAGCAAATCCAAATGAATAAAAAAAAATAGAGGGCAATATGAAATATCTCCTTGGAAAAACAACTGACATAGAAAATAGATCCAAGAGAGATAATTTGAAAATCATTGGACTACCTAGAAACCATGACCAAAATGAGTTTAGACAGCATCTTCCAAGAGATTGTCAGAAAATTGCCCTGATATTCTAGAAGCAGAAGGCAAAATAGAAATTGAAAGAATTCACCAATCACCTCCTGAAAGAGATCCCCAAGGGAAAAATCTTCAGTATTATTATAGCCAAATTCCAGAGCTCCCAAGTCAAGGAGAAAATATTGCAAGCAGCTAGAAAAAAGGAATTCAAACACTGTGGAACTCCAATAAAGCTAAAACAAGATCTAGCAGCATCTACATTAAAGGACTGGAGGGCATGGAATATGATGTTCCAGAGGGCAAAGGAACTGGGACTACAGCCAAGAATCACATACCCAGCAAAACTGTGTATAATCTTTCAGAGGAAAAAAATGGGACTTCAATGAAAAAGAGGACTTTCAGGCATTTGTGATGAAAAGACCTGAACTGAATAAAAAATTTGACTTTCAAATATAAGACCCTGGAGAAACATAAAAAAAGTAAACAGGAAAAAGACTTCATGAGGGATATTAAAAGATCAAACTGTTTACATTCCTACGTGGGAAGATAATACTTAGAACTTATAAGAACTTTCTCAGTAAGGAATTTACAGAAGACACAGGTCTGAACTGAATATGAAGGGATGATATCTGTAAAGCATTTATGTTTTGTTCTTTGTGGGGCAAACAGGGTGGGGTGTCTTATGCCTGGGGCTGGATTTGGGCTTGGGGCCTCCTGGGTCCAGGGCTGGTGCTTTGTCCACTGTGCTACCTAACTAACCCATGATGACATCTTTAAAATAGGGTAGAAGGGTAGGAGGTAGTTCACATGAAGGAAAAAAGAAAAAAGCTTATGGAGGGGAGGGGAAGAGGGGGAAGGAGTGGGGTAGTGAGCAAACCTTAATATCATCAGAATTGGCTCAAAGAGGGAATAACATACATACTCAAGTAGGTATAGTAATATATTTTCACCCTGAGGGAAAGGGGGAGAGGAGGGAGATAAGGGGGGGGGGTTGTAGAGGGGAAGGAAGGAAGGGCAGATTGGGGGAGAGAGCAGTAAAAAGCAAAACACTTTCAAGGAAGGTGAAGATGTTCTGTATAACTGCACAAGCATGACATATTGAATTGCTTGATTTCATAGGGAGGGTTAAGAAGGGAGGGAGGAAGAAAAATTTAGAACACAGAATTAGCTCAAAGACCTTAATATCATCAGACTGGGCTTAAGGAGGGAATAACATTCACACCCAATTGAGAGGAGTAATCTATTTAACCCTACAGGAAAATAAGAGAGGAAGAGGATAAGGAGGGAAGGGTGAAAAGGGGAGTGCAGAGTGGGGGAGGGAACAGTCAGAAGCAAAACACTTTTGAGGAGGAATAGGATAAAAAAAGATAGAAAAGAGAATAAATATCATGGGAAGGGAATAGGATGGAGGGAAATAGTTGTGATGATTGATTATAATGGCAAAATGTATGGTACCTACTTTGCTGGGCTACTATGAAGAAAATTCTTTGTCTAGTTTAAGGTACTATGTACAGGTTATGATGAACAGGATACTATCAGAAAAACCTGGAAAGACCTACATGAACTGAAGCAGAGTGAAATGTACTGTATACAGAATTACAGCAATAGTGTAAAGATGATCTGCTGGGAAGCATGTGGGTATTTTCTTTTCTTTTTTTTTTAGTGAGGCAGTTGGGGTTAAGTGACTTGCCAGGGTCACACAGCTAGTAAGTGTTAAGTGTCTGAGGCCGGGTTTGAACTCAGGTCCTCCTGACTCCAGGGCTGGTGTTCTATCCACTGCGCCACCTAGCTGCCCTTATGTGGGTATTTTCAGCAAGGCAATGATCCAATATAACCCTGAAGGACTTATGAAAATTGCAACCCATCTGCAGAGAAAGAACTGATGGTATCTGAAAACAGATGGACACACACTTTTAAAAAGTTTTTTTTTTCTTTGACAATTCCTTAATCTGAAGTTTTGTTTTTACTGTTTTCTCTCACAACCTATCTAATGTGGTAATGTTTTCCATGACTACTTATGTATAACTTATTTTGAATTGTTTGAATTCTTATGGGTGAGGGGTGGGAAGGGAGGGAGGAAGTGTAATGATTGGAATGATGCCACCTGCTGGAGACTTGCTGTAGAAGAGTTCCGCCCATGAAGCAAAGGTCTTTGAGGGCAAGACCAGGAGTCTTTTCTTTGGCGTCAGGAAATGACGCGGGCTAGTGGGAGGAGGAAGGAAGAGACTGGCGCTCGGTCTCACTCTTTTTCCTGGGGATGCTGGTGGAGAAGGCAGCTAGAAATGCGCTCTCCCTTTAATAGATAGAGGAATCTGGGCCTTTCTTCTCTCTTTACCAAATTCTTATTCTCCTTAATAAATGCTTAAAAGTCTAACTCTTGCTAAAGCTTATAATTTATTGGCGACCACTCATTAGATATTTTAGACAGTTTAGCTAGAATTTTAGCCCTTAACAGAAGAGAAATTAGAACACAAAGTTTTAAAAAATTGATGTCAAAATTTGTTTTTACATATATTTTGGAAAACAATAAAAGTAAAATGCAAGAAGGATAACATAAGCACTGTATACACTATGCAAAGAAAGGCCCCCCCAAAAAAGTCCCAGCCCCAAGGAGCTTACATTCTAATAGGGGAGACAGCCTGTTATTTAAATACATTTAAACCAATTACAACATAGTGAATATTATAAAAAGCAAAATGGATTGGATTTGTGACTTCCTTAGGAGAGGGAATTCCCAATGAGTAGCATATGCACAGAAGACATAGAAGATATATACGGAATTGATGTGTGATCTGTTGGAAGGCACTAGCATTGAGGGGATTCAGGGAGAGCCTACTGCAGAAGATGGACTTTGAGCTAACTCTTTTTTTTTTCCAGGGCAATGGGGGTTAAGTGACTTGCCCAGGGTCACACAGCTAGTAAGTGTCTGAGGCTGGGTTTGAACTCAGGTCCTCCTGAATCCAAGGCTGGTGCCTTATCCACTGCGCCACCTAGCTGCCCTAGCTAACTCTTGAAAGAAGACAAGGAAGCTAAGAGGCAGAGGTGAAGAGGGAGAATATTGCAGTCTTGGGGAACAATGAGTGAAAAGACATAGAGTAGGTAGATTGAGAAATGTGTCTGAGAAATAGAAAGACCAGCATAGCTGAATATCAGAGTTCATGGAGGGAAGTCAAGTGTAAGAAAACTGAAAAGGTAGAAAGGTGCCAAGATGTTAAGGACTTTATATGCCAAACAGAGAACTTTATATTTGATCCTAGAGGTAATAAGAAGTCATTGGAATTTATTAAGTAGGGGGTCACAGTCAGACCTACACTTTAGGAAAATTATTTTGGCAGCCAAGTGGAAGGTGGGTTGGAGTGGAACAAAATTTGAAGTACAGAAGGGCATTGCAATAGTCCAAGGAAAGTCTGATGAGGACCTATACAATGAGGAGTGACTGGGTGAGTTGAGATAAAAGGTTATATAGGAGAGATGTTGTTAAAGTAAAATCATGAATATTAGACAACAGATTAGGGTGGGTGGGAATGAGGAATTGAGGATAAGACCTAGATACAAGCCCAGGTAACTGGGATCTGGAGAAAAGATGATTTTTCTCTTGAATATATTGAGTTTGAGATGTCCAAAAGCTGGGTAGTGATTAAGGACAGGAGCTCAGGAGAGAAATTAGAGCTGGATATATAGACCTAGGAAATCATCTGCATAGAGATAATAATTGAACCTGTGGGCAGTGATAAGATCACTAATATCATAGAGGAAGAAGTAAAGAGGATCCAGGACAGAGTCTATGGGATGACCACATTTAATGAGCATGATATGGTTGAATATTCAGCAGAGGGGAGTGAGAAAGAGGAATTAGACAGGTAGGAGGAGAATCAGAGGAGAACGGTGTCTTGGAAACCTATAGAACCTTGTATCCAGTAGATCATGATCAACTGTGTTAAAGGTTGAAGATGGGTGAAAAAGGAAAAAGATTAAGAAAAGGCAATTAGATCACTGATAACTTTGGAGAAGGTGGAAGCAAGATTGCAGAGGGCTTAGAATTAAGTAAGAAAGAAAAAAAATATCCAAATAAGGTCATAGGAAAATGCCCGGAGCAGCAAAACTCACAGAAGAATGTGCTGAAATCATCTTCTAACCAAGAATGGCTTGCAAGGTCAGAAGGAGGGAGCTGCTGTGCTGATACAGGAGTCGGGCCCAACCCCACAGTCACCCTGACACAGATCCAGTCTCAGGAAGTCCTCACCAGAGAAGGACATCCCCAGAGCCTCTGTATCAGCTGAAGCACCAGTGTCGTCTGGAACTAAGCTCACAGTCTGGTGAGTGGGCTGAGCTCTGGGCAGGGGAGAGACTATGGGGGTCTATGCTGGTGCTAAGGCAGAACTTGGATTTTACACCCCCTACTGAGAACCAGGTGGTAGGCTTGAGTAGAAGTGGCCCAGGTGGGGAAGGGGCACAGGCTTGTCGGAGCTAACAACCACAACACACAAAGCTGGTTGATTGGCAAGTTGGTCTGGGGTCATCTAGGACCAGGAAACAGGCCAGTCGAGGGAAGAACCTGATTCTCCTTAAATCATACCACCTGGGATGTCTTAAGCTTGGGATACTGCAGCCTGGAAACAGTGCCCCACTGTAAGGAGCTAAAAGTCTAGTAAAAGAAAGGCAAAATGAGCTGACAGAGAAAGGTTAAGACCATAGAAAGTTTCTTCAGTAACAAGGAAGACCAAGGGGCACCCTCAGAGGAAGATGTCAACATCAGGGCCCCTATATCTAAAGTTTCCAAGAAAAATATGAATTGGTCTCAGGCCACAGAGGTGCTCAAAAAGGACTTTGAAGATAAAATTAGAGAGGTAGAGGAAAAAATGGAAAGAGAGATGAGGGTGATGCAGAAAAGACATGAGAAAAAAAGTCAACAGCTTGAAAAGTCAAATGGAAAAGGAGGTACAAAAGCTCTCTGATGAAAATAATTGCCTAAGAATTAGGATTGAACAAATGGAAGCCAGTGACTTTATGAGAAACCAAGACACAATAAAGCAAATCCAAATGAATAAAAAAAATAGAGGGCAATGTGAAATATCTTCTGGGAAAAACTGCTGACCTGGAAAATAGGTCCAGGAGAGATAATTTGAAAATTATTGGTCTACCTGAAAACCATGTTCAAGGAAAGAGCTTAGACACCATCTTCCAAGATATTCCCAGGGAAAATTGTCCTGAAATTCTAGAAGAAGAAGCTAAAATAGAAATTGAAAGAATCCACCGATCACCTCCAGAAAGAAATCCCCAAAAGAAAACTCCTAGGAATATTATAGCCAAATTCCAGAGCTCTCAGGTCAAGGAGAAAATATTGCAAGCTGCCAAAAGGAAAGAATTCAAGTACTGTGGAGTCCCAGTCAGGATAGCGCAAGATCTAGCAGCTTCTAGATTAAAGGACTGGAGGGCATGGAATATGATATTCCAAAGGGCAAAGGAAATGGGATTACAACCAAGAATCACCTACCCAGCAAAACTTAGCATTATCTTTCAGCAGAAAAAATGGGACTTTAATGAAAAAGAAGACTTTCAGATATTTGTGATGAAAAGACCTGAACTGAATAGAATTAAGTAAGAAAAAGGGGAGTAGATGCAAGAATTATGGTTGATTTCTCAATCAGCTTGACTGAAAAGGTGAGAGGAGATATAAGATTATGGTTAGTGAAGTGTTAGGATTGAGTAAGAGCTTTAAAGGATGGAGAAGATGTAAGCATGTTTCTAGGCAATAGGGAAGCATCCAGCAGGCATAAATAGAATGAAGATTAGTTGGAGGATGTATTGTTGGGGGCAATTTTCTGGAGAAAATGTAGATGAGATCCAGAGTTCATGTAGAGGGATTTGCCTAGACAAGGAAAATATCCACCTCTTCATCAGAGACAAGACAGAAGGAGGAAATAATAAGGGAAGATTTCTGAGTTATGTGAGATGAGGGGGAGGGGAAAGGAGGAAACTCTTGGTGCATGGGTTTAATTTTTTCCAGTGAATTGTGAGATGATGTCTTCAGTTAAGAGGGTCAAAGGAAAGAGTGCAGTGGGAGACTTAAGGAGTCTTTTTTTTTTTAAAGTAACTGGAGGAAATTTTTCATAGACAGTCTCTCAGATGAAGGTTTTATTTATCAAATAGATAAAGAGAGAAGGATAAACAAAAGAAAATAGGACAAAGAGAAATATATACCTAGTAATCATTACCATGAATGTGAATGGGATGAACTTACTCATAAAATGGAAGCAGATAGCAAGATTGTTTAGAAACCAGAATCCCAACAATATGCTGTTTATAAGAAATACACATGATGGGGGCAGCTAGGTGGTGCAGTGGATAAAGCACCGGCCCTGGATTCAGGAAGACCTGAGTTCAAATCTGGCTTCAGACATTTATACTTACTAGCTGTGTGACCCTGGGCAAGTCATTTAACCCTCATTGCCCCGCCCCCCCAAAATACACTTGATAAGAAAAGACACACAAAAAGTTAAAATAAGTGCCTGGAGCTGAATCTATTATGCTTCAGCTAAGGTAAAAAGACGGGTAGCAATTATGATCTCAAAGAAAGCAAAAGCAATAACAAATGTAATTAAAAGAGACAGTCAGGAAAATTACATTTTACTAAAAGGTACCATTGACAATTAAGTAATGTCAATGCTAAACATATATGAACCAAAGTGTAGAGCACCGAAATTCTTAAAGAAAAACTTAAATGAGCTACAGGAGGAAATAGACAGTAAAACTATACTAGTCGGGGGACCTCAACTTTCCCTTCTCAAAACTAAATAAATATAACCATAAAATAAATAAGAAAAAAACTTAAGGAGGTTAATATAATTTTAGAAAAGTTAGATATGATAGACTTGGAGAAAATTAAATGGGAATAGAACAGATTATACCCTTTTCTCAGCTGTATACATGTCACCTTCACAAATATTGACTATGTATTAGGACATAAAAAATGCACAAACAATTGCAAAAAAGCAGAAATATGAAATGCACCTTTTCCTGCTTAGAATACAATAAAAATTACATTCAACATAGGGCCTTGGAAGCATAAATTGAAAATTAATTGGAAACCAAATAATCTAATCCTAAAGAGTGAGTGGGTCATCATTTTCAAAAGTACTTCAATTAAAGCAAACACTATAGCAATATGGTAACAGGGACAAAATATTCATTATTTTACAAAGTTTGTATTCTTTCTTTCTTTCTTTCTTTCTTTCTTTCTTTCTTTCTTTCTTTCTTTCTTTCTTTCTTTCTTTCTTTCTTTCTTTCTTTCTTTCTTTCTTTCTTCTTTCCTTCCTTCCTTCCTTTCTTTTTTGGTGAGGCAATTGGGGTTAAGTGACTTGCTCAGAGTCACACAGCCAGTAAGTGTTAAGTGTCTGAGGCTAAATTTGAACTCAGGTCCTCCTGACTCCAGGGCCAGTGCTCTATCCACTGCGCCACCTAGCTGCCCCTATATTATTTCCAATATAAAGTTATTACTCTGTGTTTATCCACCAGAAAAAAAGAGGTATATATTAATTGGACATTTGCTTGTTATACTTAATATATGAAAATAAATGTTAAAATGTGACCATAAAAAAGAATGGGTGGACCAAAAAAACAAATCATAGGAATAATCAATAATTTCATTAAAAATAATAACAAAAATGAGGTAACATACCAAAATTTGTGGGATACAGCCAAAGCAGTACTTAGGTGAAAAAATTATATTTCTAAATGCCTACATCAATAAAAAAGGAAAAGGAGCAGATTAATAATTTGGGTATGCAATTTTAAAAACTAGAAAAAGAACAAATTTTAAATCTCCTATTAAGTGTCAAAATAGAAATCCTGAAAATCAAAGGGAAGATTAATAAAATTGAAAGAAAAAAACCAACACTGAACTGATACATAAAACTGGAGTTGATTTTATGGGAGGAAACCCAATAAAATAGACAAATTATTTGTTGATTTGATTTTTTTAAAGGAAAGAAGAAAACCTAATTACCAGTATCAAAAATGAAAAGGGAAAATACATCACCAATGAAGATGAAATTAAAGTAATCATTAGGATCGATTTTGCCCAATTATATGCCAATAAAACTGACAATCTAAGTGAAATAGATGAAAGTTTAAAAATATAAATTGCCTAGATTAAGAGAAGAGGAAATAGAATACTTAAATAATCTTATATTAGAAAAAGAAATGGAACAAGCCATAAATGAGCTCCCTAAGAAAAAAATCCCTGGGACCAGATGAATTTACAAGTGAATTCTACCAAACATTTAAAGAACAATTAATACCCAGTAACTGGAGAACATCTGAACATACTAGTATATGAACTTAATGTAATATAATTTGTCCAATAGCTAACTAGCTAGCTATGTAGATATGTACATTTATTAAGTACTTACTACATGCCAGGCACAGAACCAAGCTGGGCAAGTGGGTCAGGGAGAATAAAAAAAGATACGAGATAATATTTTCTCTCAAGGAGGTACATTCTATTTTTTTTCTTTTAATTAAAAAAAACTTTTTCAGTTCCAAATGCTTTACCTCTTTCCACTTTCTCACACAGACACTGAGAAGGCAAGAAATATCATGCCCACTATACATATGAAGCCATGCAAAACATATTTCTACATTATCCATGCTAGAAAAAAAAGGTAAGAAAAACAAAGTGGAAAAATAGCCATTAATCAGCACTCTGAGGCCCTCAGATCTCTATCTGGAAGTGGATAGCATTTTTCATCATCAGTCCTTTGGAACTGTCATGGATCATTTATTTTATCAAAATAGCTGTCATTCACAGTGGATTATCTTTATAATATCCCTCTTACATGTACAATATTCTCTTACTTCTGCTCACTTCACTTTGCATCAGCTCATACAAGTCTTCCCAGGTTTATCTGAAACAATTCCCATCATTATTTCTTCAGCACAATAGTGTTCCATCACAACATACCACAATTTGTTCAGTTATTCCACAATTGATGGGTATCCCCTTAATTTCCAATTCTTTAACACCACAAAAAGAGCTGCTATAAATATTTTTGTACATATGGATCTTTTTTCTTTGATCTCTTTGGGATACAGACCTAGTAGTGGACTTGCTGGGTCAAAGGCACATAGCTTTAGAGCTAGCTCTTTGGGCATAGTTCGGTATTCTACTCCAGAATGGTTAGACCAGTTCACAGAAGAAAATTCCATTCAAATGCTGTTGTCTTTCATATTCAAAGAGGTCCAAATTATTTCATCATTGGGGTCAAGGTACAGTGTGTTCAACTGCGACTGATGAGTCCAATATGAGCTCAGACAGCTCTACCACAGGTTGGGATGGAGATGTCTCTAGATTTGCACCTCATGTTCCCTTTGCTACTTTGATTCTGCTTTGATCATAAAGCACAGCATCTTCTTTGATGCAGACATGCCATGCTGAGTGATTCTGTGCCAGAGTCTCCTGTGTCTAATATCTGAGATTAAAGTTCTTCAGAAAGATATTGAGAGTGTCCTTGTACTGCTTGGACCTCTGTGTGAGTGTTTGCTTTTTATGAGTTCTCCATAAAATAATATTTTAAGTAAATGTACATTTGACATTCAGACTGTGTGGCCAGCCTATTGAAGTTGCACTCTCTGTAGTAGAGTTTGAATGCTTGGCAGTTCAGCTTAAGAGCTGAACCTCAGGGTCCATACTTTACCTTGCCAGGTATTCTTCAGAATCTTCCTAAGACAATTCAAATGGAAATGGATCAATTTTCTGGCAAGGTGCTGCTAGACTTTCCAGGTTTCACAGGCATACAACAATTAAGTCAGAACAACAGCTCTGTAGACCTTCAGTTTGGTATGCAGCCCAATACCTCTTCTTTTCTACACTTTCTTTAAGAGCCTTTCAAATGTGGAGGTAGCTCTAACAATGCCTGCATCAACCTCTATATATCAATCTATGTGGACATCCCTGGAAAATATACTGCCAAGGTAGGTAAACTTATCCTCAACATTCAAAATTTCTATATTTGCTGTAACCAGTGGTTACATTTATGGACAGTATGGTCCTAGCTAGTGAAGAATCTCCATTTACTTGGTGTTGATTGTCAGGTCAAAATTAGTACAAATTGCAACAAATCGATCCATATTCTGTTGAATCTCAGCCTCAGAGGCTGCATTGAGTGCACACTCATCCACAAACAAAAAGTTGTGCATCAACTCTCCCTCCACTCTAGTCTTGACTTGTAGCCTTTTCAAGTTAAATAGTTTATCATCAGTGTGGCATCACCTTGATGCCATTTTCAACCTCATTGAAGGTATCTGACAACATGATGGAAAACATCATGCTAAAAAGCATGGGTGCAGGTACACAGCCCTACTTCACTCCTTTGGTGACTGGGAAAGTGTGAGAGCATTGTACTTTGTCCAGAACTCATGCAAGCATGCCATCATGAAACTGGCACACAATACTGATGAACTTCTCCAGCCAATTACATTGTGCCATCAACTTCAACAAATCCTCACAACTGACAGTATCAAAGGCCTTGATCAGGTCACAAATGTTGTGTACAGAATCTCTGTTCTGTTCCTGGCATTTCTCCTGGAGTTGTCAGGAGCAAACACTATGTTGACTGTTCCTTGACCCTTTCTTGCCCATACTGGATCTAATGTAGATGACCATCTTCCAGGTGAAGGATCAGTCAATTAAGGAGGACACTGGCAGGAATCTTGCCATCAATGACTAAGAGACAGATCCTTCTGTGATTGTCACAGGACAACCTGTTTCCTATTCCTTTATAGAGATGGACAATGGGGGCATCCTTGATTTCCTGGAGGTTAACTTCCTCTTGCCATATAACCTGGAAGATTTCAGTCAAATTTTGTATGAGCAGTGGACCCCCTGCCTTGTAGATCTATGCTGGGATGGAATAAACACCAGGTGCTTTGCCACATGAGAGGAGTCTAATGGTATTCAATACCTCATCTTCAGTTGTAAGTTCTGCTAGAGAGATTGATTTCAGCCTGAAGTTTACTGTCAGTGGTTTCAGCATTGATTGATAATGGTCTCTTGAGAACACTATGCATATGCTCATCCCATTCCTCCAGGATCATGTCTTTATCACTGATCAGTCTGGCTCTATTAGCACTAAGTAGATCAAATTCATTAGAAGTTTTTAGCCCATAGTCTTCAAGGCATCTTAGAAGCACTTTGGGTTGTTGCTATCAGTGTAAAACTGAATATCATCTGTCTTCTTACTGAGCAAAGAATCCTGCATCTCTCTAAGCTTCACTTGCACTTTACTTTTTGTTTTTGTTTAAATTTTTATTTTTACACAGGAGGAAATCAAACATATATTTAACCCAATTTAGTTGCAAGTTCCTTAGCTTTTGCCTTTTCCAGCTTGGATATGAGCCACTGACTTTGGACCCAGAACGTTGCCACCCCAGTGACAACAGATCTCATCATATGTGTAGTTGTAATTGTTTTGTTTTGTTTTTAGTGAGGCAATTGGGGTTAAGTGACTTGTCCAAGGTCACACAGCTAGTAAGTGTTAAGTGTCTGAGGCCGGATTTGAACTCAGGTCCTCCTGACTCCAGGGCCAGTGCTCTATCCACTGTACCACCTAGCTGCCCCAGTTGTAATTGCTTTTGATGGCTTATACCAGCTTAACCAGGGCTCCCTTATCTTCAGGGTTAACCTGTGTGAAGGCAATGCTTGTGAAAGTCTTTCTGTGAACTAAGCAGCCCAGTCTGGCTTTACCTTTAATAATACAGTAAGGAACTCCCATTTTTCGGCACAAGGCAGGCAGGAAGACCATTAGCTCAATGGGGTCCACATCATGTGCAATCACTACCAACTGTGCCTTCTTGTTCTCCACCAGGGTAGTAACAGTGTTAACGCCCGCCCTGAGGACAGGTGGTCTCTTAGTGGGGACATCTCCTTTGCCTGCAGCTCTTTGTTCAGCTCGAGCCAGCAGCCTTTGCTTCTTCTCTTGCTTTGTCTCAGGTCTGTACTTGTGAGCCAATTTAAGCAGTTGAGTAGCTGTCTGACGATCCAAAGCCTGGGTAAACTGGTTAATTGCTGGCGGTACTTTCAAACGCTTATAAAGGATAGATCTTTGACGCTGCAGTCTGATGTATCGAGGCCATTTGACAAATTGAGTAAGGTCCCTTTTGGGCTGGATGTCTTGACCAATGCCAAAGTTCTTGAGCTGCTTCTCAAACAAAGGATTAACCACTTTCTTGGCCTCTTGCTTCTTTACAACAGCAGGGGCCGGAGCCACCTTCTTCCCTTTGGCCTTCTTCCCTTTTGGCATCTTGACTGGCAGAACAAGAAAGCTGCATTTTACTTTTGATGCTACCTTCTTGGTGATAGACAAGCTGTCCTGCTGGAGTTCTTGTCCTTTGTTTAGTAACTTCTGAATTTCCCTATAATTGTTGTCAAACCAGTCCAGATGTTTGTGAGTGTTCTGGTCCAGATGAGTATTCTCATCCAAATGTAGTGCTGTACGTCAAATCTTTGAAAGCTACCCACTCCTTTTATAACCAATGGTTTCTGTGTGCTGACTCAGCTTTCCCTCCAGGTCAGCAATGAACTGTTCATGCTCGGAAAAACCCTCTAATCTGTTGACAACTGAGTCTCTCAAATAGTTGTCTTGCCTTAGGGCCACTGCTTTTGTTGATTGCAAGTGTTTAGCTTTGAGAGGATAAGTCTATGATCAGTCCAGCACTCTACCCCACACCTTGCCTTCATCATTCTTACTACCATCTCCTTACAGTGATGTAGCTATTAAATGATAGTGCTTGCTGTGAGGGTGCACCCATGATGCTTTGTTGTATTTCGGTAGACAGAAGACAGTGTTGATGAAAGGCATGAGACACACAAATCCTCAGTGGTAAGTGACCTTGCTATCCTGTTTCCATCTCCTTTGCCTACTCTTACTTTAAAGTCATCCAGAATTACAAGTTTGTTCTCTTTCAGCACATTGATGATGAGCATCTTCTGGCTTTCTTAAAATTTTTCTTTGACTTCATTAGGGTTCATTATTGTGGAAAAATACATACTGATGATGGTGGTATGGCACTTTCCTGCATGTGAATCCTTTGGGGAGGCATACAAGCTTGCTGACTAGACTAGATCTGATTTCAAAATCTACACAGTGCCCCTCATCATAGCAGCCATTCCAGAAAAATGTGTATCCAGCTCTGACTTCTGAAGGCTGACCTTCATTTGCCAGTCTTGTTTCACCCAAGGCTGCTATTTGGATGTGATACCTGCTGAGTTTTTGCAACAAGAGCTGTTCATCTTTCAGGTGTATAGGATTTTATGTTGTCCACGAGCATGTGCACATTCCACATACCAATAGTGAGTGGAATCATCTTCACAAAAAAATTTTGTGCATTTGTGTGTGTGTTTCAACCATAGGTTAGGATCTCTGCCTGCCATGGTAAACTGGCCAGGGTTGGGTGAAGCAGAAAATTTTAGGGTACCTTTTTAAGCCCCTTCCTCATTCCAGGAAATGAGCAGTGAAGTCCTTTTTTTTGCAGGGCAATGAGGGTTAAGTGACTTGCCCAGGGTCACACAGCTAGTAATTATTAAGTGTCTGAGGCTGGATTTGAACTCAGGACCTTCTGAATCCAGGGCCAGTTCTCTATCCACTGCACCACCTAGCTGCCCCGCCCCCCCACACACTTACATTCTTATAGGGAAAAATGAAAATAAAGGGGAGCTGGAAAGCAGAATGGAGAAAGAGGGGAGGAAGGTACTGGGTGTGTGTGGCGGGATAAAGTAGCTGGTATGGAGGTAGATAAGACCAGAAAGTAGTCCCTCAAGATATGACCATCCCAGGGAGGGACTCATCAATCCTTGAGTAAGCTTTGGGTAAGGTCATTCTTATGTGGGCAAGGTAATAATTTGTAGAATTATCACAGCTATGTAGATGAAGATAACTTTGACAAAAAGTTCAGATTAAAAGCATTGAACAATAGCAACTGTGCCTTACAAAGCACACATTCATCTCTATTTTTCAATAAGTCAAAAATTATTAGAGTATAAATTTGTGTATATTATCAGTCACAACCACTCTTTTATGCTGTTTATTTTATTGTTTTGGAGGATTGTGCATTTTGAATTCAAACGGGAGTAAGTATTGCTTTTGCATTATATATTAAGACAGAATTTCTCAATAATTTGTTTCAAAGAAAATTCATGGTGCTTAAAATCAGATAGCCAAACAACCCTATGAGGAGTAGATTCAGAGAAGCTTCTCTATCTCACTCCTAACTGTCCTTCTTCATAGTCATTATCTCTTGGATAGATGCAATACACCAGCCAGGACAGAACAGTTCTCTCTGTGTGTCTCTGTCTGTGTTTCCCTCTCTGCCTCTATCTCTACCTTTATCTCTGATTTTGTCTATCTCTTTCTCAGCTGACCCCTGGATTGGCTTCTGTGTGATCTGAAATTGTGTGAGAGAATGAGAGGTTTAACTTTCAAAGGACTCTTTATTTGCTATGTATGTGAGAGCCCATTTCAGCTAATCCTGGATTCCAGGCTACATTTGGAATAAGAATGAGTAATGACAGGGTTGATTCCAACAAGAGGTATATCCTGTGTTGAGGTTTCCAAAATAAGCAGAGTTACTGTATGTTATGAATTCAGCAGTGTTGAAAGTTGAATTGGAAGCAGACAAATTGCATTATGGAGGATCTATCCACAAAAGACCCAGTGTGATGCAGTGGAAAAGAGCATTTATTCTGGAATGAGGAGAATTGAATTCAAATCCACCCTTCTACACATGCTAGTTGTGTGACTTACTTTCTCTGATCCTTGGCTTTCTCATCTAGAAAATAGGGATAATAACATTTTTACTACCTACCTCATACGAGGGCTAGGATGAAAGTGCTTTGTAAACTTTAAAGTGCTTGAAAATTGTGAGCTATTGAAAATTGAGGGGATGTCCATCAATTAGGGAATGGCTGAACAAGTTTGTTGTATATGATTGTGATGGAATATTATTGTGCTATAAGAAATGGTGAGCAGGATGCTCTCAGAAAAACCTGGAAATACTTGCATGAACTGATGCAAAGTGAAATGAGCAGAACCAGAATATTGTACACAGTATCAGCAATACTGTATGATGATCTACTGTGAATAACTTAGCTATTCTCAGCAACATAAAAATCCAAGACAATTCTCAAGGGCCTATGATGAAAAATTTTATCCATCTCCAGAGAAAGAACTCGTGGAGTCTGAATGCAAATAAAAGATGTGTTTTCTTTATTTTTGTTGGGGTTTTCTTGTCTGTGTTTTCTTTCACAGCGTGACTTTCATGGAAATGTCTTTTGCATAACTATATATGTATAGCCTATGTCAAATTGCTTGCCTTCTCAAGGTGGGGAGGGAGGAGAGAATTTGTACCTCACATTTTGAAAAAGTGTTAAAATTACTTTACATATAATTGGGAAAATATTAAATAAAGATAGTTATGAACAATGTAAGCTATTATTTGAAAATTGGTTGTATATTATGCTTTGGCCCCACTTTCTCCTTTGGATTTAGGCAAAGGCATGCAAAGGAAAACAAAACCTCTCACTCAGGGCAGCTAGGTGGCGCAGTGGATAGAGCACCGGCCCTGGAGTCAGGAGTACCTGAGTTCAAATCCAGCCTCAGACACTTAACACTTACTAGCTGTGTAACTCTGGGCAAGTCACTTAACCCCAATTGCCTCACTGGAAAAAAAAACCAAAAACCAAAACAAAAAACCTCTCACTCACTTTCATATTCTCTTTCCCTTCTCACCCATTCTCCTTCAATTAGCAGTCTTTTGTCCTCAAAAATATTTAATAGGTCCAAACGTAGAAAAGAAGATCCACCCTCCCTCCATTTAAGCTTCTCCAATGAAGTTAGGTAGTAAATGTAAATCATCTAGACCTAGACATATTCTACCAGAAAGCATTTTAGAAACCCAGAAATAGGCATCACAGTCCAAAATCATAGAATACCCTGAGGCCTTCAGGGCCTCAGAAATACTTCGAGGTCATGGAAACATTCATAGTAAAAATAGCACACTGGGCCAATTGCAGTACTTCCAAGAAAAATATCTCATTGGCAAATAAAATATTTTATTAGTAAAGTGCTTGCATTTATCATCTAAAGCATTTCTTAAATGGAAACACCATTCATCTTGACAATTTGACCTATGGTGATTCATCTGTGAGGCTCTCAAAGGGAAGCCCTTCATTAGCTTACAAAGGAGTAGGGGCATCCTACATCCTATGGGACTGTTCCCCACTATGTGATGGTCCCATGACCTGTGGAGGAGCAGGAAAGGGAAAGGAAGGCCAGATAGTATCAGCATTATCCATTTGATTCAATTCAATTCAATGGATATTTACTAAATACCAACTATGTGTAAGGTTTCATGATGAAGAGACAAAGATGAAAAATTACATAGTTCCTATCCTCAAAAAGTTTATAATCTCTAGGTTGCTCAGTGGATAGACTATTGGTCCTGGAGTCAGGAATACCTGAGTTCAAATCCAGTCTCAGGCACTTAGTAGCTATGTGACACTAAGCAAATCACTTAACTTCTATCTACCTCAGTTTTCTCATCTTCAAAATGGGGATAATAGTACCTAGGATTGTTGTGAGGATAAAATGAGATATCCATAAAGTGCTTTACAAGCCTTAAAGTGGTCTACAGATGTTAGTTGTTATAAATGCTAGCTACTCAGGGCAGGGGAACTTGGACGTCCAAACATACAAATATGTTGTAAGATGGATAGGTCTAAGATAAAATAATAGGTTCAAATAAAGTTCTAGAAGAAAATTCAAGGGGCAAGATAACATTTTCAGCTGAGTAGTAAAGGCTCCTGAGCTTGATCTTGAAGGAAAAGAAAATTTCAACAGGTAAAATGTTCATACCTTATAAGTATGGAAGATTTCTGTGCAAATTTATGGAGTCAGGAGAGAACAAAATTGAGAAAGTCTGTGAAAGGGATATTGGAAAAAATGTTGATTAAGGAATAATGTAAATGTATGAGTAAAAGGCATTTCACAATAGATAAATGGTCAAAGGATATGTGTGGGCAATTTTCAAAAGAAGAAATCCAAGCTATAGATAACCATATGAAAAAAAAGATGTTCCAAATCAATAATAATTAGAGAAATGCAAATTAAAGCAATTCTAAGGTTTTATCTCCTCCTCACCAGGGTGACAAAGGTAGCAAAAATAATGAAAATAACAAATGTTGGGAAAGGCTGATGGGGAAACAAGCACATTATTGCACTGTTGGTGGATCTGTGAATTAGTCCAGCCATTCTGGAAAACAGTTTGGAAATATATCTAATCATTAGATTAAATACTAAACTGTGCACATCTCTTGATTCAGCAATACCTTTACTAGACATATAACACAAAGAAATCAAAGAAAAAGGGAAAAGATTCATCTATACAAAAATACTTATGAGTTATTTTCATAGGAGCAAAAATGTTTAGTCTTTCAGTCGTGTCTGATTCTTCATGACCCCCATTTGAGGTTTTCTTGACAAAGATGCTGGAGTGGTTTGCCATTTCCTCCTCCAGCTCATTTTACAGAAGAGGAAACTGAAGCAGAGTGACATGTTTAGGGTCACACAGCTAGTGAGTGTCTGAGGCCAAATTTGAACTCAGGGATATGAGTCTTCCTGACTTCAGGCCTGGTGGGTGTCCACATATTGGGAAAAAGTAAACAAACTATGCTATATGAATGGAATAAAATGCTATTGAGCCATAAGAGAAATGAGCAAATGCAATGCTTCAGAGGAAACTGGGAAGGGATCTAAGAACTAAGGATGAGAGAAGTGAACAGAACTGTAAACATTTATACAATAACAGTATTAGAAATTTTAGAAATTTGAAAGACTTTAGAACTCTAATTAATACAATAGCAAACTATGATCCAAGAGAACTGAAGGTGAAATGTGCTGCCCCGTAGACTTAAAATATAGAATGATACATGAATTTTTGGATATGACCAGTGTAGGAGTTTGTTTGTTTCATTTGATTATATATATTTGTTATGAGAGTTTTCTTTTTTTTAATTGTTGAACTGTGGGATGGAGAGAAAATAAAGCCTTGTTAATTGGAAAAAATAAAGTTAGAAGAAAGGAAGAAAAAGGAAAGGAAGGAGGAAAGGAAGAAGGGAGAGAAGGAAGAATATTGGACTCAAAGTCATCAGAGCCCTGGGTTCAAACCCAATCTCCACTAACTAATCAGGTAGCATTGGGTAAGTCACATACCCCTCCCCACCAAGCTTCTATTTCCTCATCTATAAAAGGGGGTGATAATGTTACCTGCTTCACTGCTGTTTTGTAAGAAAACTTATAAAGTTTTACATCTTAAAAAATCTTAAAATCCTATATAAGTAAAAGGACTTTTAAAATTTACTGGTCTATAAAATGTCTAAAGCCTCTGATACAGAGATACCACTATTGGACATGTAGGCCCATGGAAGTTAAATTGAAAGAAAGGTTTCACATATTGAATTAATAATTAAGTTATGAAGTTATTAAATGGGGCAAGCATGCCTGTTTATTTGGGTACTCCTCAGGGAAGACCACAACTCTCAGTGGGAAATAGGTGGCAATCTCACTTTAATAACCACAAAGGATGAGAAAACAAACAGCATAGAAAATACAAAAAATATAGAGACAAGAAGAGAAAAGTAGGGAGAGACAGCGGCAGATGGAGGTATGGGAATAGGGGATGGGGCAGTAAATGCAGGCAGTGTGGAGAAGAGGGTGGGGAGGAAGAACGGCAGAGAGTATGACTCATGTAACCATGGATTAGAGTTGGGAGCACTAGGCAGCATGGACCCAATGGAAATGGAAGCTGGCAGCTTAGGGGGCAGGAATTTGAGGCCTCATTTTTATAGGGTTTTTTAGGGAAACAGACCAATTCCATTCTGGGCCACCTTGAGGTCAGTTCATTAAAATAACCAAATCTTCTCTAAAATATCAGTAAAACTTCAAAGTTAACATATTCCCAACATCTCAAAGTTATCTACACTTTCTGATGTTCTGCTTGTCTGGAACTGTGGAGGTCTGGGATTTGTCTGGGATTTACATATCATGGGACCAAAAACCTTGGCAGCAGTGCTGAGATGGCTCCCCTTGATTCAGCACATATTATCTGGTTGTGAATTTGGGTTACTACAATGATACATTTTGTAAATTTTGCTCCTTTGATCTTTGTCATGGTTTGTACCTAACTTCCAAGTTTCCCTTTGCAATCTGATTTTCTGCTATTGCCTCTTTGTATTGGCTACTTATAAACTTCTATATTGACCGAAAGAGGCATTGTGGTGGTCAGGGAGACCAAAACAAGATACAATTTTTGGTTTAGTTTTTTGTTGTTGTTTTTGCAGGGCAATGGGGATTAAGTGACTTGCCTAGGGTCACACAGCTAGTAAGTGTCAAGTATCTGGGTCTGGATTTGAACTCAGATCTTCCTGAATCCAGGGCCGGTGCTTTATCCACTGTGTCACCTAGCTTCCCCCAAAACAAGATACAATTTTAACATAATATGCATAGCATTGGTTATAGTAGTAAAAATTGGATTGTGGGGGGCAGCTAGATGGCACAGTGGATAAAGCACCGGCCCTGGATTCAGGAGGACCTGAGTTCAAATCCAGCCTCAGACACTTGACACTTACTAGCTGAGTGACCCTGGGCAAGTCACTTAACCCTCATTGCCCAAAAAAAACAAAAAAACAACAACAAAAATTGGATTGTGGGAGTGAGTGACCAAAGAAATCAAAGAAAAAGAAAAAGGACCTATATTTATAAAAATACTTATAGCAGTTCTTTTTCTGGTGGCAAAGAATTGGAAAATTAGAGAGTGCCCATAAGTTGGGGAATGGTTGAATAGTGTATGCTATATGAATATGATGGGAAATGATTGTGCTACAAGAAATTGTGAAGGGAATGGTTTCAGAAAAACCTAGGAATACTTATATGAACTGGTGCAAAGTGAAGCGAGCAGAATCTGAACAATTTATGCAGTAACTTTTGTTTTGGTTGTTGTTTGGTTGTGTCCAACTCTTTGACCCCACTGGAATGATTTGCCATTTCCTTCTCCAGCTCATTTTTACAGATGAGGAAACTGAGGCAAACAGGGTGAAATGACTTGCTCAGGTTCACACAGCTAGTAAGTATCTTAAGCTGGATTTGCACTCAGATCTTCCTGACTCCAGGCCTGGCATTCTATCCATTTTGCTACCTAGCTGCCTACTATACAATAACTACAATATTGTAGTTATAAACAAGTTTGAAGGACTTAAGAACTCTGATCAACACAATGCACAACCACAATTCAGGAGCACTGATGATGAAATATTCTGCCCATCACCAGAGAGAGAGGTAATGGACTTATAGTACAGACTGTGTGGTATATACATATGCATACACATACACATATACATATATATGTGTTTATGTGTACATATACACACATACATATGTGGATATGACTAATGTCAAAATTTATTTTGCTTGACTATAGGTGTTTGTAAAAAGTTTTGTTTTCGGTTATTTCTCAATGTGGGAGCAGGGCAAGGTGGGAGTGAGAGAATTCAGAAATGAAAATAAAAGAAAATTGAATTAAAAAGAAAAAGAAGGGAAGCTAGGTGGTACAGTGGATAGAGCACTGGCCCTGGAGTCAGGAGGACCTGAGTTCAAATCTGGCCTCAGACACTTGACACTTACTGGCTGTGTGACCCTGGGCAAGTTACTTAAACCCAATTACCTCACCAAAAAAAAAGAAAGAAAGAAAGAAAAGAAAAAGAAAAAACAGGTGACCACCAGTTGAGGAATGATTAAACATGATACATGCATGTAATGAGACATTTCTACATTATAAGGAATGACATACACGAGGAATTTCAAGAAACATGGGAAGACATGCAAGCTGAAGTCAGAAAAATCAGGAAAACAGTATGTGCAATGAACAACATAGGAAGAACAATTAAAATGATACTTAACATTGTATATTTATAATGATCAAACTTTGTCCAGGAAAAGAGATGAAAAATACACATCTTTTCATGGAAGGTGGAAAGGGGATTGTGGGGGCAGAACAATGAGGGTGGAATCTGAACAGAGCATATGTTCTTCAGATATGGTTGGGATGTTGGCTGGCTTTCCTGAATTGGTGGGAGTTTTTAATCTGTGTTACAAGGAAGCCTCCCTGGGTATGGAAGGAGAGGAATTAATTCAATAATTAATGTAATATATTTCAGCAATTTCATGATCCAAGACAACTCTGAAGGTCTTATGAAAAATGCAGTCCATCTACAGAGAGAGAACTGATGGTATCTGAATACAGATTGAAGCATAATTTTTTTTTTGTTAGTTCCTTTATCTGAAGTTTTGTTTTTGTCTGTTTTCTTTCACAACCTGGCTAATGTGGAAATGTTTTGTATGACTGCTCATGTATAGCTTATATTGAATTACTTGAGTTCTTGCAGGGGGAGGGGGAGGAAGGAAGAGAATTTGTAACACAAAGGTTTTTTTTAAATTGACATAAAAATTTGGTTTTGCATGTAATTTGGGAAAATAATTTTTGGGTTTTTTTTTTGTTGGTCTTTTTGTGGGGCAATGGGGGTTAAGTGACTTGCCCAGGGTCACACAGCTAGTAAATGTCAAGTCTCTGAGGCCGGATTTGAACTCAGGTACTCCTGAATCCGGGACCGGTGCTTTATCCACTGTGCCACCTAGCTGCCCCCCAATAAAATTATTTTTTAAATGAAATTAATGTAATATAAAAATTGTTGCTAGATATGCCTATCTGGAAATAGGCTTGACATAAAAGGGGAAGCTGAAAGAGGAAATGGATTAATGCCTTACTCTGGTCTTCATCTTTTGAATGTGGCTTTTGCTACCCAAGACCAGTCACACTCTACCCTTCTCCATCCACCTGGCAGTTTCTGAGCCGTAGTCACTGCCCTCAACTTTATCTCTGCAAAGAGTTTTCTACAGGGCACTGTGATTCATTGTTAGCCTAGGGCAGGGTTTCTTAGCCTTTTGGGTAGGTCCTGGACCCCTTTGGCAAACTGGTAAAGTCTATGGACCCCTTTTCAGAATCATGTTTTCAAATATACAAAATAAAATATTACATATTATGTATATATGTATTTTTCAAAAACAAGTTCACAGGGGCATCTAGGTGGTGCAGTGGATAAAGTACCGGCCCTGGATTTAGAAGGACCTGAGTTCAAATTCGGCCTCAGACACTTGACACTTACTAGCTGTGTGACCCTGAGCAAGTCACTTAACCTTCATTGCCCCACAGCAAAAAATAAAAGAAAATAATTACAGAACAGAATAAACTTGTAATCAGTTTCTGCCCTATTTGGGTGGAGGGGATGGAGCAGAAGTGAAGAGATAATCTTGGAACCTATGTCTCAGACAAAAAGTCACCAATCAACATCCTACCCTGGCCAATTAAAGTGGAGGCAGCTGCAGTGCCCAAGGATCCCCAACCCTAGTACTTAGACATGAGCTGTCGCAATTCATATTAAAATTTCTTTTCTCTCCTCCAATTGCCAATCCATTTCCTTGCTCTCTAGAATCACTTTCCACTACCCCATCGCATAGTCAGAGCAAATGAGGCCCAGAGGAGGTAAGGGACTTTTCCCTTCACAAAACAAGTCAGGGATAGAAGGACCAGAACTCCTGAAATCCATATCCAGGGTTGTTTTCGGTGAAACCTTCCATTTGTTTCCTAATTGCAAAGTTAAGAGGGACTTCTATCGAAGTCCCTCCCAAATCTTCACTTGAAGTTACTGGGAAGAAGGCCTGCTATCTCAAAGCCCAAAAATCTACTTTGAATAGCTTTCACCTGTGACATTCTAATACTGGAAGTCGTGTCAGGAAGTCTATGAGTAGGGGCTTAAAGATTATCTTAACTCATTAGTGAGTCCAGCTTCTGTTTTTCTGAAGGGTTATTCAAGTTACCCAGATTACCCTTACTTTTGGGGTAATCCAGATCCCAGTCCAATTCTCCATGTGACACTCATGTCTATATGGGTAGAGCAAAACAGAGGACTGAGGCAAAGATCTGGAAAACAGAGGTAAAAAAAATGACCACAATTCATTTGAATGATGAAGATAAATGGAACCAAAATGAATGTGTCAGATTTGAATGAACCTAGGGCATTGCCTCCACTTCTTTTTTTAGGGGGGGAGCCATTTTAATGAAAATATAAAGTAAAGAGTATGATGCTTGGGGCAGCTAGATGGTGCAGTGGATAGAGCACTGGCCCTGGAGTCAGGAGTACCTGAGTTCAAATCCGGCTCAGACACTTAACACTCACTAGCTGTGTGACCCTGGGCAAGTCACTTAACCCCAATTGCCTGACTAAAAAACAAAACAAAACAAAGAGTATGATGCTATGTAGGAAATATGGTGCCATATTATTCAAGCAATGAATGTTTGAGTGCAGAATGCACTTAGCCATAGGTTCAGGGTACAATAGCAGTGGGCACTAGAGAAGCAAAGGAGGCCACTGGACGAAGATATTATCAACTCCAGATTTTCCCCATTTGCCTTCATGTAAACAAAAGTTTTCAATTGAGCATTTGGATCAGAAATCAATCTCCCATAGATCTAAACAGCAAAGAAGAATGGTTGTAATGGCACCCCTGCAAACCTACAATTTTGTCTATATGATACCAAGTAACTCCACTAAAGTCTTCATCTTATACCTCATTGAGATGGGTATGAATAAGATTTCTCAATGCACTAAAATTACAGAATTTAAGAGTTGGAAGCAGGAGTGTGCTGCTAAATGTTTAACAACAGGCTGTCCAAAAAAAAATTCACGACACACTTTAAAATTTATCTGCATTATTAACATTTCCTTTATCACTTTCTTAAGGCTAGATGATCAAAAATAGATAAATCAAGGCTTGATTGAAACATTCACTCATTTCTGAAGTATAAATGTGAACACTAAAAACTTAACAATCACCTTTCCAGCTCATATCAACTGGCTTCAGCACACCCTTGTTTGGAAGGGACTGTATTTTGCCAGAGTAAAATAAAACTTTTTTTAAGTACAATTTTTTGTCCATATGGATACTCAAAATTCTTCCAATAAATCAGAGGCTCCCCAAGGATTTTTATTTCAATTGATTCAACTTAAGAAATAGTCATTAGGGACCTCCTATGGCACTGTCTTTGGTGACAGAGACAAGACAGCCTCTGCTCTCAAGGAACTTACATTCTGGTAGTCCTTTGCCCTACAAGTTGGGAACCACTGTGGTAAAGAGGATATAAAATAACTAGAAGACATTACCTGCCCTCCAGAATTCTTCATCCATTTGGAAAGGAAAGGTGTACAGATATGAAACAATTAGAAAATGTAAATTAATGGTGATGAGGCAACATGAAACAGGCTCCTTAGGGCTGGATATAATAATGCCTCACGTTCAATTCCCTAATTCTACCAGTTTCAATGGTATGATTTAATCCCCATCCATAAACTCATTCCTGTCCCAGGCTCTAGATCCAGTTGGAAGTAAACAAGGCTAGGAATGTAATGGCCCCTGTTTCTGTGGTGTATTATCAAGTCAGTCTTGTTTCTGGTTCTGTTCTGATTCTGTGCCTATCTTGGAATTCTGTCTTGTCAGGAAGTGACTGAATCTCTGAATAGACTTCCTGACTAGAACCCAATGTTTTCCTTTGCTTCTTCCTATTTTCTTAGATGTTTCATCCCACTCAGAGCAAACCAGTCATAGTCATTCATCTGACTTCCATGCAGAGAGGAAAATCTCTACTTGTTACCAAGGAGAAAAGGCCTAAAATATTTTAAGAGTCAGAATGGATTCTTGCCAAGGTGTCAGTGGAAGAAATTTGAGGGGTTGGAGTTGCCTGTGTAGAGGTCAGGGTTAAGGAGTCCATATCAGAGTAGAAAGCTGAAATTCAGGAAGCACCAGGGAGTTCGAAATTTGTCATACCCAACCTGATTTCCCAAAATGTTGGGGGTGGGGAGGGGTTCTTGCAGTTGCTTGTATTTTCTGCCCTCTGGCCCTCAGAGGGGACCAGAGCCTTACCCTTGAACTGAATTGTCTGTGACTTGATCCTTGCTTTCCTACTGCTATATCTCCCTAATGCTGGTAGTCTACCCACCACTCCACTGATGCCGTGTTCTAGTCATTTGCCAGGGTATCTATCTATTGTTCATTATTAGACCTTCCTGAGGCTTTCTGCCTGCCTGCCTGCCTGCCTATATTTGCTTTGATTTCTTCTTTCTGGGACCTTACTCTATCACCTCCTTTACCCTGGTGGGTGTCTCTATTATTTTGATCAGACCCATTTGGCAACTGATACAGTCCAAGTTGTGACATTAAGAAAATGCAAAGTTGAAGGAAGATCAATGGCTCCAAAAGGAAATTAATCTAGGGGCCGCTAGGTGGCTCAGTGGATAGAGCACTGAGTTCAAATCTGAACTGACACTTGACACTTACTAGCTTTGTGACCCTGGGCAAGTCACTTAACCCCAATTGCCTCACAAAAACAAAAACAAGCCACACACACACACACACACACCAAAAGGAAATTAGTCCAGGAAGACTTCCGGAAGAAGCTGAGTCCAAAAGTGACCTTCATCAAAAGTAATGATCATAGATCATATCACAGGGGTAGAAAGAGGGAATTCTCATGAATAAATGCACAAAAACCAGAATGGAAAATATGCATGTGACAATACATGATCAAGACAAGTTGAGACACCAGAACCATGAAAAAAAAAGATAATACTTGAAAAGGGCTAGACTCAGGAGTAGGTCAAAAACTAATAGTCAAGACTGAGGAGACAACATGTGGATAAAGCATTGTACTTTGAACCAGGAAGACATGTATTCAAATCCTACTTCAGACACTAGCTATATGACCCTGGGCAGGTTATTTAATTTCTCTGGTCCTTAGTTTCTTCATCTGTAAAATGAGGGAGGTGAACTCAATGACCTTTAAGGTCCTTCTCATCTCTAAGTGTATGATCCTATGATAAAACAAAACCAAGGGTCATGAAGCAGACAAGTAAGAGTATCACTTGGGTATTAGAGATTAAGGTAAAATTGTTAGGCAAACAGACATAATTTGGGCATCAGAAACCAGA
Source organism: Dromiciops gliroides (assembly GCF_019393635.1). Taxonomy (NCBI): domain Eukaryota; kingdom Metazoa; phylum Chordata; class Mammalia; order Microbiotheria; family Microbiotheriidae; genus Dromiciops; species Dromiciops gliroides. The sequence continues at coordinate 187,075,961 of NC_057864.1, forward strand.
AAGTATATCAGGATAGCAGACTTGATGCCTCAGACATGAAGCCATGCCTCCCACCCTCCCCCCATAAGAGCAAAAGCAAATAACAACAGCATATGGTTAAGTCAAGTGCTTGCAAGTGAGAACAGGTGAGCCACATTAAAGATACAGAAAGTAGTCAACTTGAGAGTGAAAGGTCCTGACATTGCATTGGTGATAATGCTGCCAGAGTCACAAAACGATAGCCATTTGCATGTAAACATATGTCACAATTCTTGCTTGATGTCCCACATTCCAGTATTGAAACTGGTAATTAGCCCCTGGTGGCACTGAAGGTTTGGGGTATTAAAATGATGGTTTTAATAAGCTCAACCCATGCACCAGTCACCAATAATGGAAGCACTGCCAAGGAAGACGGAGTTTTCCTTGTTAAAACACAAGGCAATAAATTTCTAGTGTAATAACTCAACCCCCAAATGAGGGCTAGTAACCAACCAACCAACCCATAATCTGGGACAAAGCCCTTTGGATCCCTTGATCCCTGAGTCCAGCCCCTGCTGGCCCTAATTACTTGACCTCAACAAGGACCTTTGTTTGTTTGTTAATTTGACATTCCTGGTATTTTATTTAAAACAAAAATCCCGATGGAAATTGTTATAGAAATGGAATATAAATGTACAACCCAGTTTTTGGCAGAACCTGAAGTAGAAATCCTGGATGTGATTTTCTGCAAAACCTCAATTTTCTATGCTTCTCTAATGACACAGAAAATTTATGACATTCAGGTCACATATATAGCAAAATATTTATGTTATTTTGTGGTAGCAAAAACTGAAACAAAGTGGGTGCCCATGGATTAGAGAATAGTTTAATAAAGTACAGAACATGAGTATAATGGAATATTTTTGAGCCACAAGATACTCAAAATGGTTGGAATTCAAAGAAGCACGGGAAGCCCCATATAGGCAAAACCAAAAGGATAATATAAACAATGATTAAAAAATGTAAATAGAAATGATATAAAAAGGCACCGAACTGGGGCAGCTAAGTGGTGCAGTGGATAGAACACTGACCCTGGAGTCAGGAGGACCTGAGTACAAATCTGGACTCAGACACTTAACACTTACTAGCTGTGTGACCCTAGGCAAGTCACTTAACCCCAATTGCCTCACTAAAAGAAAGGCACTGAACTTCAGAATAAATGCAATGAATAGTGTTGAATACAAGGGGCAGAAAATTATGGATGATGAATCGGGACTATTTCTATAGACAACTCTGTTTTTGCTCAATTTTGTTGGACTGTTTTTCTTTGTTACAAAGGAGAATGTAGTGGGGAAGGGAAAGAGGAAAGAGGAAGAGGGAACATTTTTGGAATATAAAAATAGACATTAATTTTAAAAGTAATAACAAGACACCCACCAAAATAATTATCCTCTGGTCTGATTACCATTCAGTTCAAACAAATGCATTTTTACTAACTTCTTCTGTTGAATATTTCCCCTTTTAAGACTGCCTGAGGGCAGCTAGATGGCACAGTGGATAAAGCACCTGCCCTGGATTCAGGAGTACCTGAGTTCAAATCCGGCCTCAGACACTTAACACTTGCTAGCTGTGTGACCCTGGGCAAGTCACTTAACCCCAATTGCCTCACTTAAAAAAAAAAAAAAGACTGCCTGACCTAAACTCTGGGCTGACTGTGGGGGTGGACTCTGCTAAATCCCAGGACATTAGCAAAGTCATGGTTGATGTCCAAACCCAGTATGATGCCCTAGCTAAGAAAAACAGAGAGGAGCTTGATGAGTCCGGGTGCCAGCAGACTGAGGAGAGCACTGCAGCGATCATCGCAAGGTCTGATAAGGAGGAAGCTGCTTGAAGCACTGTCAGTGAGTTGGAACATACAATCCAGTCCCTAGAGACTGACCTGGACTCCCTTCAAGATCTAAAAGCCAGCTTGGAGGAGAGCCCGAGGAAGGTGGAGACCTGCTGTGTTCTCAGATGGAGCAGATCAACGCAGCCCTGCTAGACTTCAAGGGCGAGCTGGGGTAGACACTCATGGAGGGGCAGTGCCAGGTGCAAGAAAAGGAGACCCTGCTCAACATCAAGGTCAAACTGGAAATAGAGATTAACACCTATTAAAACCTACCGGAGAATGGGGTGGGGGGGGGGGGGAAGAGGGCCTTCAATCTAGAGCATGCCTTGGACAGCAGCAGCAGCAGTTTCTTGCACTGTATCTATCAGACCAGTACCTGGAAGACTGTGGATGTCAAAGGGGTGGCAGAAATCAAGGACACCAAGGTCCTGTGGTGTTAGGGCCATAAATTGGGAACCTAGGCTGAGGCAGGAAGTTAATAAAGACTTTCTGGTCACCAGGCACCCCCCCACCCCACAAAAAGCAAAACAAAACAAAAAACCTGCTGCACTAAAATGAAGTAGAGAATGAATACAATTATGTGGATAATTCATATGGAAAGTCAGTATAAACCTACTGGATTAGAGCTCTGGTTGGCTTCATTCATCAGGATGACCCAGTTTAAAATCTAGTCTCCAATGCTTGTTTGTGTGACAATGGACACTTCAGAAGACTCAGGCAACTCTCTGACTATAAGTAAAATAAGAGAGTTGGACTAGGTGGCCTCTAAGGACCCATCTAACTCAAGATCTTTGATCCTATGAAAATAAATTAAGATCTGAGTTGGTGGAGGGAATTCCCATTCATAATGCATTGATGTCTCCCTACCCCGCCTCCCCTTGCTCCTATACACAGATACTCACACTTGTCTCTAAGGTCTGTACCCTTTGTCTGCAGGTGTTTTCTGGCCAGAATAACTCTGACATCTACTTGGGTGTGCAAAATCCATCCAAGGATCCACTGGGTATTGCAAAAACCAGCCCGTTTGCTTAGGTTTGTTTATCTGTGAACATCTCTGTTTAGAACAAAATTAGTAAATCTTTCTTAATTTTTAGAAATGCAAAGGAGGGGTAACTAGGTGGTGCAGTGGATAGAGCATCAGCCCTGGATTCAGGAGTACCTGAGTTCAAATCTGGCCTCAGACCTTTAACACTTACTAGCTGTGTGACCCTGGGCAAGTCACTTAACCCCAACCGCCTCACTAAAAACAAAACAAACAAACAAACAAAAGAAATGCAAAGGAATGGGGGTCAGTGGTTGGGCACTGTTTTTCCCTCAGTGATCACACTATTTCTTTTACATACTGCTAATCCAGTGGCCCCAAGAGAGATAAAGTCAAGATGAGTCTACTGTTTTGTGGACATGTTATTTCTTCCTCTGCACCACTGGAAAGCAAATGCAGCTCAGGAAATTTGGGGATAATTCTAGCATCCATTAACTGAAATTTTCTGGATAATTCAAATTTTACAAAATGGAACTACTGTCCCATGGCCATCTGTCCACCAGGAAGCTGACAGAAGGCACTTAAACTTGGCCGGTTTTAATCACATCTTTTCCCTTGAATTCACCTGTCCTAAGGACAAATTCTGTCCTCTGACCTGTTCATTCTTCCCTCTGACACTTGGAAGTCTGCCCTGGCCATGGTGAAAACAAGGTTATTAGTTTTGTTCCTGATGTCTGGGTTATCCACAAGTCTGGAGAAGTCAGGAAAAGAGAGAGAAAGGGGAAAGAAGGCAGAAAAGAAGAGAAGAAGATAGTGAAAGAGAGATGGAAGGAGGAAGGAAGGAAGGAAGGAAAGAAGGAAGGGAGTGAGAGAGGGAGGAAGGAAAGTTTCATCTATTAATAAGTACCTACCATGTGCAAGGCACTGCACAGAAGTACAATATTTCCTGTCCTGGGGTTCACATTCTATTAGCATACTGAAAGATTTAATCCAAGCCTTTTAGCTAATAAAAGCTAAAGTGTGTTGGGGGGAGTGGGGAGTGTAAAAATTACCCAGATAATTCCCTCCGTTCTCCCTTTTACTTTGCTCCATGGAGACCTATGCTTGGATCAGTACTAGACTGAAAAGGACAGGGAAGGAGAAAAATGCTTCTTTCTTTCCTTTCTTAGAATCTCCATGGGGAAATAATGAGGATCCATCATCCTTCTCTCCCTTAACTTCCATAAATTATCCTCTGGGAGATACCAGAACCTAGAAGCTGCTAAACTAGGGAGAGGGGTGCCAGAAATCAGGTCTTGTCCTGATTTCCTTTGATGATTTCCTCTGAAACCAAGTCTCTTGAATTTCCGAATGAGAAGCACGATAGTTACAGAGCCAACTGTGCCTCTCCAAGCCCTTCTTTCTCTATTGAATGCTAATACCTCCTATGCACAGACACACAATCTCAGTTCAAATACTGTGCCACCCTAGGAGAACATTTCAGGAGAATAATATCACTGGCCCCACAGCTCTTAAAATACTAAATACTAAGGCAAGAGAAAACACAGGACTAAACCACTCTACAATTAACTCTTTTTCTTTGTGTTGTTTGTGGCTGTGGCTGTTGTTGGTTATTGTTGTTGTGGAGCTAATGATATTCTAACCTCAGGCGCCTGCCTACACAATCACTACTATCCAAACCAGAGGGTGGGAGAAACATTGTGAAAAGTCAAAGCAGGAAAGAACCTTAGATATCTTGTCCATCCCCTTCCTAAAGCACATCTTTCCCCTGAATATTAAGGCCAAAATAATACATGATTCCATTTAACCAGATACTTTTCCCCTGGATTTTTAAGAGAAAAACAAAATTTACTGAAAAGTTTTGGGAGAAATGAAAGATGGCTCTGTAGCCACAAAGAAGAGTTCAGTTCAACTCAGTCATTCAAGGGGCAAATATAATAAAACGCTTTATTTCCACCCACCCACGCCCTTCCCAGATAATTCAAGGTTTAGGCTTTATTCTAAGAATTAGGAACCTCTTGAAATCACTGAACTAAATTATCCTAATAATGAATCAGCTTTAACCTACATTAACTGAATAATCAACCATCTTTTTGCTAGAATGTGGAAAAATCGACCATTTCATTTCTTAAGTAAGTTAAATGACACAAAGACAGGCAGGGTTATTTATTTTTGTAAGGGGTGGTGTGGAAGTAATCCATTTTTTAAAGTCTTGAAGGCATTTTTCAAAGATGCTTTGGGCAAAGCTACAGGGTTCTAGGAGGGCTGCTGAACAGGGGATGGATGGTAGAAGACCTGGCTCCCTCCCCTCCCTTTTCCTACCCACACCCCCCTCGCTAGCTCTTTAGGGACAAAGGAATGTTTATGACCCAGTCTCAAGTTCAATGACAAAAACCTTGGGTGGACAGGATGAGCTGGGGGAAGGCAGGGGACAGTGAACTTCAGCCAAACAAAGGAAGTAAGAGTGAAAGAAGGGGACTTAAGGGACTGAAAGGAATGGGGAGAAGAAAATGGTGGGGGGGAGTGGAAGAATCTCAACACAGTGGGCCTCCGGGCAGTCATCTTGGGGTTTTCTGGCAAATGAGAATGTAGATTGCTGTGTCCTTTTCTCCTAGTCTGTGGGGAAAGAGATCTGCATGTTTCCAGGGGAAACTAGTTCGTCTGCATGGGAGGGTGCTCTTGAGGGTTTGGGAGAAGTAGTCTTGTGTGGTGGAAAGAACATTAGATTTGCAGTCAGAAAACCTGGGTTTGAACCTCTGCCAGTAGAAATAGGGGACCACTGGCAAATTACTTCTTCTTTTTGGGTCTATTTCCTCTTTTGTAAAATTAAGGGATTTGTCAGACACTTAACACTTGCTAGCTGTGTGACCCTAGGCAAGTCACTTAACCCCAATTGCCTCACTTAAAAAAAAATGAGGGGATTTGGGCTGAATGAGCTTAAGGTCTTCTCAAGCATTAAATCCAGTGTATTGGGGGGAAATGAAGAGAGGGGGAAGGGGCAGAGAGAGACAGAGAAACAGACAGAAAAAGAAACAACCTGTACAGGAGGGTGTGTGTGAGTCTGTGTTAGGGTGCTGTTTGTGACTTGTGGGATGAAGATGTTTGTATGAGTCTGTATGGGTCAGGGGTGAGTCCTTTTAGGAGGAGTACCACATATATGAGTGTCCACCAAAGAATGAGAGTTTCTGAGCATTTTCCTGGATTCATTTGCACGTTACTGCTTATGTGGCTGTTCACACCATTGAGTTTCCAAAAGTCTTGTAAGGGAACCTCTGTTAATTTCCAGAGGTGTGCAGGGATGCATAGATGTAATATTTTTTTAAAAATTCATGTATGAGCTTCCTATATGGCACACATTTCTTCCAGGTGCGTGACTGGGTGGATGGTGGCTTCTACGCCTGGGTGAAAGTGCAAAATGGGGAATGGGTATATTGGAGAGGAATAAGATGGGAGTGGGGCTAACTTTCATGAGCTGTGTGTAGGTGAGTACATGCTTAGCTGTGCCTTTGTGTTCGTGCACAGCAAATGATCGAACCTGGTAACTAACTTCCATATACATACACCTATAAGCTACCGCAGATGAAAAGTTCATGGGCGACCCTTTGTAGATCAGTGTATCCACGGAGCATAAATGACTGTGTGTAGGCAGCTGTGAGCAGTCGTGTGTGTAGTGGAAGGAATGCATACTTGTGTACAACACACAAACATCCACACACACACATCTGTACAAGGACTCATCCAGACGATTAATAAAGAGGATTCTTCTACAAGTAAATTCACATGGAGCCACTAAGTCACCAACATCCCCACCTTAAGACTACTCCGAAAGGAGGAACTGAGTGCCAAACTCTAAGCCTCAGTTTCTTGATCGGCAGAATAAGAATTATAATATCTGCACTATTTAGTTCCGAGGATGCTTAAAAGGAAAGCTTCGATTTCTGAAATACACCTGGGCCCGTGTTAAAAACAAAAGGGATGAAAAACGAAAAGCCTTGAGGCCCCAAAGTCTCCTAAAGAAAGTAGTATTTGGAGGAAACCTTTCTGGAGGAGGGGAAGGAGAGAGGTAAAGAAAATGCGATCCTAGGTTGTCAGCTTTCTCTCCAAGGAAGCAGAGCAGCCCCTTGATAACCCGCCTCGTACGAACCCTTCCCTCTTCCTTTCAATAGTTCGCAAAAATCACGGGGTCTTTGCAGCCCGAAAGTGAAAGCAAAAAACCTCCAAGACATCCATGATTTGTAAAAAAAAACCCCTATCGTAGAGAAAAACGAATAAATGCTCCCAAGGAGTCAATGAAGTTGGGTCTTTGAGAACTGACGAAAAGAATACACTGGACAAAATCTATGTCCTGGCAAAGAAACCTAGTAGCCTAGAAAAGGATTCTGTTAGCTCCCAGATGAATATTTGCCTTGCGCTTTTCATTCTTCTAAGGTTATGCTGAGCTCTCAGATCGCAGCTACGTTCCCTAAAGGGTCACCCGGGTCCCAGCTCCCTCACACTCCGAGGCCCATAGGGCAGGAAAATTCCCTAAGCCCATAGTCGGCCTGGTCCTGACTGCAGAGCTTAACCTCTGGGCTGGCGAAGTGGTCTAGAAAGGAACAACTCGGTTAAGAAATTTCACAAGGGGGTAAAAAGCCTGGGGTGAAAACTGCTAGGCTGGACTGGTTCTTAAGCAGAGAGAAAGAGGCAGGTTCTAATTACTAGTTATTAATTAGAGAAGACCACCTACCCGGCCCAATGGTGTATAGCTTCAGCAAGCCAGTTAATCCTTAAATCTACTGGTCTCTACTGAAAGACGTTCGGGGAAGTGGTTTTCTTACCCTTGTTAACTTTTCTTTATATATATATATATTTATATGTATATATACACACACATATATAGTTATCTTTTGATTTCATACCACTTTCATTTCTAAATATGTCCCCTCCTCTTCCTCCTCTTTTTCCTCTCCCTTCCCTACCAAACAAGCCAGCTCTGTTTACAAAGAATAACGAAAGAAAAACAGTTTAAGAAAGCCAACCAAAACACCAACCGAATATAACATTATAAGCAATATTATTTCACACCCATCTTCTAAATTCTTCTCTCCGGCTAATTTTCAAGGGCTCCCAATTCTGCCTTGTCTACAAGACCTAGAAAATTGGAGAGGTTCTACGCCTGGGAAAAACATAGGCCCACGCTGAGCACCTTTGCCAAAGGCCAGATGCCGGCATCACAGGGATCTAGATTTAGATCTCCACTCCTGGTTAAGTGGGTCCTTTCCTCGTCAGGTCCTCCTGGGTCCTCCTCTACTTCTACCCTTTCATCTCCGCACCCAGCTCCGCGTCCCTTTCGGCTATCAAGTTTGTTTCCAGGATTGCTGGAATGCTTTCTGACTTCCTGCACACACTTCCCCCAATCTTTCATGGAGTTTCAATTCTTTCCTGCCCCTAGACAGAGTAAATCTATAACCCAAATCTTCTTCCCTCACCTTTACACACACATACACACCCTTCTACTACTGCCTGGACAGACCTCCGAAGATTTCTAAACCCTCAACCAGAAAATCAATCTTTCCTTTTTGAATGGAATTCAGGCTAGGGCTGGGATCTTCTCTCCATTGCCATCCCTTATTTTTTCACCCTGAAAGCCCAACTAAGACTTTCAATCCAGACAGTCTCCCCTTCTTTCCTTTTGTGCGGTTTCTCACTCACCCCACCCCGCTTCCAGCGCAGAGCCAGGGCGAGAGAGGTCAAGACCACCAGGCAGGAACTTCAAGTTCAATGGCAAAAGTCCCTCCTTCCCCCCCCCCCATTCCCCGCAGGGCCTCATTTCCCTTCCCCCATCTTTTGGGCGGCTGCTGAGTCCGAAACTGACACCTTTTAGTAGGGAACCTTCAAAATTCCAGGAGGGACCCCTCGCCCCATCACTTCCGGGGCAATTTAGAGAGGGAGCTAATTGAAACATTTTCTTCTCTTTCTTTTTCCCTCCCCTAGTTGATCCGGCCCCCCACTCCAGACCTCACCTCCGCCGTATTTCCTTCTCGAGCCTTGGAAGGTGGGAGAGGAAGAAAGACTATTATTATTTCTTTTCCTTATTGGATGTTTTAATCGCTCTCCGGCTGTAGCCAAGTCACTAGGGGGATGGGGTGGCGGAATGCTGAGGAGGTCAGAGGCTGTCTGACTGGGTACTGGACATACTGGACCCGTTCCTATTCTGAACCGGAAAGGAACTGAATCAGGTGGGTGAAATTCGTGTATATATTAACATAACAACAAATCACATTTAAAAAATAAAACCACGCGCTCCCTTTTCTGACTTCCTTTCATTCGCCCTTTTCCTCCACCGCAGGAGTCATGGACTGTGCTTTATTCCACAGATTACGGTAACGAGTTCTTTTATTGAATTCGCCCGCGTGATTTGGAAGGAGTATCTTTACATAAAAAGCTGCTGGATGTGATGGGGGGAGGTAGATTCATTCCTCCCAGACATTTAAGTGCTGGCACTTAAACGAAAACTTTAATAAAAGGGGGAAGGTGGGGCAGAGGGGAGGGGTGATTGATAGAGGCAGAGAATTCTCCGTGTTTGGGGAATGGTACTTTGGGGGAGGAAAGGCACAACTAACTAAGGGAAATCAGAAATGGAGAATTGGGAAAGATTTGGGAAGAGTGCGCCGCGTCGAATTAAGAACAATTCCAATGACAGGAGAGGCAAGTCAAAACAGAGAATGCATAGACGTCTGCCGCGCGGACTTGGAGTAGGCCTGTTTCTCCCCCCACTCCCCGCCAGAAATTCGTGCTTTACCAACGAAGGGGTGGCTAGTAGAAGGAGGTGTGCTGTACATCTGGATTCAAACTCTGCCCTAGAAGGCCATATCCAAACTTTTTCCTCACGCCCTGGCCAACTAGCCTGCCTCGGTAGTAGTAATGATGTGGGTCCTGGAAACCGGGTAGAGTAAACAATCTGGTCCGGGCTCCATCCTCCCGTTTATTTACAAGCCACTGGTCCTGTAACCCTACAGGAGGCCCGCTAGAAAGGGGCAATGAGATGCTGAACCCGGTGGAATCTCAGGACGAGGGGGCAGAGATGGCTTTATTCTTAGTAGCTATTTCCGACGAGTTACTTGATATATTCTTAAGTGGAGTCGTTATATTTGTACGTTTGCGTCTGAATTCACCTTCCAAACACCCTCCTCTCCCATGCCCTGCCCGTTATTTTCAATTTTTACAATGTTTAAAAACAGCACAGATGAGAGTCAGCACCCTGCGTGAATTTTCGTTAATATTTAAAGATAGTCTTTTGTCTACAAGTTTATCTGTAAGGTCACGTGTGGTTGTTGCTGTTCAATGCAGGAGAATAGTTTCTCCCAGCTCCACTGAATAACGGTGACAATCTTTCGGTTCTAATTTCTGCAGCAAACCCTTTTGAAGTTCTGGGGAAATTCTTCTTCGTTCTTGTTTCCCCCCTGTATACAAAGGTAAATTTCATCTATTTGTAGATGCATGTGACTAAGAGGATTAAATATGGACGATCTTTATGAGGCTAGGAGCATGCACACACAAAGAGGAAGGGATTGTATTTAAAAGAGGGTTGTTTCTGTATAAAGAAAAATTAACTTTAAAAAGGGGATGCTTTTGCTGCGGTCATGTATATGAATCACGTATTTATCCATATGAACACGTCACGCAGGGAATTTGAAATACACAGAATATTGATTTATGTATAGAACAAAGACAGACAGGCAAAGGGAGGAAACGCTCGGACTCTCTTTAGGTGGGGCTATGGCTCTCTGTCCTTCTCTTTCTTTATTTTACATCTCTTCCTTCCAACCCCCATTCTTGCTGTCTTCTACTTGCCCAATCTCCGCCTGAATTGATTGATCTGCCTACCAGAATTGTGCATCGGGTCTTGGGAACTTCTGTACTGGTTTTTTATCTCAGTCCTGCATTCCAACCGGTCCCAACCTTTTGGGGATCCTTCCCGAGCCCCAAAACCCTAAAGCCCAAGGCAAGCCGGAAGTCAAGGTGGCAGTCAAATACTGCAGTAGTGCATCATGGCCAGGAGGGGGAGATCTTGTTCTTTGCATAACCCAGTCCCGCTTGAAAGAAAATAGTTTCTTACCTCCAAACTCCTTTGGCTCTTTTCTAATAGTTGAAAGCAAAAAGTTAAATTATAGGATCGTAGACTATTAGAGCTGATGTTAGAGCTTACTTAAAGCCGCTGCTTTGGGGACAGGAGGTGGGAGTCCGGGCTCTGCAGGGTCCCTCACCCTCAAACTCGAGAACAGGTTTGTTAGCATACTATCCCAGTTATTCAAAGCAGCAGCCTAGTTGGCCCTAGCCGTTCATCAGTTAGGGTTTCTTTCCTTCCCTCCTCCTTCTTCAGCTTCTTCCTCCTTCTTAATTTCTTACGTTTACAGAACTCCCAGAAACCTCCCTACAGAAGTCGAATCCCAGCTCCGAGTTGAAATCATGACCTTGTAGCGCTGAGACCTTGGAGATCCTGGCCTTCTTCCCCCACAACCCACTCCAGAACACTGGAAGGGGAACACTCAGCACATTTCGGTTTGGTTTGTTGTTAGGGTGAGGAGAGGTGATATGGGAAGGGGATCAGGAAGAAATTAAGGCTAGAAGATGAAAGAACCGGATCCAAAAGGGAAAACAAAGTAGCTGAGTTCCCAAGGGAATCAAAGTTTACTCCCGAGCCTCCAGAATTTCTTTCCCTGTTAATGAGTTGAGATCATTCTTAGCCCGATTCTCCATCTCGTTCTTTCCCAGAATCTGACTTCAGGACCAAGAATTCTTCGGGATCGGTTGGCTGAGCACTAAACAGATTTCCAGGCCCAGATCCCACCACCTCCAAGTTATCCTAAGGGACTTACCTCCTCCCAGCTTCGAAAAAGAGGGAAATGGAACTCAAAAGGACAGCGTTATGGAATCAAGTCTATTTCATCAGGTAATATTAAATGGGGTGTTCTACCGTATTTCCATTAGAATCTATCACACTCTGCTATAATGTACTGTCCTATAGAGTTTGCATTATACTATAGTTTCATCAAGGACTTCTACTATAAGTATATATCGCATATGCTATATAACAATGACACCTTAAAGGGAGCCACAGGGAAGGGAGTCCCCTCCATGGGATCTTTGCTCTCCAAAGAGTGGATCTTAGCCCTTGTCAACTAAATGTCAGCCAGGGCTGGGGATGCAGTGTAAGTGGACGTCAAACGGGGAATCCCTAAACTCCACAAGAGAGGACAAAAAAAGGTATGATTTCAAAAGTGAACTGAAATCAGATCTGGGCTCCTTTAGCCACTGCCATAATCCAACCTCACAATTGTTTTCCAGTTTAAAAATTAAAAATCCTGCCTCCAGATACTTTATAAAGACAAGGACCTCCATTCACCCTTACCCTCAGCCCAGAGGCTTCAGATCCAGCAATTACCAAAGTTCGGGAAGGGGAAAGGGCACTCAATTGGTCGATTTATCAGTTTCTCTTTCCCTCCCCTCCTTTTTTGGCTTCCTCTAGAGCACATAGAAGCTCTAGGTTGGAGAGGAGGGTGGCTACCCTCTCACCAAAACCGTCTGGGTAACAGTTTCTCTGTGGCTGGAAGAAAGGGAGGTCTACACCGACAGGAGCATCCAGGTCATTCAGGTCCCATATAATCCCTAATCTTCAATTTGCTGTCCAGATAACTGAACAAATGTGAGCATTAAGGTTTTGCTTTGAAGGCAAGCATGGTAGAGAGGGAAAATTGAACTATCCAGATTCTTTTCTAGTTCCATTTCGTTATCGCCAAACTGACCAGAACCCAGAAAAGAGAAGTGGGAGAACAGAGGGCCAAGTAACTTTGCCTCACCCCAGTTTTCCAGGGAACAGAAAGAAAAATTTGGACAACTCAAGGTTGAGGACTCTTAAGGGTGCCTTTCTATATAATCTGAAGGTAGAAAGGATATCCTTTTGAAGATAACACCCTTTTTCATCGACTACCGTTGCTGGAAGGCCGGCCTTTGCCTTCGAAAAATAAGAACTGGCAGTGTAAACGTCATTGCAATGTGTACACTCTGTTGCCAGTCCCTCTGCTCCCTCACTGTAGATGAGGCCTGAAGAGAAACCCCAGTTTTCCATCTGGACCTGGGTCTGGAGAGGAAGGCACCACTGAAATGGGTGTCTTCGGGAATTTATTAATTTATTAATCAGGCTCGATCCATCGAAAGTGGTTTGTAAGGCGCTCTAAGGAACTGCTAAACAGAGAATATGAGGGTGATTATAACCTTAACTATAATTATTATTATCTCTGTCATTGTTATTCTTATTTTTTTTCCCCGTGTAACTATATAGGCAAATAGGGAAGAAAACCTTGGCCTTTCTCTCTCTCTTTTTCTACATATATAGTGACATATCACAACTGTCCTATTCATCGAAAGGGCCCTCGACTTCTGGGAAGCAGGGCTGATCCCAGGGGACACCTCTTTGGCAGAGTCGGTGGCCTAGTTAGGGCTTCACGATACCCAACTGGTCCCAGACCCGCCCCAGCCCCTGGCCGGGTCCTGGTCCCCCAGAAACAGCTTCCCTTCCCGCCAGGAGATCGCCATCAAGGGGTGGCGCTGGTCTTGATTTTAGCTAAGACCTTCTTCTCCTTGACTCTGCGGTTCTGGAACCAAATGGTGATCTGTCGCTCCGAAAGGCTGGTAGCCGCCGAGATCTTGCGCCTCTTGTCCTTGGTGACGAATTTGTTGGCGGCATATTCCCGCTCCAGCTCCCTCAGTTGACCCTTGCTATACGGGATCCGTTTCTTGCGGCCCCGGCGGTAGGAACAGCCGTCCGGCGGATGCTGGGCCGAGGCGTCTATGTAGGAAGCAGAGGTAAAAGACAGAAATTCTTAACTCTTAACTGCGGGCCCTGGGCCCTCTAGGATATCTGCTAGCTCTTAGCGTACATGCACATTGACAGAAATACATCTCCACCCACATCATACGAATACATGCACACCCAAATAGCCACACATATGTGTCAAGAAAAATAATTTACATATAAAGAACCGCAAGTTTCTCAGAGCGCTCAGGCACACAACCACAAACGCAAACAGCAGGCTTACACAGGAGCCCCTTACACACAGGTACAGCCACAGGTGTGTGTACACTCACAGATCACATACCCACACCCACCTACATATCTACACACATCCACGTACACACAACCACAGACACATATACACAGTTTCAAATAGTCTGAAAACATTAAAAACTAAGAGATTCCCTGCAGAGCCATTCACTGCAGGCCAATGCTCCCCCAACCTATCCTCCAAAAGAGGGCACGTACATGGGTGGTGTCTACACAACACCAAAACGACCAGGAGTAAGTAAAGTGAGAAATTCAGCTGAAGAGGATGTGAGGGACCTGTCATTTCCACTACAGATTGGCAAAATATTTATTTCACCGATATGGTCACAATCTACCTGCTCTGCCTTTGTCTACTACTGTCTTCCATACAAAGAGACCCACGCAAAACGTATGGACTACACATTCATTCATAGTATAGATTCTTGGGCACAGCTAGACTCCCCCCTCCCCAAATATGCACACATGCAAACTGCTGTACACACAATTCCTCTCAGCCCTCCTGGACAGCTGCAAGGGAAAAGGGCCGGGGTAGTAGGCTGGTGGTGCCGGATTTCCCAGTCTCGGTCTCTGCTCCCTCAATACTTAGGGGCCGTTGGCCATATCCCTGCCAGCACTTCTACTTAATCCTTCTACTTAATCCCAACAGCCATTTTTGGAAGAGTGCCAACGATAAACTGCAGCCAGTTTTCGCTTCCTTTCCCTTCCCGAATCCTACGAATCCCCCACCTTTCATCAGTTCCAATCTGCCCCGATATCAACGCCACTCCCCCGCCAACACACACACACACACACACACACACACACACACACACACACACACACACACACCTGAAAGCAAAGGGGAATTGGGTCTTGGAGAAGGTTACCTGCAAATGCAGCCTTCCAGAAATGACCGGGCTGGTTCTGTTCCCCTTGGCAACACATCTGGCCACTCCAACCACTGGCGAGGGCCCAGGGCTGGTAACTGTCCACTGGCAACAGGGTGTCGTGGCGGGGCTCCCCAGGGCCTCCAAGAGTTTGCACCACCGACACGTCCAGGTAACTAGCCACGGGCTGATAGGGCCCTGGGTACCCAGGATAAAAGGCAAACTCTGCAGGACGGCTAGGATACTCCTCCCCCGCTGCAGTGGTCTCCGTGGGATAGGCAGCCAGGGTAGCTGCCTGGGTGCACGGTTTCAGCGAACTCCGGGACACTCGACAGGAATAGTAGCCTCCACCAAAGTAGCCATAAGGAACGGATGTTGGGGAGCCTCCCTGCGGCACCCCGGGGCATGGGTGACACTGCTTTGGCGGCTCCCCGGAGCCAGGCAAATCTATGGGGGTATAATTGGGGGTGGGCAGTAGCGCAGGCGCTGAAGGGTGACTCGCCAGTGGCGAGTGGGAGACCAGATTCCGACACCCGCCCGCTCCCAACAAGCCTTCGATATCTTTGCCAGCATCCAAGGTGGCATAAGCACCGGACTCCATGGAGCTGGTGGGAGGCTCATGGGGCGGAGGTGGGTGGGGAATCCGGGGCGCTCAGCTCTTACTCCCCATCCAGGCCCCGGGAATCCAAAGCGTTTTAAATCGCTCCCAGCTCAAGAAACGCCTGCATTAGCTCTGGCCAGCCGTCCTGACGTAAGAGACGCAGGAACCCAGATCCCGAGAGCGGATTGGCTGCTGCTTGGGGAAAAAGACTAATAAAATCCTGAAGGCAGAAATTGCGAAAATACTGCAACCCCCACCCTCCCCCAGCTCACTTTTATTACCACTGAAACAACATGAGAGAAAGGGGAGGGTAAATCCCTCCCCAACCCAACCCCCCAGCTACCCAGTTTTAGAGAGGAGCAAGCCTCTGGGTCTTAGAAGATAGAAAGGGAGAAAGAGGGGCAATGGAGGAAAGGGAGGGAACTGTGCCCCACCTCTCTGTCTCCCCCCTCTTCTTGGCTCTCTGTCTTCCGAGCTTTGGCAGGTTTAACAAAAAAGAATTAAAAAAAAACTGTCCCTATAAAACACATATCTTGTGAGGGGACAGGAGTGTTTTTCGGTGTGGGGAGGGGAGACCTTGCAGTAACCAACCTGTAATAATTTGAGGGTAATCAGGAGTGTACAGTTTTGGGGGGAATGAGGGGTTAACATCTTTTGGGGGATTCCCACACCTGGGTGTGTGGGGGGGGAGGGGGAAGGTAATGGAGATTCTAGTCACACACCCCAGGCATCTACACTAGGTGCTCCTCCTATTCCCGTTGCCAAATCACTGGGTTTTTCTACCCTGGGCTAAAGGAAGTCTCAGGTCACCTTTCTCACCTCCCGTTTTCAACAGAGTCCACTCCTGGATGGAGTATTTCTCTTCCTAAGGTCTCTGAAGACAATGAAAAAGACGATGCCAATCCTCGAACCCTTCCTATGGATGTGAGGGGAGGGAGCTAGGCAGAGAAACTAAGAAATTGAGGGAGAACCAGAGCCTGTAGCTTCAAGAAAGTTAAAGAGGAACATGAAGAGAGCCTTTCTATAAGAACATCAGGATCAAAACTGGGAAATCGTTAAATAGACACAGATACTGGATTTTAATGAGAGAGAGAGAGAGAGAGAGAGAGAGAGAGAGAGAGAGAGAGAGAGAGAGAGAGAGAGAGAGAGAGAAGCAAAGGACAGACAACAAAAGGAGACAGATGGACCCAGGTACAGGCAGAAAGGGACAGAGATAGATGGATAGACAGAAACAGAGGCAGAGGCAGAGAGAGATGAAAGAACAGAGATAGGTACAGAAAAAGAGTAAAGGACAAGGAAATCCAGGAAAGGGGGAGAGGGGGAAAGGAGAGGGGAGAGGGAAAGAGGGAGAGGGATTCAGATACAGACACAGAGAGACAAAGATATAATCAAATGTGAATCTGTTAGAACTGAATTGGTACCACCACTTTTTTTTTTGGTACCACCTCTTAAGGTAATGTCTACCAAACTATGTCTAAAAGGGGAAAATTAGGATATTGGGATCACAGATTTAGAGTTGGAAGGGACCTTGGACTATTTGGGTCACAAAGTTCAGAAAATGAATGGTCTTGACCTGGAATGTCTCCCAAGGTTTCTGGCCCTTGGAATATACCCCTCTCTTTGCCCCAATCACAGTTCCCAATGGGGCCCCCCAAATCCAGGATCTATCACACTGAGCTAACCCAGGGAAAGAAACCAAATCGTTCTCTATTCTCACTAGGCTCCAAAACTCTTATGAAGAAAGAAGGTTGAAGCCTGAACGAAGAGGGTCCTGGAGTCATTGTAACTGCCAAGACACAGAAGTAGTCAATTTTTCCCTTGGGATTTGCCAAGGTAGAAAGAAACAGAGAAGGCTGGAGACAGGTCCAAAAGGTTTCTATCATAAAATGGTATGAAGTGGGGGAAGAGGGAGGGGAAAGCACCTCCCACACCCTCTCCATCATGAGCCACCAATTCTCTCTGTATCTACTTGCTCCAGAGCCCAGGACTCAACATAGAAACAGGAATTTTTTACCAGCCTCCAGCCAGTTTCTCATGACAGCTTTCATGACAGATTCTCAATGCATTTCTATGAAGGGGGCGGGAGCTTGTTTTACAAATGTGGATTTGCATCCCACACTTTTGGAAGGGGTCAAAAGAAGTTCCTGTTGAAAAGATGCCTACAGTGAAGGGTTTGCACCCTCATACAGGATGGAGTCATAGATCTTGGATCCTTTCTATTGCCACTGTACCCTCCATTCTTACACTCCCTTTCTTCAAGCTGGAAATAGAATTATTTTCATCTAAAACCTCTTTGGAAATTCTCTCTGTGTTTGTCCTGATATCGTTATGCTATTTTCTGAAGAACAGCTTTCATTAACTCAAATAGAAAAAAAAATCCAAACTTTTTGAAGGAAAAAAAAGCTGTATAATTTAGGGTGGGGGTGGGGGAATTGAAGGGTAGGGTATCCTTCAAGAGAAAGAGATGCAGAGAGATGTGTTTGTAAATGTGTGGTCATGTGCACAAGTGTACTTGTGGGTGTGAATGAACATAAGTGTATTTGTTTTTTTTGGTGTGACAAAATTTATTTGTGCCTAGGAGGCAAGGAATGGATTAAGATGGGAAGTTCTACATGGAAGCTGGACTTTGGCAAGACAGATAATCTTAGTTAAGGAGTGTAATCTTATGCTCTGTTCCTGAGATTGATGGAGGGAGGGGGAAAGTTGTTTTTCATTAGATTATTCCCTTTGTGTCTCCCCATGTGTTGTACATAGGTTAGTAATTTGTATTTATGTACAAGCATATAGGTGTGTGTTTTCAATGAGTTATCACTGTTTTTCCACCAATGGGCAATGGAGTTTACCATCAGAAGAATTCTACCTGCTTCCTTCCCAGTCCCCTACATCCTATAATCGAGGTTAGGGGAAGTGACCCACAGTCAAAATATTTCATCTACTCCACTCCTGTCACCCTTTCAGTCTGAATGGTCTTGACTCCCCTCATTCGTACATATCTATGCCAACCACTGTTGTATTCTGTATAATTAGAACTCACAGAATTCAACTTTGTGAAATATCTGGTAGATGCCACCCACCTCACCTGCTTGCTGTGGGGATATTCAGTGCACTGGGGACTGACTGACTGACTGAATGAATGGATGAAAAAGCATGGCTGAGTACTTACTATGTGCTGAGCACTGCAGTAAATTGTTCGGATACAAATACAAAAGCAAACACAGTTCTTGTTCTTCCTCAAAGAGCTTACTTTCTAACGGTGAGAAACATCGTAAGTAGGGGGTTGGTAGCTAGGGAGGGAAACTTATTTCTGGAAAGCTAGAGATGGTGAGTGGGGCCAGAGTGATAAGCCTAGCACATCTCATATGGGACATGACATTTTTGTAAATCCAAAAATGTATGGTGTAAAAGGAGCTGAAGGAGATCAAGAGTATTAAAGAAAAAACCAGCGTATCTCTGTCTTTTAATTCTCAGTGCCTAAAACGTTGGAACGTGTCAGAAACCTAATAAATGCTTACTGAATTGGACTGGATTGGATTGAATCGAATTGAATTGAATCTGGTGGTGTACTCTTTCATCCTTGGGCTCTGTGGGATTTAAACCTTCTAGTCCCAGATGGGGAAATTTGAGTTCTAAAAGATGTCAGTGCACCATGAGGTGCTAAGAGGTAGAGCCATGACAGGAACCCAGGAGGCTTGACTCCCAGTCCTCTGGCCTTGCCCTTCCTTCCCCCATCTCCAGACAATGTTTCCAGTCTCCTTTGTCTCTCAGATCCGAAGGGGCTAGCCCCCTGCCCCCAGACCCCTCCCTACTTTACTGACCGAGGCCCAAATGCTCTGAAAGCCTGATGATGCTCCTTTACATACGGGCCAGTACACCCCCTTGAAGGTCAAGGCCAAGTTGAAAGTTAAGAGTCTGTTTACCTCCAGATCTCCATTCATCCCAAGCCCCATATACCGCCTGTGACCTTTACTACACTGCCTTTGAAACAGCAGCAGACGCCCATGGCGGGAGGTGGGAGGGGAGGGGATTCCAGCCACCCAGAGTTGACACCTTAATGTAAAGTCCAATACACTTTTAATTCAGTTTAATGAAATCGACCAGATTAAAAAAAACGGAGAGAGAAAATCATTGAGCACCTTTTCTTGTCTTGTTTATGTTTTTGTTTTTCCAAGCAACTCAGTTTTTGATACTGCTGGAGCAGTTGGAATAGCCAATGATTCTAGAAGTGGTGCCCCAATAATGGTTGCCTATAAAAGGAAGGAAACAGTCATTTTGATGATAGTAATGTGATACCACTAATTATTTCTAATAATGACTGTCCTCTACTGAGACTTCTCTTTCTGATGCTACTTTCCTCCAAACTGATGTGTTGGAAAGGACCTAAGGTTTTGAGGCTTTTACATTTTGAAGTTTTATGAAAACTGCTTATTGAGTTTTAAGTCTCTCTCATCATTCTTCTTTCCTTTATTTCTTTTTAATTTTCCTCCCTTTTAAAGTTTTTTCTTTTGTTTATTTCTTCATCTTTCTAGTTCTTCCTTTGTTTCCTTCTTTATCTATCTTTCCTTCCTTATATTTCTCTGACATTTCCCCCATCTTTTCTCTTCTCTTCCTTCTTGTCTTTAGCTCTCTTCCCTCTTTCTTTCCTTGATCTTCTTTCCCTCTGGGTTGTTCTTGCAACTTTCCATTGTTATTACAGGAAGTGAAAAAGCAAATATCCAAAGCCCTGCCCTGGCGCCCCACTGGGCCCCAAACATTTGCCTGCCAAACCTCCATTCAGCTCCTACCTGATTCGGAACTGGGATTTCTCTAGAGTCCCAGCCCAGAAAATTCATATTTGTCCCAATCTTCAATTCCTCAGAAACTAGGGTTGATTGGTTTGCTATCCTCGGGGACCCACGACCCTTTTAGGCCTGTTCATCCACCCAAGGTACACGGGACCGAGAAAGATGGGTTTTTTCTTCATCAAGAAAACCCTCCTTTCCACAAGCTGGCTGCGAGGTCTGGCTAGTCCAGTCCAGGGACTGAGCTGTCTGGAGTTTTCAGGGGCCACGAAGGGAATTTGGTTTTCGGTTACAGAGTTTGGTTGCGTTCCCGAGTCTATAATACCTGTCTTGGAAAATCCAGAGTAGCCAGAAGAAAATCTCTGAGAGGAACAACGTGTCAGCTCTTCAACCCCCTGATTCCCTCTTGGCCTAGATGCACAAACTGCAGACACCAGGTTTCCAGACTGGTCCGTCGGTACTCTACAGTTGGACCATATCAGGCAAAGGTACCCACGCCGGGGACCCAAAACAGAAAAACTACGAAGGAGAGGGCAAAATATTAACACAAAAACCAAGGAGAGGAAACTATAAGAGGAAGAAGGAACACCAGTGCTCCATCCTCCAGATTCTCCTAGTGAAGCTCGGGACAGCCCCAGGGTAAGTAGGAGGCTGGACTGAGACCTCCTCCACAGCCCCGGCTGCAGCCTGTGGGAGCTGAACGCTCCGCAGCCCTAGCTCTTTGTTTGGGGAATGGAGAGGCCTGGCCAGGGGCTAGGGGACTGAGCTCGGAACACACTCTCGAGGCAACGTGTCCCTTTCGGTCACTCAGGGGACGGTCGCCCGGGAGGAGGCTGACAAACCCTCGTCACATTTTCCTGCCACGTGTGAAAGGAAAGAGCGAAGGAGAGTTCCACTCCCCCACACACACCCCTTCCTCCCCATCCTTCCACAGGTCTTGCGCCCGTCCCCTTCCCAGACCAGACTCTGCGAGAACTTTAGAAGAAGGGGGGGGGCAGAAGCTGGGCCAAGTCTCGGAACACGGGGAACCCCCTCCACCTCCCTATCCTCCCAATTAGAGCAAAAAGAAATCCAAACCTGCTCTTGCCGAGATTATTCCGGTTTAACCCTCATAGATTTTAGCCGGGGGTGGAATGGGGCAAAGAGGGTAGCTGTGTTCCGTGGTGTGGGGGTGGGAGGAGGGGTGGCAGTTGAGAGGCGGGTAGCGAATCTGGAGGAAACCAGAATTGGAAAGAGGCGGGTGTTAGGGAAGTTGATATGAATACTGGCGATTTAAGGTTTGCAAAGAGCTCTTTTTTACTCAGTGAGAAAGGGCTCCCCTGCAAATCCAGTCGAAATCAGACAAAATAATTTATTTTATAAAATAGAAACCTTCAGAGAAAAGAACTTGGGTGCCCAATAGGGTAATCAGATCTGGGGGAAATCCAGTCCAGAGAATTCAGGATAAAACCTCTCCAGGTTGATTTCGGGTGAATACGTCTATACCAGACTTAAAATCACAACCTAGTTCACTTTCATAACGATCCTAGAAAATGGGCCCGAAATTGTGTAATCTCTCCGGCTGTCCCATTCTAAGTGCACCGTCTAGGTCCAGTCCGAAGAGGAGTCTTCCAATCAGGCTTTCTATACTGAGGGGAATTAACTGGGCTCAGGGCATGGGTTTTCAGTTATATCGAGGGAAAGAAGGATCTACAGCCCCCTCCCCTGCTCACGCTGCAGGTCACAGTTTTCCCTGTTCCCCTTCCGCTGTTTATCTCCTTACATTCTTCTTCTGGGTTAACGAAAATCCTAGTCTAGGCTGGCTCAGGTGCGGGAAGAGATGAAGCAATTTTACATTAAATCGGATGCAGGGACAAGATCCATATAGTTCAAGACTTCTAACCTCCCTGAACCCCGAACACCTCAGCTCTTCTTCTGTAGGGTGTTTATCTTGATAAATGCTCTCCTCTCGCCACCTCTAAATGTAAACTTGGCCAGAGATAGAATTTGGATATACACTTTCTAAATAAATCAAGTGAAGAACGAGAGCTCTGACCCAGATCATTCAAGCCCAAAGCAAAGCCTTTTGACCTGAAATCAATAAAGCTTCCCGGACAAAGGGTGGAAATCATGGTGCTTTGGGATAGAATTGCTCAGATTCTCGGAATCTTCGTCTCAATTTTCCACTCCTTTTGTCTCTAACAAAGCAGAGAAATCTCTAAACTTCAAAATGTCCCCAATTTCCCAGGAAGAAACGGTATTTTCTATTCTCGTTCATTCCCTCCCCAGATTCCATCAGATCCTTACGGGGGGAAAAAATTCGGCCTTTATGTATCTCCAACTTCCCTTTTCAAAGAAACAGAGAGTAAGGAAGAAGTGAGGAAATTCTCTATATTTTGATGGGGGTGCGGTGGTCAGGGGAACAATTGAATGTGATCTTCATTCTTCCCAATCCATGATTCCCCCCCCCCTTTTTTTCTCTTCTCCTAAAGAATCCAACCCCAGGCAACCTGACCACTACCACCAAAGATCTGCATTCATCTTCTGAAATCTTTTTAATTAATTTAAATCTGAAATCCTTTAAATTCTTTAAACACACACACACACACACACACACACCAACGCTTCCTTCCTTTCTTCTTTCATTGCTGGTTGGTTCCCCTGCAGTTTTCTGATATTTGTAGATTAAATCAATCCCAAATATGACATTTTTAATATCTCTCCCAACTTTCCCTGAAGATTCTAGCCCAAGGTAAAAGTGAATCAATCCTCTTTGAGGTGAAGCAGACCTCAAAGGTCTGGATCTATCCCCATCCCTTAGCTCATGTCCTAGAATGGCATGATTTGGGTCAAACAACTACATTGTTCTATAATTCAGTGTGAAATTACCCAGTGGGGTTATGAGCTGTGGCTTTTCCTGATAATTCAGCCCCCACTGCACCTACATTGCTTATCTCTAGGACTCTGACATCATTTTCTTCTGGGAAATTCTCTTCACCCCCAAATTTCATAAGTGGGTCTTTGATTTTTTTCCTTCTGCTTGCCCCATACAGATAGTTCCATTGGGAGATTCCCACCCAGGACATTCCCCTAAAGAGAAACCTGAAGGTGGGGAGAGAGCTAACCCTACCTTTTATTATGGGATGCCTGCTCCTTGCTCCTCCACTATGTTTACACAGGCTGAAGGGACCTAAGGTAAAAAGATATCATTCACCAAGATGAAAATACCCTTGAACCAGGAGCTTCAATATAATTGAGTCACTGAATTGTCTGTATCTTTCATATCTCAGTACAGTACTCCACTTTTTGATGTTTCTTTCAAGGAAGAGTGGTACATAGTACCTGCAATCAGGAGACCTTGTAAGTTAATCAAGAAATACTTATTAAGGACTCACAATGTGCCAGGCACTGTACTAAATTCTGAGGAAAACAAAGAAAGGCAAAAAACATGGATCCTGCATGCATTGTAGTGGAGATAAGATTCAAACAACCACTTTCATACAAGATATATACAGTGGAAATAAGAGATAGTCTCAGAGAGAAGGGCCTGGGAGAATCAGGGATAGAACAGAAAAAGGCATCTTGCAAAAGGTGGGGTTTGAGCTGAGTCTTGAAGAAAGCCAGGAGGCAGAGGTAAACAAGAGCCCTTTTTTTTTAAGTGAGGCAATTGGGGTTAA
This sequence comes from Dromiciops gliroides, assembly GCF_019393635.1. Taxonomy (NCBI): domain Eukaryota; kingdom Metazoa; phylum Chordata; class Mammalia; order Microbiotheria; family Microbiotheriidae; genus Dromiciops; species Dromiciops gliroides. Next base: position 187,099,794 of record NC_057864.1, read on the forward strand.
GTGACTTGCCCAGGGTCACACAGCTAGTAAGTGTTAAGTGTCTGAGGCCAGATTTGAACTCAGTTACTCCTGACTCCAGGGCCGGTGCTCTATCCACTGCACCATCTAGCTGCCCCTAAACAAGAGCCTTTTAATCATGGAGGAATTGGGAGTCCAGACAACAGGAAGCTTTATACAGGGATTTCTCTAAGTTAGCTCACCTCAGTCCACCCCACCCCCTTTGGTTTCTCAGACTCTTTTGTGACAATTCAAAGGTTGTGTCCCCTGTAATTCCAAGAACAGATTTATCTGGGCTTTATATATTGAGATGTGCAGTGTAACATCACAACAAAGTAGAATGAAAGACTTTCCCTCTACAATCATTTATTAATGTCATGTTGCAGGCACTGTGCTCAGAATACATATAGAAAAATGAGAAATTCCAGACCTTCAAGGAGCTTACATTCTTTCTACTGATCTACAAAAGGACTTCAGGGACCATCCAGCCCAACTGTCTTATTTTACAGATGAGAAAACAGCCCACAGATGTAGGGGAAATTCTTCCAAGGGATTAGACATTACATGTCCTTCTTGACTTCAAGGACAGCATGCCTTTCTCCTCACCAAGTTGCCTCTAAAAGGAGATTCCCCCCCTCCCTATATCTATATTCCAAGTGAAATTCCAGGTGTGAAACTCTACCCACCTAGATGTTGCCTATGTCAATGAGAAGTTGATGTCCTCATGGTTCCGCTGCTAGTCTGAGGCAAGATGTGAGCCTAAGTCTTCTTAGGCTTCAAGGCCATAAGACTGCCTACTAAGATAGGCTGTCATATATGTATGTAGATGTATACATACCCACATACATATAAACATATATATATACATATATATATATATATTGCATGTGTGTGTATGTATTTGTTTCCCACTTACGATGCTTCCCTCCTTTCCTCACCTAGCTCAAACCAGCCCTCGGGATGGTGTGTCTCATTCAGGCCAAAGACTTATCCCTGACTCCTCAGCTCTCAAGCAAGGTGAAGAGGGAGTCTATTGAGGGGAGGGTAAGAGTTATAAGGAAAGGGGTGAGGGAATGGGGTCCTTAGAACCAGCAGGAAGTAAGGTGGACCAAAAATGGAAAGCCCCAAGATCCAATAGAACTCAAAAAGATCCCCATTGTTGTTTTTTTCCTCTGTGCTCTGCTGTGGGTGTAGAGGATAAATCCTTATTACATCAAGGTCATTTCCTATTTTATAAGTCCCAACTAAAATCCCACCTCCTACAGGAAGCCTTCCCTCTTAATTCCAGTGTCTTCCCTCTATTAATTATCTCCTATTTCTCCTGTATATAACTTGCTTTGTATTATACTTATTTGTATGTTGTCTCCTCCATTAGATTGTAGATTCCTTGAGGGTAGGAACTGTCTTTTCCTCTTTTTGTATCCCCAGGGTTCAGCACAGTGCCTGACACGTAGTAGAAGTGTAATAACTGTTTATTGAATGAATGAATATTACATAGTTCTTTGTTCCAACTTTTGGAGCTGCCTTCAAATCTGGGGACTGAGGAATAGTTTCAGGTCTGAGTCTAAACAGTCTGTGTTACCTGAGCTGAGCAGGGTCCCAGCAGGAGGGTGGAAAGTTCAGATTTCTTCCCATCACCTTTTCTTAAAAAGAAAGAAAGAGGGAGGCAGCTAGGTGGCACAGTGGATAAAGCACCAGCCCTGGATTCAGGAGTACCTGAGTTCAAATCTGGCCTCAGACACTTAACACTTACTAGCTGTGTGATCCTGGGCAAGTCACTTAACCCCAATTGCCTCACACCCCCTCTCAAAAAAAAAAGAAAGAAAGAAAGAGGAGCATGACCAATGAAGGAATTTGTTTTGCCAATATATATGGAGGCACATATAATATATATAATCTATATTGTAATAAATATCTCTAAAAGGTTTTGCTTTTCTTGATTTCTCAGTGAGTGTGGGGAAAGGAGGGAAGTGGGAGCGAATATGCACCTGAAAAGAAAAGAAAATTGAATTAAAAAAATAAATAAATGAAATGTAATTCACAGACACACACACATATAAGAATAAAAAAAGAGAAGCTCTACCCCTGGTTGGACTAAGGTTGCTGGACTCCCAGGCCAAGGGCAGGGAGAAACAAAGGTCCTGAAGGATTTTCAAAGAGAAAAGCATGGACATAACCTTCTTCCCCTTCTATTTTCTCACCCTTACTCAAAGGGCCAGTGAGTGCTCCAAGGGTGATTCTGCTCCAGCTGTATCCTCCCCTTCCATATCTTGTCCCAGTACAGTTTCTCCCTGCCCCATCCCAATTAAAAGGACAAAATTCAAATGTAAGGTGTTGGGGGCAGCTAGGTGGCAAAGTGGATAGAGCACTGGCCCTGGATTCAGGAGTACCTGAGTTCAAATCCAGCCTCAGACACTTGACACTTACTAGCTGTGTGACCCTGGGCAAGTCACTTAACCCCCATTGCCCCACCAAAAAACAACAACAACAAACAAACAAATGTAAGGTGTCCCCATTTCTAAAGGGAACATGCTAGCAGACTGACTTCCCTTCCCCCCCACCTGTTTATTCTCAGTATTCCCGGTTCTTTGACCCACCCCTTCTGACTTTGGTCCCATGGGAGTGCAGAGTGGAGCAGGGAGACCAGAGAAGGATGAAAAACAGAAGAAGGAAGTAGAATATAAAATGAAGTCAATCCAGAGGTACTCAAAGCTGAGGTTGGGATCCCTAGACAGACACAGAGACAGACAGACAGACAGACAGAGAGTGAGAGATTGGAAAGTTTGAGAGATGATTCAGTTACTTTAATTCAAGGGTAGTAAATATTAATCGATTAGATTACTTAAAGAAACCCCAGGATTTTTTTCTACAGTAAAGGAAGGGGATGAGAGGGCTAGTTAAGGCATTTTTTCTCTCTCCATATCCCCGTTTTGTTTTTTTTTTTCATTTTATCTCCCCCCCCCCGTTTAAAAAAAATCTCAAACTTTGCCTATGTAAATAGATTGGGATCTGTGGGGCAGTGAGGAGGGACGACTGGGAGATAGACAATGGAGACAATTGTCCCATGAATCTAGGGAACTCAAGCCAAAAAACTATCCACTTGCCATCAATTATGCAGTAACAGGTCATGAAGAGCTTGCTCTGGGTCAAGCAGTTTAAGAGAGGATGGTAGGGAGTTCAGATTCTGGTTCTTATCTTAGGGTTAGTATCTCTGTAAGCAACCCACTGCACCATGGAATGCCCCCTCCCCATACTGTGCCAACGTGGCCAGGAAGAACAGTGGTAGAAAATCTCCATGATCCCTAAGTAACTCTTCCCAACCCTCCTCTCCCACTCTCATTCCAGAACTACCAGATTTCTCCTTTAGGTTTACTTGCTGGAGAGGATGAGACCAAGATTGAAATGAGAGTGGCCCTGCCAACTCAAAACCTGCTTATTATGCAGGCCCTCTTAACCACTTCCTGACAGACCCTTTGCAAGGTTTTCATCCCAGGGTGAACATTCTGATGAAGAGACTTCTAGCCTTCAGTCCCAACTTCAACCTCAAGGCAATGTTTCTTCCAGATTTTTTTCAACTTCCCCCTCTTCCTTTCATGGAAATTTCCTTCCAGAAGACAGAGAAGATGGCAGAGACTTGGTAGGACCCTTAGAGGCTCCAGGAAAACTACTAGCTGGACCCCAAGCACACCTCTACGAAGACCCATGTCTACATTGAAGGAGTAGAGAAGAAAGTAGCACTATGGAAAATTCCATCTGCTAAGGCATCCACTCAGGCTCAAATCTTCTTTTCATCTTCAGGTCAAATGAAACAACATGTGTGAAGTGATGTTTAAATGTTATTATTCAACAGTGTTTCTAATTGTATAACCGGTGTCCTTTAGTCACATTATCTTTCCCTATTGTTTTAGCCACAGAGGGAAAATTCTCTTTGGTAACAAGGTGCCAAAACAATCTATCCACTTGACCAGTTTGTTGGAACAAAAAGTCAGCAAGGAGAATGTCAGAGTTGGAAAGAATCTTGGAGACCACCAAGTCCCATCCTTTCAAAGTTATAGAAAAGGAAACAAACATAGAGGGTAAGTGACTTTCCCAAGGTCACACGATGAAGCTGAAATAGAATCTGTGCTTACTCAGTAAATTAAGATTGTTTTGTCTACATAGTATCCACAAACCGGCTCTCCCCGCTCCCCACTCACATACGCAAACATTTTCTGAGATTTTTTGTGGCTCGGGTTGACTGACCTTTACTCCCCTACAGAAGAAATAAAAGACAGAATATTAGGAGGCGAAGTGGCTCTCGGATCTCTTGCTTCCTCTTCAATTGAACTTTCATACTCATTATCTCCAATTCTTTGTCAGAAGAAAAGATAGATGTCTAAGGACACTAAGTGACGAGGACGCTACAGTTCCGAGGATATTTTACGAAGCTGATTAAAATTAAGTTCACCTGTGATTTTCATGGGGACCGAAGATTGAGGCAGTTTTCCGAGAACAAAGAGGAAGAGCCAAGTTCTGTCCCTGCACTCGTTTTCCCCCACTATGCCTCTATCCCCCAAAAGAAGCTTAATCCCCAATCGATCTAGGCACAGCTCCTGAAAGGAGCAGAAGAAAGCTTAGGGAGGGGAGAAAAAACAAGAAATACGTGTAGATCTCTACTTAAGTTATGAGTAGAGACCACTATTACCCATCTGAGGAGGGGAACTAGTCTACCTGTCTGTCAACTGACCCTGGGTCCATTCTGTGCCAATCCCTGGATTTATGAATCTGAGTAGAATTTAAGATTCTTGGGGGAAGATATTGTTCATTTGTTTGTTTCTGTATTCCCAGCACCTTAGCATTGTGTTTTACACAGAGTAGGCTCTTAATATATGTTTATTGACTCAAACTAAAAACAGAATCGGAGGAGAAAGAATGCAAGGAGGACAGTTTTCGGTGAAAAAAAGAACCTAGTTCCTTCCCCCCGCCCTATATCCCACAAATACTACGACCATATTCACAAAACCTCTGTTCCAGGTTCCTGCAGCCTTTAAAAAATAAAATGTAGGTAAACGCGTTTTGCAATCCTTAAAGCGCTATACAAATGTCAACGGCTTTTGCTTTTATATGCTACATATTCGTTCCTAGAGAATCAATTCCCTGTTCTTGCCCTCCTTTTCATTCCTCCATCATAACGCTCTCTATACCACACCTCAACCTCAGAATCATTGCGAGGGAGGATTTTTGCCCCTTAGATGCTTTTAACAAAAGAAAAATAGAGCGGAAGCCAGTACTCGGTGATTTGGACGTGGCGGTGGGGGCGGGGAATGCGAACGGATTCCTCCTTCCCCCTCACGAAGACTTTAGGATACAGAATCAACCTTTTCCCTGAAAGCTTCACCGACCTCTTAGAAGACACGGTCGCACTGGGTAGTCAATTAGCCACGGGCAACAAAGTGGTCTTCATTAATTATCTCCTATTCCAGGTAATTCGGCTGTCAACCTCAGATTTCAATCACAAAATACCCAGGAGTCCCCAATCTGTTCCTCGTGGGAGCCTTAGAGGGGAGCTTGGCTTTCTTTTCCAGTAGCTTATTGCAATACCAAACAAGAATCCGAAGAGAAAGCGGCGCTTACCCCCGAAAAGTGCCCTAGTGTAGAGTCACCTTTCAATTCTAGTAGGAGATTGTGTGGAACTCTCGCTGGGAAAAAAAAAAGGGGGTGGGGGTTGGAGGGACTAGAATTCTTCAGTCTCATCACATACACCCTGTGCCCTCGTCCTTGCTGATTTTCTGCTCTGCTGTGATTTTGATTCTATTTACAATTGCCTCCAAGAAAAAATGAGCTGGGTAAATCACTATTGATTAGAGAAATGCAAATTAAAATAACTTTGAGGTACCATCTCACACCTATCAGATTGGCTAATATGACAGAAAAGGAAAATAATAAATGTGGGAGAAGCTGTGGAAAACTTGGAACACTAATGCATTACTAGTGGAATTGTGCTAGTGGAGAACAATTTGGAACTATGCCCAAAGGGCAATTAAATTTTGCATACCCTTTGATCCAGTAATACGAGTACTAAGTCTGTATCCCAAAAAGAGAAAGGGACCTACATGTACAAAAATATTTATAGCAGTTTTTTGTGGTGGCAAAGAATTAGAAATTAAGGGAATGCCCATCAATTGGGGAATGGCTAAACAAGTTGTGGTATATTAATGTAATAGAATGTTACTGTGCTATAAGAAATGATGAGCAGACAGATTTCAGAAAAACCTGGAAAGACTTAAATGCACTGATGCTGTGTGAAGTGAGCAGAACCAGGAGAACTTTGTACACAGTAACAGCAACATTGTGTGATGATTAACTATGATTGACTTAACTCTTCTCAGCAATATAATGATCCAAGACAATTCCAAAAGACTCATGATGGAAAATACTATCCACATCCAGAGAAAGAACTATGGAGTTTGAAAGCAGGATCAAAGCATACTATTTTCACTTTGCGGGGATTTGTGTGTATGTGTGTGTGTTTTCCCTTTTGTTCTGTTTCTTCTTTCACAACATGACTAATGTGGAAATATGTTTACATGATTGCACGTGTATAAACTAAATCAGATTGCTTGCTGTCTTGCAGAGGGGAGGGAAGGGAGAAAAAAAATTTAAACTCAAAATCTTTAAAAAATGAATGTTGAAAACAATCTTTACATGTGATTGGGGGAAAATAAATACTATTTGCCAAAAAAAAAAGTAAATTAAAAAAAGAAAGAAAAATGAGTTGCCTGCAGCCAGAAACCAAATTGCCTGAGTCCAATAACCAGGGAGACTTTACACACTAAGAAGGAGAAAAGAGGTGGAAATCATGCCACATTATCTGACCCTGGTCAAATCTTTGAGCCTGTTATCTCATCTGTAAAATGAACATGATACCTGTAGTATTTAATCTCTCAGGGTTGCTGTGAGGACCAAATGAGAAAACATAAGTAATGCTCTTTGCAATCTTTACTAAAAATTACATATACATACATATATACGTACATACAGAATTACTATTATTATTTTTATCATTGTTATTTTGGTTCAGGTCTGTGATTTCATTGTAGTAGGAACTCCCAATGAAGTGACTTCCTGTAGTTTTGCAGCCACAGAGAAATTAAGTGATTTGCCCATGTCACACTACCGGTATGTGTCAGCCAGATCTCCCTGACTCAAAGGTCCACTTTCTGTCCACTAAGCTATGAAGCCATTTTCCATAATTATCATTTGCCAGAGCACTGCTTGTTCCCTGTTGACATGAACTTTGTCTCAGTGAAAAAGAAACCCAGAATGGGGAAGGACCACTCTGAAAGCTGTTTCAGAGATTTCATGCTGTATATAACCCAGGAACATCCTTTCTTACTTCTCACCCTACTGGGACCTTTTTTCTAAATTTTAAATGCATTGTTAAACTGCACATGCCCTTTGGCCAAGGGATACTACTACTAGACCTATCCAGTGCTTAGTACAATATCTGGCACAGATATTGCTTAATAAATGCTTATAGACTTATTGATTATACTTCAAAGAGGTCAAAGATAGAGAGAAAGGATTAATATGTAGGAAAAGATTTATAGGAACACTTTTTGATGTAGTAAAAAAACTGGAAACAAAGTGGATGTTCATAAATTGGGGAAGGATTTAACAAATGTTGGTGCATGAATGTGATTAAATATTACTGAGACCTAAGAAATGACAATATTGAGGGATTCAGAAAAAACAGAAATACTTTTATGAATTGATGCCCAATCAAGGGAGCAGGAGGAGAATTATTTACAACATGGCTATAGTAATGTGAAATAAAATAGCTTTGAAAGATTACAGAATTCTGCTCAAAGCAGTGACCAATCATGATTTCAAAAGACTAATGGTCAAGCATGCTTCCCATCTCTTAGCTGAAAGATGATAGTATATACAGAATGAGCTATACATTTTCAGACATGGTCAATGTAGAGATTTGTTTGCTTAATTCTAATTATTTATAACAAGGGAGGACTTCTATGGAGCAGGGGAGGAGAGAAAAATTATGAGTAGCTATTTGAGTCAGTGAATAGAGTGCTGGGTCTGGAGTCAGGAAGATTCATCTTCCTGAGTTCAAATATGGCCTCAGACACTTACTATCTGTGTGACCTTGGGCAAGTTTCTTAACCCTGTTTGCCTCAGGTTCCTCATCTGTAAAATGAGTTGGAGAAAGAAACAGCAAACAACTAACCAAGCTCCAATATCTTTGCTGAAAAACAAAACAAAACAAAACCAAAAACCAAAAATGGAGTTATGAACAGTTGGACATGACTGAAATGACTGAACAACAACAAACAGATTCTGAAGGGAGAAAAAAGAAGGAAAAAGAAAGGAGCATTAATGAAACACTAAGAAAATAAAATCAGAGAGCAGAAGGTTCTGAAGGGATCACAGCCAAGCAGAGTCCTGCTACTACTATGTTAAATTTAATATGCATTAAAAAAAAAACCTATGTAGCAGATGCCCATAGTTTCATAGATAATCATCTTTTCTGTTCTTTGCTAATAATTATTTGCTAGTTTGCTAATATTTGTAATTTTTTAAAAAACCAAAGTTTATATTTCAAAATTTCAAATGCATTAGAACATACAAAAAAACAGCTTCAAGCCACAGCTAGAGTAGCTAGTTCTATTAGCTACCTTCCCTGGACAGACAACAGCAGAAATGATGCTATGAGTACAAGGCAAGAAAGATTCATGATCCCCCCTCGTCTCCTCCCCATCCCTACTCCTCATCAAAAGACTGGGGGGAAATAGCCTCCATGTGCTAAAAATAGCTTCATCTGTGATGGATCTCAGGTAGTAAGAGTCCCAGGGACAAGGATCCCTGGGTTTTTTTTCTATGCCTGATGGCCCTTTTCTTTCACAGGCAGTTTAGAGAGGGGACCTTTGATTGAAGTCTCTCTTGTCTGATTCCATACTTACCCCTGCCCCAACCTATTCCAGGCGGAGAGAGAGAGCCATACCCAACAGCCCCAGCTCCCAGTGGAATTTTAAATCAGGAAAAGGATTACCTCTTTTTCTTCCTCCTCCTGCCTCAATCCCTTTCTAATTCTACCTCCTCTTTTTTTCTTTGAGCTGGAAATAAGATTTCTGAATGACAGAGATTCTGGATTAGAAAATCAATTGCCTAGTCTCTCTGATCCTCTTCCTCCAAGAGACTCATGCCAGTAGAACAGGCTTGGTCTCCTCCAAGGGTGAAGAATGTCCACTACAGTTTTAGAATAAGTATAATCTATACTTCAGAGTTGAGTTTCCTTTGAGGAAAAGGGTCCTCAAGCCCCACCCAGACCAAAGAGACTAGGAACAATCTCTCAATCTCTCTCCCCCCTCCCCTTCCTCTTTCCTTCCCTCCCTTCCTCCCCCTTCTCTTTTTCTCTCTCAATTTATAACTTGAAACTAGAAATCTGGAGATATAGGAGGGTATGTATATACATACACATACTATATACATATACACATATATGTATATTCAGAAACCCGTGTTCCCATGTAGGCAGAAAGAAAAGCAGACAGACCAACAGACATGCTTACAAATAGTTTTGTACTAAACTTCCTGGTTAATCCAAATAATCAATTAGGAACCGGTTTGGGACCTGGCACTGAAGTCCCAATGGTTTATGGCATCCCCCGCCCCTCACCTCCAGTAAGCAGAAGTAGTCAGCCAAATACATGAAGCAATAGACAGATAGGCAGAAATCTGGGTAGAGGCTTTGACCTTCACAAGAAAAGGTGATAAAATAGAGGTAAATAACTTCCTGAGAAGTCATCCAAGTCCAAAAGCAGTACAGAAAGCGAAGGGTGTGCACTTGGGGGAGGGAGGAGAGGTGGGGGAATGAGTGAGGATGGGTTACTTGGACTTTCCAGGCAAGCCATCTGTGTCCACAGATAAGATTCAACCAATTTAGCACTTGCCTAAAGCTAGCTGTCCAAGATGGTCAATACAGCCTCTCAGCCTGCTCAGTAAGGGGCGGGGGAGGGGACGGGGAATCCTTCTTATTCAGAGTTGGAAACCAAAGAACAGGCAGATTGACCTGTCCATGGCTCCTTAACTTTTTTGCATGTTACAGACCCCTTTGGGAATCTGGTGACACCTAATGCATCCCTTCCCATAATATCTTTTTAATTCAAAATTGGAGGGAAGGGGCAGCTAGGTGGCGCAGTGGACAGAGCACCGGCCCTGGAGTCCGGAGTACCTGAGTTCAAATCCCGCCTCAGACATTTGACACTAGCTGTGTGACCCTGGGCAAGTCACTTAACCCAATTGCCTCAGCAAAAAAACCCCAAACAAACAAACAAACAAAAAAAAAAATTGGAGGGAAAACTAGATGTTGGGGGGGATTTTTTTTTCCTCTAACCAAGTTTATAGACCCCCGAAAGCTATCCACACACTTCTTGGTTCCCAAGAATTCCTGAACTAGAATTTTTCACCTTTCAAAGAATTTTTGTAGCCTGATGTAGAGAAGGCCTTTGGCTGTGGTCCAGTCCACACTTCTTAAGGGAAGAGAGAAGAGGAAGCAAAAATCTGGGTCATTCTTTGAGGGAAACACTCTCCATATTTTGGAAGCTTGGGTGAAAGAGTTTGACATTGTCCTTCAAAGCACTCACCACCAGTAAGTAAGCCAGCTATTTCAATCCCACACTTGTCTGGGTGTCTAAACAGCCTTCACTGAGCTGAGTCTGAGGATGGTGGGATTCATGAAGCTTTCAGAAGTTAGGGGAGATATAAAAATATTCCTCTCTGTGTTTTGTTTCCTTTTGTTTTCTCAGGTTTGCTTGGTGGAAGGGAAGCAGCTCTCTTCTCTGCTCAAAAGAGACGGAGAACTGAGGCAGCGGTGCTGAAATTAGAGGTCCTGTGACAGCTGCTGCGCAAATCTAACCACGTATCAAATCTATAGGACAAAGCAACTGGGTCAATTTCGCCAATTACATAGGTGGGATGAGGAGAAATTCCTCAAATTGGTTACTGGTATAAGTGTAAATGTAAATTTGGTTTGGAATTTTGGGGTCTGAAGGAATTTAGATCTTTGTTTCAATTCTTCACTCTAATTTGCCATGTGTGAATGACAAGTGTTTCTCTGTGTGTATCTGTCTGTAGCTTCCCTCCGGTTAGAATATAAGCTGCATGAGGGAAAGGTCTGTTTTTATTTCTGAACTCGTATTCTCACCGGTACCTGCCTAGCCCGGAGTAGGTGAGCAATAAGTGCTTGTTGAATAGACTGGAGCGAAGAATTCCTAGAGCTAAGAATATGAGAGTTTAAGAGGAAGGTTTGGGAAAAGAAGAACTATGGGGAGGCTTTTGAAGTGAGGAAAGAGGCAAGTTTATACACAAGAAGTTGAGCATTTAGGTGACAATGAAATTTTGATTAATTTGTTTGTTTGTTTTAGTGAGGCAATTGGGGTTAAACGACTTGCCCAGGGTCACACAGCTAGTAAGTGTTAAGTGTCTGAGGCTGGATTTGAACTCAGGTACTCCTGACTCCAGGGCCGATGCTCTATCCACTGCGCCATCTAGCTGCTCCAGACGATGATATTTTGGGCAATGGTTCAGGTGGTTTGTAGTTTGGTCTTCACACTCCAAGCCAGGGTAAGGACTGACTACGGGACGGATGGATCCCAGAAAGAGAAGGTTCCTGAGCCACAGAAACAAGGATGCAATTCGCAGAATAGACTCACAGGTATTGGAAGTGAGCTTTATTAGGAACTTAAAGGATGGATCTTTCCTCGATAAGTGAAAGTGTCCTGGAGAGCCCTGGAAGATTGGAATTGTTTTCCCACTGGGGAGAAACTTGGATTAGCCAAGTGTGGCGTGTTGGCCGTATAGTCCGAACCAAATGATCCTGAATTCTCCTCCCAAGAACATTCAGAGGGACCACCAAAGGGCATGGGCAGCTGAGTTTCTTACTATAAGACAAATCAATGGACTGAGCGTCCTCTTTTCTTGTCCAACCCATTTATGCCAAGCCTCTCCCTCCTTGCCAATCTCCTAATTTTCTGAGCTCGACTCAAAAGAAGTCGAGGCGAGGAAAGAGGGTGGGGTAAATTGTAGGGTTAGGGTAAATTGAGAGCAGGGAGAAAGAGGACTCTAAAACCTCGAAAGAGAGGGTTGTACTTTAGTCACACACAAAAAGACACAAAGAGATCTCGTGGCTGCATGCGTAAGGACCTGGTGAGCAGCGAATATCCCTTCCAGACCACATTCAGTTTTTGTTCCCCTTTCTGTTCCCGTTTATTTAAACACCACCCCTCCCCTTCAACCACCTCTCCAGTCGCTTGAATTCCTATAAAACACTAGGATAATGCATTATTTTTCATCTTCATGACGAAATCACAGAAGGCGAAAGGACTTGTCCACCAGAAACCGAGAAGGACGCGACTCTTTAGGAAGAGCTGCAGCCGCCCAGAAATCTCGGTTTCTGTACTGCGGCCGTTCTCCCTGCTCTCAGACCCCCAATCCTTTGCTCTCATCATACTCTAGAGGACAGAAAGAGGTGGAGGTGTTGGGAAACGGCTTTTTCTGAACCTTTACAGTGATTCAGAGGTTAAACTGGTGGGGAAAACGCACGATTCTTTAACTAGAGATTATTTAGCTTCCCTCTAGGCCTTCTTCACCCCCCAGGAAGTAGTGACACCCCCCCTTCCCTCACTGGCGGCTGGGGATAAAGAAGAGAGAAACCCGAACCCGGCTCCGTCAGGCGCCAGTTCCCGATTCGCTGGCTGGAAAATTATCCCCGTTCCCGTTCCACCCTATCGAATTCCGTGAAGGTCTCAAACCGTCATGAAGGTCTCTTCAGTCACAGCATATTCGGAGAACTCGCGCAACATCAGCAATAAAATGTTTTGGCCTGAATTTCCTGAAAATTTACCTAACGATCTACTCCGAAAGCATCGAATAACTCTCTGGCTTTACTAGCTACTATTTGAACTGTATAAACCCAGAGTTTGTTTCGGTCATTTTAATACAAGATTTCCAAATATCAAGACTGAGAGTTTAGTCGCAATTATATGATTAAGACCTTTCTCCTTTCCCTCTCCCACCCCTTAATCCGCTGTGACAAGCAGTGTAAACTCAGTCAGAAAAGAAAAACCTGGGTTAGTTAACACGTTCACTAGAATTAAAATTTATTTCAATCCATTGACAGTGGGGACTTATAGAGCCCCTTCGTTTAATTAACAAAGGATCAAGTCGTATAGCCTCACCCTCAAACAAAATCGTTATTTGAAAATAACTGCTCTGAATTACTCGGGTTGTAAAGATCATCTTTTAGTCTGAACTCTGGGGGAGGAAAACCAAGATTTGACATGTGTACATTAAAGCATAAAATGAAAATATGTAAGGAATAAATAGGAGCATGGATCATCGTGTTTTGAAAAGGAAGATGTCAGGTTACAGAGTGTCCCTCATAGAGAAAGGGGACCTAGACCGTTGTTTCCCTTGACTGGTAAAGTCCCAGTCAGACTAGGAGTTTGGGACAGAGTTTTGCCCTTCATCGTCTCTGTTGACTAATTTTAAACGATCTCGACACATCCCTTCCTGTGTACTCCCATAGACCAGGGAGGTGAAGGCCCCACTATCTAGCTCTGGACTCCCGAATCCGGGTCTCTTACTCTTGAAGCAACAGGAACAGAAATCAATGAAAACTTCATTTCCTGTCCCCAACAACTCCCCACCCCAATCAAACCACTCCACACACTCCCTCCTATCAATGGACGTGGCAGTCTAACACCCCCCCCTCCGCCCCCCGCAAGAATCCTTTGGCCCAGCACCAAATACATTTAAAAGAATGAGGTTGAAGTCTAAAAGGCCAGTTCCACCAGGGAACCATAACTGCAAGAAGTGTGCTTGGGGATCCTTGGGGATCCTTTAGAGTACACTACCCAGTCCTCCACCTCGCAGTCCGGTAGGCTCTCCCGGATCTTCCACCTTTAGTGGCATACTTCGTTGTTTGGAAGGAGAAAGTTGATAGCTATGGGTGAGCAGCATCCCTGAGCCCAGGATGTGAGGAGCCCAAAGTCGAGTAAGGGTTTAGATGAAGTAGTAGGTTTTTCCAGTGGTGCTTCCTCCACTGAAAATAAGGAATAATCCACACTTTCAGGGATGTGTATGTGCATAAGGAGAAACAGTGTGTCTAAGTACTATATGCATCAAGCCACTGTTCTGAACAGCTCTACTCCCCCCCTGCCCCTACCCCCTTCCTTTTTTGATGTCCCTTATGGGTGGGTGAGGTTATTCAAAATACACATTGGGGCAGCTTTCATTGAAAACATGGTGAACTATAGGGATACTTCTTCCCGGATGCCCTGCGCTAGGCTGGGTTTCTGAGTCCATTTCTGGAGACTCTTTGGCTCAAGGAGAAGGGTCCCCAAAAGTGAAGTAGCAAGGAGGGAAGACTGGGGCAAGGTAGCAGAGAGAATAGAAGGTCTTGGAGTCACTCACTGTCCTAAAATTCTGATTTCGATACTTATTGGGACAGAGTTTTGCCCTATATACAGCATATAGCCTGGAGTTAATATTGCTTTACTTCTCTGAATCTGTTTCCTCATTTGTAAAATAGGATAATGCTATACATAAAGTTGCTGCAAACTCCTGACAGTATGGAAAGGAAAGGGCAATCGATCCAAGGCCAGGCATCTGTGTGCTCCAAGTAGGAGAAAGGTTTCATTTTGTCACAGTCATAACAGCCAACACAACAAGGTCATATCTATTTATCTACAGGTACACTTAAATACATAATAGTGACCAAGGTACAATTTCAACCCCCCCTTGTAAACAGGAAAATATTGAAGAGTTTTCTTATTGTGGTCACCAGTTGGTTGTGCATTAAGCAGCTGCATACCTTGCCTTCCCTGAGAATCGGCTCTTGAGGATACTTCCATAAAGAGCCCCAATAGATTTGGGGATAGGACAGGGAAAAAAAAGATCCAAAAAGAAAGCAAGGAAGGAAGACATAGAAGGAGTGAGAGAGGAGAAAAGGTATTTCCATGGGGGGGGGGAATGATAAAGAAAGAGTTATTAGAAAAGTTTGAATCAAACAAGTTTGGTTTTTCCCTTGAGTTACTTTGGACAATTGCTTCAATTCTCTATTTTGTTTTGTAGCCAAGGATACACCAGTGGTGGAGAGTGTGGAAGCAATTAGCCAGATCTTTAGCCCAAAAGGACATTTAACATTTTTTCTGTAATGATCTGGACATTTCTGATGAAAGGAATTTGGGGGGGGGGAGGTGGAGATGGGGAAATCGGGATTTACCAAGATACTCCTTTGTTGAATTGAATCCAATTAATTCAATCAACTCAATTCATAGCTCTTCAGGGCTAAAGTCAGTCTGGAGACACACCTCGGTAGGATGTGGATTTGTTCTTAGACATTTCTCCAAGCTGATGGCCAAGGTTTGGAGTGGAAACTTTGAGGACCATCCTTTGCCTCACAGGGTGAAAGTGGATTGCTGAGGCCTGGAATTTGACCCTTATGCTCCACCCCCACTCCACCCAACACCTATGGGGAACTTCCTCCCTACCACTGGTAGGAGAATTCCTTTCCCCCCTCTTCCTCAGACAACTCCACCCTGGGGTGAGAAGACTCCCAGGGAGTTCAGAAAAGAGCCAGAAAAGGAACCCAAGAGTTCCGGCTGCAGACAGAGCAAGCTTACCCCTGATACTCATAAAAACAGACTATTCCAGACAGCAGTGAGTACTCCCTATCCCCATTAGCCGTCAAGGACCTAATAGCTTTAGTCCCTCTCCTCTTTGTTAGTTCCCTACCCCACCCCCACCCCCCCATCCCTGCCACCAGATGCAGAGCGAACTGCAGCTCACAATATCATTAGCCACCAACGTTATGAACCAGATTGGATTTGGCTATAGAATAGATATCTGGAAGTCTTGGCCGAGTAGAAACAAGTGCCCCGCTAGAGCAGCTTTGGCCCGGTCCTAGTCTCCCACCAACGGCCTTTCCCGGAGGGCCCCTCTGGTCTCAAAGCCCATCTTCTCATCCTGAGACTGCAAACAGGAGTCCAAATGACAGCAATCCAAATAGCATGTTCAAGATTTTAACCCTGTATTTCCGGCAGCACCAACACAAGGACACATCCTTATCAATATTTTTAAAACAGCCCCTGAGACAAGTCTGCCCATCCCCACTCTAATCCCACCTCCACCCTAATGGGAATGGGTGGGATGTCATTCTTCGATTTCTGGGATATTTGTAGAAAGTCTCTGAGTCAATTTCTGGGATATCTTTTGGAGGTCTCAAATTGACACGGGGAAGTAAATTTGTAAAGCTCCTTCCTTGGAAATGCTTCCAAACCATGTCTACAAGGGCAAAGCAAAGGAAAAGGAGAAAGCAAATCTTGGGGCCACTTCCAATTTTGCTGCTGAGGAAAAAGGGAGCAGTTGATCTCGAGAGTAATCATAATAACACGCGTTTGTCTCGAGCTTCAAGATTTATAAAGTGCTTACACGAGGTGGGTCGTCTCCAGGGGCCACAGTCTCTGCAGAAATGCTCCCTGCCCACGCTTAGCCAGTGTAGACGAAGTTCAAGGCATCGCCCTGAGCCCCGGGGGTCGAGGAGAGTGCAAGGGGGGAAGTTCCCTACAACACAAAGAAGTTAACGATGTTTGGCTGTCTCGGATCCGCCGGCGGGGACGGAAGAAGCGAGGCCAGCTTCTTATCAGCAGATGTGGGAGTCAACTTGGGACTTGAAAGACGTTTGCTTTCCTCGGGGATCCCAGACAAGGCCCGGGGCTCTGAGAGAGGCGCAGGTGCGCGGCCTGACTAGGGAACAACCGATTTATAAGGTCAGAGGTGGCGGGTTTCACCAGTATGACCCCGCCACACCCCCGCCCACCTGCCTGGGTTGCAGACTGGGCCAGCTCCGGCAGCGAGAAAGAGCAACTCGGAAGCCCTCCACCCCCACCCTGAAAAGAGGGGTCGGCAAAGGGCCTTCTGGTAAAAGATTAAGCCCTCAGGAGCTGCGGAGAGCTGCAGAGGCGCCAGTGAGAGTCAACCGCAGGGTCATTCCTGGGGAAAGACTATCTGGGACAAGGGATACAAGGCCAGGGCGAGTAAGAACTCATCTCGCTCCTCGATTTGATCCAATCCCTAAAGCTCACCCTAATCCACTTCCCAACCCCAGTCCATCGCCCCCAGCGGGAATGATCCAGGAGATTTCCCTCTGCACAGGACTCCTGGATCCTATTCTCTCGAGGGAAAGAAAAATATTCCATATCGGCAGATCCAAGAGCCAGGCAGATCGCAAAACAGGCTGTTTACACTTCCAAAAACGAAGTGAACATTGGAGGGTTATGGTTCCATACCCAAAGAGGCCATCTCCAAATTGGACCGGGCCATCAAATTACCGAGTCTCCACACATTAAACAGCCTTGTTTAGACAGGCTTTCCTTACTGATATTCGGAATTTTCCCACGAATTAGTGGGCACTAGGGATTTCAGAAACACTTGGGGATGGGGGGAATAAATGTACCACCAATTCCTGAAGGTTAACTTCGGAAAAACTATAGTGGCAGAATGAATTACAGAGATAATTTATAGTGAGGGGTGTCTATTTTGAGTTCACGTCAGTTACTTCTTTCTTTAAGATTGGTGATTATGAGGTGGGGGCTGTGGATCTGTGATCTGACTCTTGGGTACTTCTCCCTATTATTGCTCAGGTTTCTTCGATTCGATACCCAACCCTTCCCGAAGTCTCTCGGTGTCTGTGTCTCTCTGTCTCTGTTTCTCTTTTTTCCTCCCCACTTCCAAGTCGATGAACGGGAAGAGAAAAGCTTGGGGTAAGGGAGGAAAAGTTGATTCTCTTGAAAACGAGAAATAACCTATCCTGGAGGTATTTGTGGGAAGTGGGGGAGGAACAGTATAATCTCCCATCTTTTTTTCCTCCTTTAAAAAAAAAAGTGAATCCTAATGAACAGATTTTCGTTTTCGGTTAACTGAGAAACATGGCGAGTTTCGGAAATGGAGGCTACTGAAAAGCTCCTAGTGTGAACGAAGATGAAGATGGTCAATTCTGCACGGATACTATCCATCCGTTTCGAGTTTGCTCTGAATCGCTCCGAGGGGAAGATGCTCTCTAAGGTTTTGGATCTGCGGAGAATGAGTGGCGGGGTGGAAGGAGCCATGGAAATAATTTTCGTCTTTAGGTGGTAGGAGAGGATATCATAGGGTTTTAAGAAATTAGTTTCGACTGTACTTGTTATTATCAATGCAAAGATGATGCTGGAGAAAATTATTTTATTTGGAAATCCTGAATAAAAAAATTCTCCTAACACTTAACATCTCAGAAGCAGCTCTCCAGCCAGCCACGGGCCTCCTCCTCTTTAGTTGTCCTGAGTCTTCTCTGTAGCCTTGGCTGCTTCTGGGCTGACCTGAATCCCTGAACCTTTGGAACAAGTTGCCCGGATCTAGGTGGGTCAGTAGCTAGATTTGGAGTCCGGAAAACCTGCACTGGAATTCAGACACTTAGTATTTGTGTGACCCTGGGCAAGCCACGTAATATCTTTTGGCTTCAGTTTCTTCAATTGTAAAATGAAGGGGTCGGATTCGCTGGCCTCTGAGGTTCCCTTCCAGCACTAAATATAGTGTCTGACGAGAAGACTTGCCTGCCTCAGCTCTCCTCAGTGACTGAGACACATAAATAAATCCCTCATGGCGGGTATCCCCAGTTCTCGGGTCCCTTAGCCTGCAGCCCATAAGGGAGAGACTCGCTTTTACAACCAGCCTGACTCTGAGAGCCTGTGTCGGGAATGGACTGACTGGTCATCTAGGCCCCAGCAGTCGGGCATCTCCCACGCTCCTGATTGATGATGGCGTTTCCAGCAGGACTGGTGCCCTGAGGCCTCAGCATTCCTCTTAGCTGAAGAAAGGATGAGCAGCCCTAGTACCTTCATTCTATGTTTGTGGTCCTTTAGAGGCAAATTTAATCTGGGGACTAACAGCGTCCTGGTATATGGAATATCTGGGCAGGCGCCGAGCTCCCCTCCAACTCTCTGACATAGCAGGTTCCAAGCTTGCAACAATAACTGCAGGAGTTGACCATCAGGAAACGAGTAAGGGCTTGGGAGGGGGGAAGAAACGAGGTGGGGAACCTTGGACCGAATTGAGTACATAGAGAAATGCGATGTAATGGGGTTTGTGGGGAGTCACTGGGAGAGCTTGCTTGCAGTGCTAAGAATTTTCTAGGGTTTCTTCATACCCTCGCTCCCCACCGCCTTTCCCTAGAGGTGGAAAGACAGTAGGCAGGAAGAGGGCGCTAATTCTCCGCCCGCCCCCCTTCCCCATCCTGGCAGTGCTCGGCTGCCCAAAGGAACAAAAGCCTTCTTTCCACCGGCCGTCTTTAGGGGGCTGGTCTCATCGTAATCTGTATGCAGCCCTGGCCCGCGGGAGTTCAGTATCCCCCCATGCCCGTCCCCCCCGCCCCAGCTCTTCGCTGGCCTCAGCCTCTTGAGCCTCCCCCACCATCCACTCCCAGCCAGGAGAGGAGCAAGAGCAGGGAAAGGCTCTCTCTTTATTTATCCGGCGCGTGGCGGCCAGCCTCGCAGGTAAATCAACATGAGCTTACGTGCAAATCACAGCGAGGAGAAAGCGAGAATCGGATTCCTATCTGGCGATTGCGGAAAGGGCCTTGGCTTCGGCAGATGCTCCTGACCTTAGGGTTCAAACCATGGGGGGCGGGGAGGAAAGCAACATTTCGAAAATTCGTGATAATGTTACCCTATCGGTCCCCGCGAGGAACACAACCGGGCTCATCCTGGCTCACCGGAATGCACTAAGCATAGCCACACCGGAAAGTGTGAGGACCGATTCGTTCCTCCGGGCTCCGCCATCCTCAGTTGTCTGTCTGTAGTTTCTCCGGCTCACTCATCGCGGGAGAGACGTCTGGCCGGGGTTCCATAACTCAGGGACTCCCAACCCCGGACCGCATTTCTAGAGAGACTAGATTAGGCTGTCCACTCTAACCCTATAATAGACCCCAGGGCACAAGGTCTCTGAAGTGTTCACAGTGAGGAAATGAAGAAGGCAATTGAGAATTGACCTAATACACCGAGTTAATGTATTCCGTCCACTCGAATTGCCCTGCAGCATCCCGCTTTCACTCCCTCTCCCAGATTCTCTGTAATTGTTATTTTAGTTTTTTTCTATGCTATTAAAAAAATTCTTCAAAAGATTATTTTGGCGTGCTGTTTCAAATGGATATTTAAAAGAAAGGGAGGGAGGAGAACAAGAAATTGGGTTGTTTTGGTAGGCTCATTGGATAAAGAAAAATATTAAATGCCTACACAACTTGGTATATTACGTCCCTAAGAGAAAACATTAGCTTCTACAGTTGATTATTGATCCTAAATCAGGGGTTCTTAATGATGTCTCTGAAATGACTTTCTAAAAAATATTTTGATGACAATTTCAATATAATTGATTTCTTTTGCAATCCAACTATTTTATTTTATGAGTTTTAAAACGTTATTTTGAGAAGCAACCCATAGATTTCACTAGACTGCCAAAGGGTTCCAATGATACAAAAAAAAAAAAGGTTAAGAAACTTTTCCCCGGTTGGAAACACAGTCCTCCCGCCATATATGGCTGGAATTAATGTATAAACGAGTCTCCTATTAGAAGTTATACTATATATGGTTTAATAGAGCCCCAGTGTTCCTGAGAGTCACGCAGTCATCTCTATATTCAAGGGATTATCTTCAGACTTATGTCCACTACACAAATACCCGCAAAATGAAGTGTAGAGTTGAGGTCAAGATCAAGATTATTAAGATTTTGTTTTGTTTTGATTTTTTTTTTTTTGCGGGACAATGAGGGTTAAGTGACTTGCCCAGGGTCACACAGCTAGTAAATGTCAAGTGTCTGAGGTCGGATTTGAACTCAGGTCCTTCTGAATCCAGGGCCGGTGCTTTATCCACTGCACCACCTAGATGCCCCTTAAAATTTTTTTAAAGCAGCAAACACTAGGTTAAATATCTCCAAATAACTGAGGTTATTTAAAATTCCTTTCAATTTTTAAAATTTTGTTGGTGTAGAATAGTCCTTAGATTGGTAAAAATCCCCCATTTTCCCCAAATGAGACCTCCTTTTGGGACCCTCCTCTTCCCAAAAACAGAATGTAAGGAAAATGTCTGGTTGCAGGGAAGATTAGTTTCTGTGGGAGACTTGCCTGGGAAAGAACTACACAGAAATCGTTTTTGGAATAGGGATAGGTGGAGAGAGGGATGTTTTTGGAATGGGGGCTGAGAGGAATGCTTATTCTGCCTTTTAGGGGCACAGGGATGGGGGCGGGGAGTGTAGAAACACGGAGATTGAGCAACAAAATAGAAAATTACCTAGAAAAGTCATCTCCCCACCCCTTCTTGGCATCTCAGTGTCAAGTCACCTGTGCTGAGCTGGTTCTTCAGCTCAATCTGTATCCATCTCAAGAAGGGAGGGGGGAGGGGTGTCTCTTGCAGCAAGTCTAGCACTACCCTTGTTTGTCTTGGCAAGATTGCAAGGGTTCTGCAATAGTTGCCAACAGGATTTTTGTGTTTGCTCTCCTGCCTGGCATGGCTGCTGAGGCATCTGGCATTCTGCTCCATTTTATCCTTGATGGCCAATCCCCTGTTTGCCTCTCTACCCCAGGAGGTACTCTGAGCCAATGAGATGGTGCCCTGGTCCCTGGTAATTCCTCCTTTTCAGCCTAGGTTACTTTCCTTTTCCTTAGCCTCCTGGAGACAGTCCTAAACTTGGAAACTCTCCCCCAACTAATTGGAAAAAAAAAAAACTAGGAATGAAGGGGGCCAACATTAGCAGATCTCACATTATACTATAGAGTAGTTATGATTAAAAAATAGTAGTGGTTAAAAAACATTAGCTGATCAGTAGAAGAGTTGATTATTAGGTACAACTCAGAAGAAAAAATTGAACATAATTAGTGTTCAATAAACCCAAGAACATGGACTACTGTCTCTGTTAGAGGAAAACCATGGAGAAAAATGGAAATCAGTTTGACAGAAGTTAGGTAAATACCAACTGCAAATGGATACATGACCTAAATATAAAAAGTTATATCATTAAAAAAGAAAAAAGTGGAAAAAGGTACTTTTATACGACTTTGATTAAGAAAACGATTATCAATAAAGGATAGAAATGATCATAGAATCTAAAATGGAAAATTGTAAAATAGTATTGTATATTTTCCCAACTGCATGTAAAAACCATTTTTAACATTTGAGTTTTTTTTAATCTTGAGTTCCAAATTCTTTCCCTCTCTTCTCCACCTACCCCATCCCTAAGAGGGTAAGCAATTTGATATAGGCAATACATGTGAAATTATATAAGACAGACTTCCGTTTTAGTCATGTTGTAAAACAAAATACAGACCAAGAAAAAAAACAACCAAACACACACACACACACACACACACACAAATAAGGTAGAAAGTAGTATGCTTCGATTTGCATTCAAACTCCATCAGTTCTTTTTCTGGAGGTGCATAGCATTTTTTATCAAGAATCCTTTGAGGTTGGGGGGCAGCTAGGTGACAAAGTGGATAAAGCACCATCCCTGGATTCAGGAGGATATGAGTTCAAATCCGACCTCAGAAACTTGACACTTACTAGCTGTGTGACCCTGGGCAAGTCTCTTAACTCTCTTTGCCCTGCAAAAAAAAAAAAAAAAAAAGGAAGGAAAGAAGGAAGAAAGAAATCTTTTGAGGTTGTCTTGGATCATTGCATTGATGAGAATAGCTAAGTCATTCTCAGTTGAGCATTATACAATATTGCTGTTACTGTGTAAATGCTCTCCTGGCTTTGCTTACTTCAATCTGCATCAATTCATATAAATCTTTCCAGGTTTTTCTGAAATCATCTTGCTTGTCATTTCTTATAGCACAATAGCATTCCTTTATAATAATATATCACAACTTGCTCAGCCATTCCCAATTGATGGACATACCTTCAATCTCGAATTGCCACTACAAAAACAGCTGCTATAAATATTTTTGTACAAATAGGTCCTTTCCCCTTTAAAATGGGAACTTTTAATTATGTAAAATTGAAATGCTTTTGCATGATGAAAATCAGAGTAGCTAAAATTAGAAAATAAATGCTTAATTGAGGGGGCAGCTAGGTGGCGCAGCACCTGACCTGAATTCAGAAGGACCTGAGTTCAAATTCGAGCTCAGACACTTGATTCTTACTAGCTGTGTGACACTGGGCAAGTCACTTAACCCCCACTACCCCCCAAAAAAATGCTTAATTGAGAACATTTTGCAGCAAATATTTGATAACAGTCTGACAGGCAAGATATATAATAATTGATACAAATATATAAGAACAAGAGCCATTCCCCAAAGGATAAGTGGTCAAAGGATAGGAATAGTTTTCAAAAAGGAAATGAAAGCCATCAAACACCACGTTTTAAAAAAAAAGTTCTAAATAACTAAAAATAAGAAAAATGCAAATTAAAACAACTCCAAGGTATCACTTCATTCCTGTCAGATTGGTCAATATGACAACAATGACAAATGTTGTAACTGCTATGAAAATATTTTGTAGTGAGTTGGCCCAGTCATTTGGCAAAACAATTTGGAATCATACAAAAGGGTTGCTATGGCATATATTATTTGATACTACTCAACAATACCACTATTATGCATATATTCCCATAAAATCAAAGCCTAAGAAAAAGGCTCTACATATTTTAAAATAGCATCCATTTTTTGTAATAACAAAGAATTTGTTTGTTTGTTTGTTTGTATTTTAAGTGAGGCAATTAGGGTTAAGTGACTTGCCCAGGGTCACACAGCTAGTAAGTGTTAAGTGTCTGAGGCAGGATTTGAACTCAGGTACTCCTGACTCCAGGGCCGGTGCTCTATCCACTGCGCCACCTAGCTGCCCCAATAGCAAAGAATTTTAAGAAAAGTGGGTACTTGATTGGGGAAAGGTTGAATAAACTGTGGTATATGAAAGTAATGGACAGTTATTGCATAGGGAAAACCAGTAAATATAAAGTATTTAGAGTAACTTGAAGAGAACTAATGGAGAACGAAGTAAATTGAACTAAAAGAGCAATTTACATGATAAACACAATAATGTAAGGGGGACCATTGAATTCAGACTTCAGGATGCTCATTAATACAATAGTCAATCATAACTTCAGAGGGCTTAGTGTCAGAGCCTGTATCAGTTCTCTCAACAAAAACAACAGTTACAGAATAAGCATATATTTTCAGACATGATTTGCTGTATTTGACTGTACTTATTTGTTACAAAGAAAGGTTCTATCACTAATGTATTGTTGGTGAAGTTGTGAACTGATCTAACCATCCTGCAGAGCAATTTGGAACTATGCCCAAAGGGTTATGGGGATGTGCATACCCTGTGACCCACAATACCACTACTAGGTCATAAAAAAGAGAAAAGGACTCACATGTACAAAAATATTTCTAGCAGCTCTCTTTGTGGTGGCAAAGAATTGGAAATCGAGGGAATGCCCATCAATTGGGGAATGGCTGAACAAGTTGCAGTATATGAATGTTATGGAATACTATTGTGTTATAAGAAATGATGAGCAGGCAGATTTCAGAAAAACCTAGAAAGACTTAAGTGAACTGATGATGAGTGAAGTAAGCAGAACCAGGAGAACATTGTACATAGTATCAATAACATTGTGCGATGATCAACTGTGATAGACTTAGCTCTTCTCAGCAACACAATGATCCAAAACAATGCCAAAAGACTCATGATGGAAAATGCTCTCCACATCCAGAAAAAGAACTATGGAGTCTGAATGCAGATTGAAGCATACCTTTTTTACTTTTGTTGTTGTTTGTGGTTATTTTTTCTTCTTTCTTGTGGTTTTTTCTTTCCTTTTTGTTTTGATCTTTTCTCCCAACATGACTAATGTGGAAATATATTTAACATGACTATAATATATAACCTATATCAGATTGCTTGCTAGCTTCGGGAAGGAGGAGGGAGAAAATTTTGGAATTCAAAATCATACAAAAATGAATGTTGAAAATTATCTTTACATGGAATTGGAAAAAATAAAATAAAATACTATTGGAAAGGAGTAGGAATTTTAAAAAAAAGAATCCCAGTGGCCCCACCTTAGTTATGGCTCTGTCATGATTTTTTCTTCAGGTTTTAAGAAGAACTCAAGGGTGGAGAGAAGATGGACATTAGTTGCAGGAAACTCCTTGGTATATTGAGAGATTGACTGGAAAAGATTGTGCTTAGCAGAGAGTCACTGTAACAAGTTGGCTGTCAAATAGTTTTGTAGGTCCAGGAAGGCATCTATCTAGGAATCCACATCCTCCTCTCCTACCATTGCTCCCTGGGCTATACTCCCTTTCAACAACCGTTCCAGCAATTTCCTGGTTTCCTTTCTGTGGGTGTACTAAGCACGAACTGTGTGTGCTATAGAAACACTGAATAACCATCATATGACACATTGCCTTAATGGCTTTCTTGAGACACCAGTTAATAACATAAAGTCACGACTGAAGAATGCAAAATAATTTAACATTATGTTTGGTAAATTACAGCATTGCCCTACCCAACAATTTTTAAACCTTCTTTATTGCTTTAACTGATTTTCCCCCTGAAATGGCTGTGATTAAAACAGAGCCATTGTGCCAGCCAGTGAGGAGAGCCTGTTGTGAAGAAAATTTGCTGTGAACAATTACATATGCCTCCTTTAAATCATCTAGTATTTCAAAAGCAGATGAAAATGTGTGAGCTATTGACAAATGAAATGTTGCTTAGGTTAGATTTCAGGAAGAACTTCTTGCCAGGATAATTGACCCTATCCCTTCCCATATCCACCTCATCCCTGCTTTAAGTACTTTGATGGGTCACTGATTTCTTCCACCTAAAAAGAACTATAACTAGGGCAAAATGATCAGGATCTTGTCCCAGGACACCAGTTTAGAGAGGTAGAAATTTTAAAAGCACTGACAGCAGTGCAGCTAGGGAGCTAGTTGTCAAAAGAGGAAGTTATCAAATGGTGAGTTTCTCTCCCATACTCTTATGCTTACACTCCTTCCTGCACCCTCCTGGGCTCTCTGCTCCTCTTACAACTGGTGCTTTGGCTGCCCCCACATCAAATGAGGGTATTTTTCCTATAGTTTGTCCCAGATGTAGCTTGTGGTAGTTGACCCAAGCACAAAAATTCATTACTTTGTCTCTGGATATGGGTATTCCTTCCAACAAAGAAGACTGCAATTTAATTCAACACACATTTTAAAATTGAAACTCCCTGCATTTAGGGCAGGGAATGTTCATTATAAATGTAAAATGCAAATGTAAATGTAAAAAAAATTAGATAAGACATAGTCCGTGCTCTCATGGCGCTTACAGTGTAGTCACAAAAAAGACAGCATGTATGTAATGATGATGAGAATGATGAAGATGACAATAGTTTTTTTAAAGTTGCCCAGACCCTTAAATATTAAGAGGAGGGAGATATCCTTAAAGCTCAGACAATCTAGCCTTAGGGCAGAAAAGTGAAAATGCACAGAATATAGTAAATGTATGGTTCTTACCTACAGCAAGTAGGACAGTATGAAAATAGTTTCAAAAAAGGTTCAGATAAATTAAAGGACAGATCTATAATAAAATACTATAGAGGTTAGTATGATGTTGCAGAAAAAAAAACACCAAACTTGGAATCAGAAGATCTGAGTTAAGTCTAGGTTCTGCTACTAACTAGCTACATGACCTTGAGTAAGTCACTTAGCAATTTCTCTTCCATTCGGGGACTCTATTGGACATTCTCAATGACTATGGCAAACATCTTTGATGATAGTCAGGATTATTAGAGTAATCTTTTAAAAAAAATTAAATATTTTAAAATATTTTCTTGTTATTTTATATTTTCCCTTCACGTAGATTTCCCCCTATACTCCTTCCTCTTCCTCTCCCAGGGAGCCATTCCTTCTAACAAAGAATCATTTTTTAAAAAGAAAAAAAAAAAGAGGAAGAGAAAACATTCAGCAAAACCTATCAATAATCTGATGTTATATGCAGGGTTATATGCTTATTGACCCTCGACTTCTGCAAAGGAGTAGAAAGAGGTATCTCCTCATATTTCTTATTCTGTGGACCCAAGTTTGTTATTTATAATTTGACAGTGTTTGTTATAATTTCTGTTATTCACAGCTACATTATTACAGTCATTGTGTATGCTTTTTTAGACTTTACTTCACTTTGCATAAGTTCATGTATGTCTTTCCATGCTTCTCTGTATTCATCATGTTCATCATTTCTTACAGTATATTACATTTACATACCACAGTTTATTTACCATATTTACCATTACCACAATTTACCCTTCCCCCAATTGATGGGCATCTAATTTGTTTCCAGGTTTTTGCTGCCTTCAAAAAGTTTTGCTAACTTATTCAGCTAGGGGGCACAATGCAAATCACTTAACCTCTGTCTGCCTCAGTTTCCTCAACTGTAAAATGAGAATAATAAATCCCTTCCTCAAAGGGTTGTCGTGAGTATCAAATGAGATCATATTTGTAAAGTACTTAGCACCATGCTTGGCACAGATGTTTAATAACAATTTGTTCCCTTTCTCCATAAATATTTTGGTGTATGGGAAGATTTTCTTTTTCTAGTAGGAGAATCTCTGGGTCAAAGAATATGGGCATTTAAATAACTTTTTATAAATATATATAATTCTAAATTGCTTTCCAGAATGGCTGTACCAATTCTCAGCTCTACCAACTATGCATTAATGTACTTTAAAAAGAAAAAAAAACACATCCCCTCTAACATTTCCCCTTTCCATATTCTATCAGCTTTGCCTCTTTACTAGGTGTGAGGTAAAATATTAGAGTTATTGTGATTTTGCACTGATCTTGTTAGTCATTTGGAGCATTCTTTCATTTGGTTGTTAATAGACTGCAAATCTTTGGAGAACTATGTGTTTATATCCCCTGACCCAAAGTTGTATCTTGTGTCTTTCAAGGAATTGTCTATAATTTTAAGATATATGTAGCTAATCACAGACTCTGACGGTTTTTATCCCAACTTTCACTTTTATTGGCAAATTGGGTAATCCAGAGGACAGCATTCCTGGGAATTTTCTTTTTTATTATTGTTGTTTGTTAACTGTATTTAAAAATTTTGTTTAATTCTTTCAATTAATGAAAGTTTACCTTTTCTCTTTCCTACTCCCCCCCCCACTGAAAAAGAAACAAAAATTAACAATCCAACAAATATACATGGTCAAGCAAAATATAATTTGCATATATACACACATACATATATGTATACATACATATACATACACATACATAATTCTGAACCCTGAAATCAGCACCTCTCTGATGGATAGCCAGTTTCATCATGTCCTCAAGAATTTTGGTTGGTCATTGTATTCTTAATTTTTCAAAGTTGTTTGTCCTATATTGTTTTGTTTGTTTGACTTGCCCAGGGTCACACAGCTAGTAAGTGTCAAGTGTCTGAGACTGGATTTGAACTCAGGTCCTCCTGAATCCAGGGCCAGTGTTTTATCCACTGTGCCACCTAGCTGCCTCCATGTCCTATATTGTTAACATAGAATAAAAGATTCTCCTGGTTCTGCTCACTTCACTTTGCAACAATTCATAGTCTTCCCTGGTTTTTCTGAAGCTGTTCCCTTCATTGTGGCACAATAGTAAGTAAGTCACTTAACAATTTATCTTCCATTTGGACTCTCCATTGGACATTCTCAATGACTGTTACCAACATTTTTTATAACAATCTGGGTTATCAGACCAATTTCTTTTAAAATTGATTTTATTGTTATCCTTTGTTTTTACTTCACCTAGATTTCCCCTTCTACTCCTCCCTCTTTCTCTCCCGGAGAGCCACTCCTTCCAACAATCTTTTTTTAAAAAGAAAAAAACTCAGCAAAACCTATCAATACATTGACAAAAATCTGGTATTAAATGCAATGTTCTACACTTGTTGATCCTCCAAGTCTGCAAAGGAGTAGAGAGAGATATCTCATATTTCTTATTCTTTGGGGCAAAATTTATTCTTTATTATTTATCAACATTTGAACTAATTTCTTTTATGGTTTCTGTTCTTTGTACTTACATTATTGCAGTCACTGTGTATATTGGTTTTCTGACTTTACTTACTTATATTATTTTCATATACCATGATTTTTTTAAGCCATTCCTCAATTTATGGGCATGGTGTTATTCTTTTAATGCTATAGGCTTGAGTCCTCATTCTAGTCCTCAATTTCAATTTTCAGTGCCAGTTAATATGTCTTCAGTATCATCAATTGAATAATACTCCCCAATCAATTTAATTAGTTAACACAATTAGCATTTACAAAGGGATTTTACTAAGAAAATATGGCACAAACAGAAGGTCAAAGACCCCTGTGCCAAGGCTACTCCCCTCTCCACCTCTTTTTTCCCTGAGCAATGTAAACTCAAACTTAACATGGCTGCTACAAAACATTTACCCTATCAAGCTGACTTCTGAGTGCAGCAAGGCAGGTGGATGTCACTCTTTTGTTGTTCTGACTCAGTTTCTGCTGGACTAACTAGTGGAGAAGGTCGATCCTATGGACTCTGCTGGTGCCTCACCAGTCTCAGTTGCTGAAAAATTCTGGTATGGACTTTTGAGGTATCAAAAGGCACTCTGCCAATGCAAAGACACATACAAGAGACAACTCCATCTCAGATACAAGCTTACCTGGAATGCTGCACCCTCATTGGCTTCATAGCAGCTCTTCAAGAGAGTCTGAATCCCCTCTCTCACCCTGAAGCCCACAGCAGTTCATCCTCTTCCTTCAAAAGGAGTTGAGGAAAGAAGTGGAATCACCTCCATGGGAATCTTTTATATGCACAGTAAGTTCTGGTTCCACAGCTAATTGAAAAGTCTTTTCCTAATCAAACAGCAAACCAATGGGAAATAGACATAGAGTATCTGCACATGCTCTGAGTCTGGGAACAAGGTCCTTCCATTTATGCATGCCTGGAAGCACTTACCCAGCATCCAAGTGGGGAATTACAGCAGGCAAAACAACGCACAGGACCAAAGGATGAAACTCCCATTGGACAGATATCCCTTCCCTCATTACATGGATATACTTTTTTTAAAAAAATCTTTAATGAAGCATAATGCCATACTGAATTAAATGTTTATTAATAGTCAAAAAAAATAAGCACAGATCTTATGTTTTCTTCACCTTCTGGTCAGTTTTATAACTGAGAAGATATGGTCTGTTGTAGAATATCCCTGGCAAAAGGTTATTTGGTTCTTATATTTTCATCAAGGATGCCCCTGATACATGCATAAATTATTTTCTTGAAGATTTTGTAAAGATGAGAAGTGAGCATGTGGTTCGATAGTTATTGACATATTCTCAATTGTCTTTTGGTAATAAATAGAATCTGTGCTTTCTCTTCCAATTTATCCATATCTTCTTCCTCTTTCAGACATCTTCAGAATCAATTCCACAATGCAAAGTTGTGTCACCTCCAGCAGGGACCTCTTCTTTCCTGCACTTATCTCATCCAACTGATCTTATATTTATTTTCTTTCACGTCATTTCTACTTTCTCATGCAATACATCAGGGCCTATAACATTATGAAACTAATACATTGGTTTCACTGTCTTTACACATTAGGAATGTAATTTGACAAGGAGATTAATGTCAGATTAGTGGGGGAGGGATAAAGGAAAGATAACAGGAAAACCCATTTTAGTCTATCTCAATGAGAGCTTGTACTATTTGACTACTTGAACTTTTCAACAGCAGTGAGAACAGAGAGAAAAAGATGGATTAAAGACATTGCAGAGATGAAATTCATGGAACTCAGTAACTGATTGAATATGAGAAATGAGAGAGAAGAATCAAATATAACAATTTTTTCTAACAGGAGACTGAGTAAACAATGGTGGTTGTACTGACAGGGAGTAAAGACATAAGAGCAGCAAATTTTGAAGAAAGATAAGTTCTGATTAGGTCAGTTAAACACTTCAAAAAAAGCAATTTATTCTCCTCTCACTGTCAGCTAAGCCACTTTCAATATGGCTTCCAGCCTCAACATTCAAATGAAATTGCCCTTCAACGTTACCAATGATTCCTTAACTGCCACACAGAATGACCTCTTCTCAATCCTTATCTTCCTTAACCTCTCTGCAATGTTTTATACTGTTGGCCACTTTTTTTCTCCTACATACTCTCTCCTGGGTTTTCATGACACTGCTTTCTCTTAGTCCTACTCATCTGTCCATTCCTTCTCTGTGCCATTTGTTGGATTATTCAACTGTGGGTGGCCCCAAGGCTCTATCCTAGATCTTCCGATTTTCCCCTATACTCTCACTTGGCAATCTTATCAGCTCTCCTGGACTCACTTATCATCTGGATGCAGATGATTCCTAGATCTAATTATCTAACTTTTAGTGTCTCCTGACCTCTAGTCTCATACCACCTACCACCTACCAGGCTTTGTGAATTTTCAAGGGTACTGCCATCCTTTCCAGCCGCCCAATTTCTCAACTTCAGTGTCATCTGCAAGCCCTCACTCCTGATCATCCCCACATAACCAATCAGTTGTTAAATCTCATGATTTCTTTCTCCATAAAACTTTCAGACACCCTCCCCCCTCTCACTACTCACACAGCTGCCACCCTAGTTTAGGCCCTCATCCCCTCTTCTCTGAACTATGACAATAGCTTCCTACCTAACTGGTCTCTCTACCTCAAATTTCTCCCCACTGCAATCCATTGTCCACCTAGCTGTCAGATTGAATCTCCCATGTCACCCTACCCCTACTCAACAATCTTTAGTGGCTCCCTATTACCTCTAAGATCAAATGTAAACTCCTCTGTTTTCCTAGTCTTCTTTCATATTACTATGTTAATGCACCATATGGTTCAGTCATACTGCCTTACTTGCTGTTTCTTGAATGTCCTGTTCTCTTTCTCATTTCCATCCCTTTGTATTGGCTGTCCCCCATTCCTGAAATGCTCTCCTTTCTCTCCTCCATAGCTTAGAATCCTAGCATTCCTTCAAGTCTCAGCACAAGAATCATCTTCTGCAGAGTTTCTAAGAAACCTGTGGTTATTCCAGCTGTAGCAAGCACATTTCTTCCATGGATCCTGGGTTTTAAATCATCTGCATGTATCTTGTTCCACCTCTACCTCCATGAGTCCATAAATAAAAAGGATTGGAATTCACTCCTATCCAATTCTCAAGTCTCCTGAACTGCTCAGGTGAAAGAGTTATTGGGTGAGAGACTCAAGGGACTATTTAACTCTGTTATTTGCATTGTGGATGGCCCATGGATCACCCCCTCCATCTTAAACTATCCACTTGAGCCCAGTAGCTCTACATTCGGAGAAAGCAGAAGTCTCACAGGAGAAGAATGAGATGATCCCAGCATGTGTATTCCAAAGTTAAATTATTTAAGGATCATTCTTCTATTTTTATTATTCATGCCTATTGACTTTCACAAAAAGATGAGTCGACTTCTTTGTCCTTCATTTTCCATGACATCAGGGTGATGTCATGACTTGCCCTGAATAAGATTTTTAAGTGAGGGAGGGCTGTGCAAGGTCACCAACCTCATCTTTCCTCCAGAGCCATTTGGTTCCAGTGCCATGATATACATCAGGATGACTGGAAATGGCCCCAGAGGTTTTTAAGGAAATTGAGGTTAATGGATTTGCCTAAGGTCACACAGCTTGTGTTTGAGGTGAGATATGAATTCAGGTCCTCCTGACTCCAGAGTCAGAGCTTTATCTACTCTGCCACCTAGCTGCCCCAAATGTCAACTACTTTACCTAACTGGGAGTGTAAGTGGCCCATGGATTTGTTTTCTAGGATATCCCTGCCACAAATCACTGAGATGTAGATGAATTCCACTCAGAAGTCTGGGCCAAGTACTTGGCACACTTGCCTGGCCCAAGTGTGGTCTTCAAAGCACTTATGACTTCCCTTCTGCCCTTTTTTCTCTAGTATTATAGTGTGTGTGTGTGGGGGGGGGGGAAGCACTGGTTAAAGAATTATGGATTCATATATTGCCTCTGAAGCTTCCTCTGTGATCTTGGGCAATAAAAACTCCCTGTGCCTCAGTTTCCTCATGTGTAAAATAAGGGAGTTGGATTGGATGGCTTTGGAGGTCCTAAGTAACTATAATTTAATGATCTTTACTCCCCAGCCTCCTCCCACCACAAAGCAAACCTGTAAAAACCTGCTCTCAGATCTTTCAGATTGCAGTGTAAACGTCAGACAAATTATCTCTGCAGGGGGAATTTGCATATGAATCATTAGTAAGGTCTTCCGCTAAAAGGTTGGAGGTTTGATTGTTTGACATCAATCAATGAGAGTGCAGAAGGGACATCAGCAATCTGTATATTATTCTGACTTCTTTGAAGATGGCCTTTGGAAGAACTCAGTTTACCTGAAATTTAAAATATTCAAAGGACTAAAACCACTACACACTAAACAAGATGGCAGCAGGTAGCCACTAAGTCACTGGCAAATTGTTCTGCTTTCCAACTCCTGATCAAATTTTGTGAAATGTAAATGAGTTATCCAAGAATAGATGTGCTACTAGGACAGGGGCTGGGTGTCATGGTCTTCAGTCACATCTCCAGAGGATTGCAGTGGGTGATCTTGAAAGCTCTTTCTGGCTCTGAACTATTTTCCAGGTTCTAAGGTAACCCAGAAATGGGGGTGCTGGCTTTGTCCCAGGTACAAAATATGGTTCCTTGTATTTACTGATTTCACCCTTTATTTGGGAAACTGTGGAAAGGATGTTCCAGTCAGCTAAGTATT
Source organism: Dromiciops gliroides (assembly GCF_019393635.1). Taxonomy (NCBI): domain Eukaryota; kingdom Metazoa; phylum Chordata; class Mammalia; order Microbiotheria; family Microbiotheriidae; genus Dromiciops; species Dromiciops gliroides. The sequence continues at coordinate 187,133,620 of NC_057864.1, forward strand.
CAGTGGTCTGTTTCTGGGAGAGAACATAGGATGCATCTTAGAGCTCAGTTCCCGTACTCGTAGCGAGAAGGGCATAGGCAATGAGTCATTGGCTCTTGAAACCTCTGCAATTGATGTGTATCTGTCTTAATGAATGGTGCTTTGGAAGGCCATCCCTCTTGCTTACCACACCCAGGACCCCAGCCCCTTTAAGGCCCATCATCCCTAATATTTAGTACTTTTCAATATTTTTTTTTATTGAACACATAGCAAGAGCAGGCAAAACAAGGTTATTTTTCATAGATTAATAGGGAAAAGGGATCCTTGGTTGTCTCATCTCACTGACAGCACCTTCCTTTCCTCTTTCCCCATTTCCTCCCTCCCCTCCCCCACTTAATGAGAAGGGGAGGACTACAGCAAAAGGATGACTACCAGATCAAGAAGATAGCAAGCCCATGAACTTGGGGAAGGGGACTAGTTTTTACTTGTATACTCTAGGCAGTTGCAAGAACCACCACTCCCATCTCTTACCCTAACCTCCCAAGAATTTCCCATTGTTAAGTCCCTGGTCCTGTCCCTTTTCTGGAGATCTAAACAAAGACATAGAATTGGCAAGGAAAATGCTCCCCTGGGATTCCTGGAGAGTGTCATTCCTTCTCCAAACCCTTCCTAAATTGGAAATTGATGGCACTTGGACAAAAGTTGGGATGATGATGCCGTTCAAGGGACCAGTGGACTCACTCTTGGCAGCAATGCTGGAGATGTTCCATGGGCAGCAGCTGCAAAGATGCAGCCAATCCAAGAAAGGCATCTCCTCCAAAGAGTTATATTTCTACAAGACCAGCTGAAGCCTGGCCAGACAGCTGTCCGGATGTGAAAAGCAGACCCAGTGGTCTCAGTGGTGCAGTTTTATGCCTTGGATAGTAGCTACTGGGGGAGGTATCTACAGTTTGGGACATTTGAAAGAGAAAATAAAGATTTCATTTGATTCTATACACAGTGTAGTAATCCTAGGAAGAGATATTTCAGGTCTGGGGGAAGGGAAAAGGGCATAAGGATTGTAAAACAGCTGCTGGGATCCAGTATCCATTCATCAAAACATTTGTTCAGCACTTGGTTCTTGAATAGCATTGACACCAAGGTGGAAAAGGATCAGTCCCTTGCCCTTAAAGAGCTTACAATCTAATTGGCTTCCCCTTCCTGCTGGCTGGGTCCATGAGTCACAGCTTGGTCCAGTAGCCAGCAGAACTGGAACCCCCATCCCACTCCCACCCCCATTAAAATGTGGAGTTTGGGGATGGTTATCCTGATTTGTTGTGTTCTAAAGATGTTGACAGTAACTGGTACATTGACTCCAAGGCAAACTCCACTTTGGGATTTGGGGGTATTTCCAAGAAGGCCAAAACCCATCTGACTCCCTTAGCCCTGAGATACTCCCCCTCCCACCCCAGAAATAGGATTGGAGGGATAGCCCTGCTGCTCCCACCCCTTGCATCCGAACAACTATTGTCATTGTGAAGGTAGCACTGAAGAATCTTCCTCTGTAGACCAACAACACAATGGAAGAAGGCGGGAGATGAGGAAGCCATGAGAGTGTAGGGGAGAGAGCGTTGCACTTAAGTGTCAGAAAACCTGGGTTCATTTCTCAGCTCTGCTTCTTCTTCGCTGCTTGGACTTAGGCAAGTCACTTTACCTCTGAGCCCCAGTTTTGCCATCTGGAAAATGGAGATCATTTACACTACCTACCGCACAGGTTTGTTGTGAGAAAAGTGCTTTGTATACCTTAAAGTGACATGGAAAGGATGGTTATTATTATGCGAAGCAAAGTATTTCCAAATACTGGGAAAGGACCTAAGGCAGGGTGTGGCATTCATAGGAAATTATCTCCCATTGATTTTTGCTTTCATTTATTTGCTCCTATTTCAGTTGAGAGAAGACAATAGGGCCCGCCCAGAGGTGCACCCTTAAACCCAGAGGCTAATGCAACTCTATGCAATTGAAGTTAACAACTTCCCACCCCTTCCCAATCATAAATTAGTGCATCTCAAGGCAATCTTCCCAGAAATAAACCATTCTATGCGGTGGTTTGGGAGGTTGGAGAAGAAGGGGAGGGCTTCCCAACAGGCTATCAAGGGAGCAGACGACTTTAGTACAGCCAATAAAATATAAAACTCTAAGCATGGAAATCTTACTCTGTGCTTTCAAGAGAGCAATTATATTAAGACAAATGCAGGAAAACCAACCAATCAACCAACCACAGAAGAGTGGTCGCCAGTACAGAGTCTGGAGAAAGGTGAGATGAAGGATCTGTTAGTACACACTTCCCAGAACTGCACAGGAGGAAGGATGCTCTGACCGAAAATATCCCTAGGATGCAGAGGGGCAAACTTTTTAGCCTTTAGAGGCTCTAATTCCCCATTGCTCTACCTTCAGGGCAGCTAGATGGGGCCATGGAAAAAGTCCAGGGGTCAAGAATATATTCTGTCTTGGGGTAGCTAGGTGGCACAGTGGATAGAGCACTGGCCCTGCATTCAGGAGGACCTGACTTCAAATCCTGCCCTCAGACACTTGACACTTACTAGCTGTGTGACCCTGGGCAAGTCACTTAACCCCAATTGCCTCACAAAAAAAGAATATATTCTGTCTTTAGGTACTGCCTGAGTTCAAATCCAATCTCAGACACTGAATAGTTCTATGACCCTGAGCAAGTAATTTAATGCCTCCCTCAGGTTTCCTCAACTGTAAAATGGGGGTTGTAACTGCACCTACCTCAAGGGGTGCTATATAAATACTTATTGCCTTTCTGGGACAGCAAAATAGAGTAAGAGGAGAGACCAGTTGGTCGGGGAGTCAGGGGACCTTGGTTCTTTATCTTTTTTGGACCCTCAGCAGACACATGACCTTGGTTGTCATTTCCCCTCTTTGAAAGTGTTGTTTCCTTATCAGCCCGATGATGATAATCAAATGACAAAACTACAAGACATTAGACACTTTTTTTTGGTTTGGACTTAAGATTTCATTCGTGTGGGAGAACTCCTCAGGTCAAAACTCCTTCCTCTAATGCCAATCCTTAACTTGTCCAAGATACTGGGGGGTCATGCAGTTGACTTTAAGGCAGGCCCTTTATCTACTATACACCTCTAATACATACACAGGGTTGTGATTATTATTACTCTTAATGGTGCTCATGACTCATTCTTCTCTATAAACAATCTCCTGACCTAGAAATCTAGTCTCCTGAAATGAACCCAACTACCTGTACAGGTACATCCTATGCGGTCAACCACTGCCAGCTCTCGCACCTATTTTGTGTTGTTCAGTTGTGTCTGACTCTTAGTGATGGAATTTGGGGTTTTCATGGCAAAGATACTGGAGTGGTTTGTCATTTCCTTCTCCAGCTCATTTTACAGATGAGCAAACTGAAGCTAACAGGGTGAAGTGACTTGCCCAGCGTCACACAGCTAGTGAGTGTCTGAGGCCAGATTTGAACTCAGGAAGATGGGTCTTCCTGACTCCAGGCCTGGCACTCTATCCACTGTGCCACCTAGCCACCCTTCAGACCCATTGGAAATAAGCAAGAGAAATATAGGCACATCAGCTTATAAATTAATCCCTCGTGAATTTGCTTAGAGTCGGTCATCCAAATCCTTGATCGCCTCAGGACATATCGACAGACTCAAGTTTCTGAACTTTCAAAGATGTGGACTCAACCCTGAACTTCTATGGACCCCACTTGAGGGGAAAGCAATCTGTGAAGTCCAGCCTGAAAGAGCTACCCACCCATACCAGAAAATCCCAGAAGCTATCTGGGCCAGTTAATGAAAATGTGGCCCGGGTTAAGACAGGTAGCATGGGTCAGAGTTCTTTAAGGGCTGGTTAGCTTTGCTTGATGCCTGACCATCTTGCCATCTGTGCTGCGGGTCACTAGAGGGACTAGAGGGTCACTAGAAGGGCCAGGGGTAAGTATATAATGGCTCGGCAAAATTCACTCTCATTGTGGAGAAAGCCACCCCAAAGCATGTGCCCCCCACTTGATGACAATTGATAGCAGCATCTCCAGATGTATGCTGCTTTAAAAAAAAAGTCCCATCAATCTTTCATACGGCCTTCCTTCAAAATGCTCTAAGCATTTAATAGACGTTGTTGCCATCTTCTTCCATCTCCCCATATTCTGCCGTGTGATAGATACTGGTGATTCTCTAAAGTCTCCATGCTCAGACTACCCCCAGCCTATAAGGCCACGATGTTATGCCCACCTGCAAGCCTATTGACTGAGACGGCCCGGTTTTGGCCACTCATCTCTGCCCCCTGTCCACAGTACCTCAAAAATGAGCATCAAAATCGCCTCCTTAACTGCAGGCAGAATTTGGTCTTTGTGAGGTGAATTCCTGGCATTCCTGACTTAGGATATGAGTGAAAGTGAGGTAGTGGGTGTTACTGGGTGTGTTATCATCAGTGGTGCAGGGAAGGAACTTCCTACAGGAAAATTCTGACAACAGTCAGTCCTGCCTACCTAGTCTTCTAGGTAGTTTCCTTGCTGGAGGATGGGGAGCCCCTGGAAGGTGCCCGGTCTTGCCCACCACTGCGATCCCTCCCTGTAATCTTGCTGCTTTTGTGAGGCCTTGGATCAAGCCTGGCAGGTGTGGCGATCACCAGCAGGTCCCTCTTAGGCATCTGCTGGCTCTTTGGCCTCGGGAAGAGCAGCTGTAAGCTGGCACCCTCCAGGGATCTCTTCTCGATTGAACTTTGGCTCCTGCAGCCACGGTGCTGGGAGGCAGCTTCTGGAAAGACAAGCATCAGCATTAGCATCAGATTGTGGTGCTGGAGTAGGTGCTGTCCAATGAAAGTTCATAGAAGAATAGGATCCAGTCCAGAGAAGGCCCCTAATCCAAGAGATCTTAAATTAGGTCTTTAGCATTTGAAAAATATATTTTGATAATTGCGTTTCAATATAACTGGTTTCCAGAACTATAATCCTGATGGTTTTGTTTTACACATTTAAAAACATTATTCTGAGAAGGGGTTGATAAGCTTTACCAGACTGTCAAAGGGGTCTATAACAGAAAAAGGTAGGGATCCCTTGATCTAGACCAACCCTCTCACTTCACAAGGAAGAAGGCTTGAGCCCACAGAAAGAAATGACCTGTTCAAGGTCACAAAGTTAGGGGCTTCAAACTCACATCCTTCAACTCCCCTTGCCTAGTTGGAGGGGAGTGGAGTTGGGGGGGGCAATCCCTCGCCTCTAGGAAATCATGATGTCAAACAACCTCAAGTTCAAAAGGTATCAAGAGATTTCATGATCTGAAATCACATGTCCCCACCTTCACACCTGAAGCCCATTCCCTGCCTTTAGTGAGAGCAGATTCAGCTGGTTGGAGGTCTGCTGCGAATTGTCCATAGGGACACCCTGAAGACACGATTCCATTCTTCTCTATTCGGTCTCCCCACCCAGCACCCAGTGCACCTGACCCACACGGCCCTTTCCTCCAGGGAGGTTCGATAAGCCTCTACTGACAGACTAACTCACTTGTTTGTTTCTTCAGCAACAGCTTTGGGTTGAAGTTGGTTGGGAAGGAGAATTTTGCCCCTAGGGGGATCCCGTTAATCAGCCTGGACATTAGGAACTGCTTCTTGTTGCCCTCAGAGCTTGAGAAGTTCCAGTTTTGTGACCGGTGGCACCACAAGTTCTGGGGCTTGGTGGAAGATGTCGCTTTCTCTTGGCATGAGTTCTGGGCAAACTTCTGTGACCTGTCGAGCAACTCGAGGGGACTGTCTACGTCCAAGTGGATGCACTGAGTTGACATGGGTCTGGGGGATGTGTTTAGGGTTGGCAGTGGCTCTGGGGACTGTAGGGGATAGCCACTGGTCATAGATGAGCTCTCCACCAAAGCAAGAAGCTGAAAAAAAAGAAAGAGGGCAAAACTCAGTTGGGAAAAGCCAAAACAGCCTCTCCCTATGCGTCCTTGGTAGGAACAGAAAGGGAAGTTTGTTTAATGGCTGATGGGAAGGGTTTAGAAGAATTTTCTGACCATGGGGTGGGAGACAGAACAGACTGACTGTTGGTTACAGGGACTCTTTCCCTGGAGGTCTTTTTTTCCCCTTGAAGTCTTTAAATAAATGGCCTCATCTGCCTGGCTCAGATCCTACCTAAATACAATAATTATAATGATAGAGATAACAGCTACCATTTATCTTAGTTCAACCTCATAACAACCCTGTGAGGTAGGTGCTACTATTATTCCCCATTTTACGGGTGAGAAAACGGAGGCTGAGAGAGATTAAAGGAACTTGCCTGGGGCAATACAGCTAGCAAGTATCTGAGGCAGAATTCAAACTCAGGTCTTCCTGGTTCCAAATCCAACACTCCATCCAGTGCACCACCTATTTGCTTGACTAGACATCTCACCTAGTATGCTATCCCATTACCTGAGTTTCAAAACTGGGGAGGGGGGGGGAGGCAGCTAGGATGGCGCAGGAGGTAAAGCACCAGCCCTGGATTCAGGAGTACCTGAGTTCAAATCCAGCCTCAGACACTTGACACTTGACACTTACTAGCTGTGTGACCCTGGGCATGTCACTTAATCCCCATTGCCCCGCCCAAAAAGACCCCCCCAAAAAACTAGGGAGGGAGAATTCTGCAAAAGAGCAAGCAGTGGCTCAGAGGGCTTGGGTTCAAATCCCACCTCTGATGCTTATTATCTTCAGGACCTTGGGCAAATGTCACCCTCCCTGGGCCTCAGTTTCTTCAGCTGTAAAATAAGAAGGCTGATCTCTTCCAGCTCTAGATTTAGATGCCACAAAACTAAGACCTGAAGCAGTTAAGTGAATGTCACAATATCACACAATAAGTAAGGCAGAATTAAAACCAAAATCCAGTGCACTTGAGGACACTGGTCCAGGAGTCTCACCCCTTGGCTTGGTCTTGGGGTTTCAGGACGTATATGGATCTAGGTTCATATATTTAGAACTGAAAGTGACTTTAGGGGACATCTAGTCTTAACTTCCTTCTGAAGCCCAGAGAGATGAAATCATTTGCCCAGGCTCACCCAGGCAGAGGTATAAGCAGCAATTTTTGTACCTAAAACAAATGGCAGAGAGAAGGTGGAGGGAGAGGCATATCAGGGCATGGATGTGTGTGTGGTGGGGGGGGGGGGAGTGTGCAGAAAGCAGCTTTCCCCAGGATGATGCCATAGGCATCCTCTAAATATTTCTCCCTGGACAAAATCCTAGTGTCCCCATCCCAGTTAAGGATCTGCATAGAGGCAGTGGCAGAACCAGGAGTTGGAGCTAGGTCCTGGAACTGAAAATATTAACAATAATTATGGGGCAGCTAGGTGGCACAGTGGATAAAGCACTGGCCCTGGATTCAGGAGGACCTGAGTTCAAGTCCAGCCTCAGACACTTGACACTTACAAGCTGTGTGACCCTGGGCAAGTCACTTAATCTCAATCGCCTCACCAAAACAAAACAAAACAAAACAAAAAAACTACAAAAAAGACACACACAAAAAAACCCCAATAATGACTATTACACAGCGCTTTCAGGTTTGCAAAGGCATTTTATAATCTCATTTTCCCTTCACAACAACCTTAGGAGGTAAGTGCTGTCATTATCTCCAGTTTACAGATGAAGAAACTGAGACAGAGGTTAAGTGACTTGCCCAATCATGGAGACAGTGAGTACCTGAGGCTAGACCTGAAGCCATCCTGACTCCAGCATTCTCTCCCACTGCTCTGCCTAGCTACTCCCCACCCCAGCACCCTTCTATCATAGCACCCATTGCCTTCCATCCCAGAACCACTTGAGAGACCATGCTCACATCAGAGAATGACTTGGATCCTTCGGCATTTGCAGAGATGGGTTTCCAGGGCTCCTGCTTTTCTGTGCTGGTAAACAGCTCCTTCCTTAGGTCTGGCACAGAGCTATAGTGACACACACCAGCTTTCTCTGGAAAGGCGGCATTGGCCTCCAGCTTGGGGCTCTCCTCATAGGAGCTGAAGGGTTCTATGCATTTCAGAGACTCAGTTTCATTTTTCTTTGCCTTCGACTTTGACTTTGAGCCCAAGATGGATGTACAGGGCAGCAACATGGAGGAAGTAGAGAGCTGGGAAGGAGCAAACCAAATATATGCATGGTGCTTGGTGAATCCACCTCTTATCCCTGTTAGAGTCATTTGCATAGGAGGGTGCTGAGGTTTCTGGGTGCTGGGGGGAAGGGCCCATTATAAAAGCCTCTCTCATTCCTTACCATCCCTGGGGTTTTAAGATCATAGGAAAAATGAAAAATGACCTGGGTCTTTGCACTCATGTACAAAAGGTGGGGGAGGGTGTAATATAAATGGGAGGATAATAAAGTGGGATTTGGAAGGGAAGCCTGAGATTTAGGTGAGACAAGGTAAGATTAGGCTGGGAGAAAGTGTCATGCTTTTTCCAGATAGGGACCAAAAGAAACAGCAGAAGACAGTCATCCCTAAGTTATGTCCTTCAGGAAATCAGCAGTCCCTTGACATTTCCACATCTCAGAAGTTTTGCCCAGTTGTCTGGTAGCAGGATAATTTGCTGGGTCTGATAGAAATCATCCTCTCCTAGAGGGGGATCTAGGAGTGTGGGGTAAATGTAGTCTTGGAACCACTCCCTCCCACACCCCGTGACTTTTTTTCTTTGAGAGGGGTGGGGAGCAATACAGTCCTGTGGCCTTTCTAGACACCTTATTGAAGGCAGAAAGGAAGGTGTACAAGACAGGACCTGCGCAGCATTCTTTACTGTTTGGCCAGGCCGAAGTCTGAAAAGGACAAAGGGGACCCTGTGCCTCGCCAGCCACCCCTTCGATCCCATTGCAGCTCCCAGCCCTCTTCTCAGCCCAACACTTTCAGCGTGGTTGGGCACTGGCTGGTGGTCTTCTTAATCAGCCCCTCCACCCCCAAAGGCAGGGCAGGGAGGTGCACTGGATATTTCCGCTTTTCCCGACCATCGGCATTTACTTGTCTGGCGCTGTACACGGGAGCTCTTTGTTTTGTCTCCTTTGGGAGAGACACCCTGGTCCCATCGCCTGCTGATTCACCCTGAACTTCATTCTTCTTCTCCTTATGACAGAAGGCTTTCTTCTCCTGCTTCAGCCGTAATTCCTGGATCTGCTGCCTAGTCAATTCAATTCAATTCAACAAATTTGTTACAACACTACATGGCACTGTGCTAGCGACTGGGGAAAATACACAGTTGAGATAAGACAAGGGGACCTGCCCTCGAAAAGCTGGCCGTCTAGGAAATGATAAGATACTAACATAGATAACTACAATAGACAATAATTCATGCTAAGTATCAGAGCCATAACTAGGAATTCTGACACTTGGGTTAAATTCAGTTGTGGGGCTGGAGGGCAAGAGGGGAGGCCCCAGAAGAGACGATCCAGTTATACATGCAGATACCCAGAGAAGGGACAACCCATCTTTGTCCCTCCTTCTTCCCTGACATCTGCTAGTCTTTGATTCTACTTTGCCATCTCTTTCCAGGCTAGACACAGAGAAGAGAGCAACCAGACAAATATAGGAAAGAAGCACACACCCCCCCACACCACCACCACGGTATCAGTCTGGGACAAATTCCCAGTGACCTTGTCCTAATTACAGCTCTTAAAGTTGACTACAGAGGTACAAATAAGATTGTTATTTGAAGTCCAAAGGGAGGTTACTCCTGACTAGGTGGGTTGAAGTGCTAGGGGAGGGAAGGAAAAAATGACCATGGTACAGGGACCAATCATTAAATAAGTAATATCATGGGGGTGGGGGTGATAAACTTGTTGGACTTTAAAGGGTAAGAGGCTAAGAGGAAAAAGGAGTATAGTACAGGCATAGGGAACAGTGTAAAAAAAAAAGGCACAGAGACAGGGCATGCTCAAAAGACAGAAAACAGTCTAGTTTGTCTGGAATGTAGAGTGGATGAGGGTGTGCAATAACAGAAAATTTGTCTGCAAAGGCAGGGTGTCACCACATAAGATCAAAGACGGCCAAGGATTCTTATCTTACTTGATGAGATATTACTTGATGAAAGATATTTTTAGTTGGAGGGGTGACATGACCCAATGTATACATAAAGAGCAATCTGGAAACAATATAAAGAGTGGATCAGTGAGGGGTCATTTTTCTTTTTGCAGGGTAATGAGGGTAAAGTGACTTGCCCAGGGTCACACAGCTAGTAAGTGTCAAGTGTCTGAGGTTGGATTTGAACTCAGGTCCTCCTGAATCCAGGGCCGGTGCTCTATCTACTGTGCCACCTAGCTGCCCCTGAGTCACTTTTCTTATTGTTTGTTGAGGGTGCCATCATCCTCCCAGTCACCCAGGTTCTCAGTCTTTCAATCATACTTGATTCACCGGCTTCCTTCAAGTCACAGCTAAAATCCTACTTCCCAATCACCCTTACTCCTAGTGCCTTTCCTCTGTTAATCGTTTTCTGTATATAGCTTGTTTGTATATATCTTTTCACTTGGTGTCTCCTTAGACTGTGAGCTCCTCAAGAGCAGGTGCTGCCTTTTGCCTTTCTTTGTATTCCTAGCGCTTAGCACAGTGCCTGGTACATAGCTTAGTTACTGACTCTTTCCCTTTCTCTCATGCAAACAACTGTCAAAATGTGTGGGGCCCCTCCACCTTAGCACCCTATGCTTCTATGCCCAGCAGCGCCTATCCTAACTTAAACCCTTGTCACACTGTATTGCGTGAGGGCTGGGAGGGGTGTATAACATGTACACAGTTAAGTAAATACAAAAGCAGGGATCAGAACAGGCCTTCCCTCTGTGGCCTGTCTCCAGCTTACCCTGTCTATAGCTTGTTTGTCCATAGCTCTTTGAATGTTATCTCCCCTGTTAGTCTTGTGAGCTCCCTGACAGCAGGGCCTACTTTGGGGCCTTTGTATCAACGTTGCTTGGCACAGTGCTTGGGCCCAGGGCAGGCACTTAATAAAAGCTAGCTGACTTGACCTGGGAAACTCTTGGATGAGGTTCCCTTTACCAAAACAGACTGGTGCCTTTTCTGTAACTTACAGTCTCATAAAATCAAGAGGGTTACGTGACTTTCCCAGGGTGACATAGCCAGTGTGTATCAACAGACAGTTCTGAACCCAAGTCTTCTTGGCCTGCTCTCTACCCACTATGCCCAGGGTTGCCTCTGAATAATAAGAGCTATCAGTCATATAGAACTTTTAGGTTTCCAGAGACTTTTCCACATATTATCTCATTTGATTACTGCAAAATCCCTGGGAGATAGGTGCTATTATTATCCACATTTTCCAGAAGAGGGAACTGAGCCCAAGAGAAATGAAGTATCATGCCTAAGCCCACACAGCTCTAAGTGGCCAAGGCTGAACTCAGGTCTTCCTAACTTCAAATCTGGTGCTCTGTCCACTATGCCACCTACCTGCAAAATTAATGCAAAATAATAAGAAAAAAATTTCAAAAGGAAGAAAACATTAACAATGTGGGGGCTTGAGGGGGAGGGAGGTGGGCAGGAATCAGGAAAGGCTTGGGCCACTGCAATGGTCTCTCTACTTCCGGTTTCTCCTCTCTCCCGTCTTTCCTCTGCGAAGCTGCCAAGTTGATGTTCCTAAAAATAGAAATCTGACCGTGCCACACCTCCACCTCTCTGCCCTCTCCTCCAAAACCTTGAATGTCTTGCCGTTGCCTCTCGGACAAAGTACGAAATGAGAATTTTGGGAATGTAAAGCCCTCCGTGATCTGGCTTTCACCTACCTTTCCAGTCTCATCAGGGATTACTCCCCCTTATATAATCGCTGCAGTCAAACTGGCCCTGTCTTCCAGCAGGTCATTCCTCCCCAGGGAAGGTCCTCCCTCCTTGCCTCTACCTGGGGAGAATCTCTGGCTTCATTCAAAGCACCTCCCAGAGGAGACCTTCCCTCATCTTCCCAGTTGTCAAGTTCTCACCCTCCTGAAGTTCCTTCATCTTACTTCCAAGATGTTTGGTACTTGCTCACACAGTCCCTCTTGTAGAGTGTAAGTGGCTTGAAAGCAGGTACTTTTGTTTTTGTTTATGTGTCCAAACATGTTTGTTTAATGAACGCTTGTCAAACTGAATTGGGGAAGTTCTCTTAGGTGGTTATTGTAACTGTCCAAGCCTAGTTGAGACAAAGGTATGGACTAGTCATGTTTGAGAGTGGTAAAAGACAGGAGGGAAGAGATGACAAAGCCCTCATAGAGTTGGATTCCACCAGTCAGTCCATTGATTGGATAGGAAATGTGGAGAAGGGGAGGAAAAATCCCTAAGTTGATAAACAATAGGAAATAGCATAAATGTAGCCACTAACAGAAATACTAAAGTCAGAGTGAGGAAGAAGAATAATGAGGTCAGTTATGGTCATTCTGAATTTAAGGTGGACCACTCAAATAGAAATGGCCTCTAGAAAGGTCTCATGCTTCTCAGATCCAGGTAAGAATATCCTGTGTAGTTGGAGATTTTAGTTTGTCAGTCAGTCAACAGACATTTCTTTTTTTTTTCTTTCTTTCTTTCTTTTTTTTTTTAGTGAGGCAATTGGGGTTAAGTGACTTGCCCAAGGTCACACAGCTAGTAAGTGTTAAGTGTCTGAGGCCGGATTTGAACTCAGGTACTCCTGACTCCAGGGCCGGTGCTCTATCCACTGTGCCACCTAGCTGCCCCCAACAGACATTTCTTAAAGGCCTACTATGTAGGGATACAAAAAAGGACAATAACATAAGCCCTGCCCTGAAGGAACTTCCATTCTAATGGGGGAGACGACATGCAAATCACTGTGTACACACAAGACACATATACACAGTGTAAATGAAAGGTAATCTCAGAAGGAAAAGAGATCAAGAAAGGCAAGGTTTAGAGCTGAATCTGAAAGAAGTAGGAAATGGTAACTTGGAAGGCATCTGCATTGAAGTGGGAGATGAATCTGGGGAAATGAATGCAGTTACTGAAGATGAAGAGAAGAAGGGAAAGGGAAGCAGAGGAGAAGAGAGGACAGGGAAGGGGAAGGAAGGGGAGGAGAAGAGAAAAAGAAAGAAGTGGACGAAGGAGAGATCCCTGGGGAATAACATTACAAAGGCATGAGAAGGAAAATGAGGAAAGAGTTTGGCATCTGTGAGTTTAAGGGAGAAGGGGTAAATGGGAGATTTGTGGTCAACGCAATTAAAAGCTACAAAGAAGTCTGGGAAGATGAGGCCTAAAAAAAAGTCCACTGGTTTGGGTGATCATGGGAGATCTGATCAAGAGAGCAGTTTCAGTAGGGTGAGGTTAGGGTGGGATATGGAGTGCAAAGGACTGAGGAAAGGGACTGAGGTATGGGACAGCAGCAGGCTTAAAAAGAACTGAGGAGACAAGGATATTAATAAGCATATATGGGAAGATGAAGAGGGAAAACTGAAAACCATGATATGGGCAAACCCCTCAACCTCTCAGTGCCTCACACAACTAACTCTCTAAGACTGAGTTTTGGAACAGTTGCTGATCTTCCTTGACCCCCCCCAAAAAAAATCCCCCCCCCAGATCCCTACATCAGTAAAAACAGAGATCTGAACACACACACACACACACACACACACACACACACACACACACACACACACAAAGAAAAAAAGGGGAAAGGAAATAATGACTAGAAGAAGAGGAGAGATTAGGTGGGAGAGAATGAAACCCTGGGTGCAGGTAGGAAGATTAGTCCATCACAAGGGTTATTTCTCCCTCTGTAACCAAAATGAAAAAGACAGGGATGAGAATGCTTAAGAAGTATTGAGTACTAAAGGAGAGAACTGAAGAAACCCTTGTTAATAATAGATAATGACGGGGCAGCTAGATGGCGCAGTGGATAGAGCACCGGCCCTGGAGTCAGGAGCACCTGGGTTCAAATCCGGCCTCAGACACTTAACACTTACTAGCTGTGTGACCCTGGGCAAGTCACTTAACCCCAATTGCCTCACTAAAAAAAAAAAAATAGATAATGACCACTGGGCTTGGTGGGTAACAACTAGTAGGGGCTGGAGAGGGCCTGGGTCCAGGGCCCCCCCAACTCAAAATAGGCTTTTACCTAGATGGGGAAAGGGGAACCTAGTTTTCTACAAGTTTTCACCCCTCTCTTCCCAGAACAGCCCCATCCTCAATAGCTGGTTCTAAGACAACCAGCATTGAAACCTGGAACTCCAATAGCAGGAAAAATGAGTTATTCATTCTCCCCCAACCCTTCATCCCCAACTTCTGATCACATGCACGCACACACACACACACACACACACACACGTGCGCGCATGCACACATGCACACATACACATGCACACATACACGACATCCTATTCCTAGGAATAATACTTCTGGGGGAAGACAGAAAATGGGAAACCATCCCCTTTTGCCAAGGTCACACCCCAGTATGGTTATTATGGAATGGGAGCTAGACAGCTTGGGCCTCTTTTTCCAAGTTGCCTCATATCCCCACCCTTTCTGGTTCCTTGATTCTGGAGAAGACAATTATGGAGAACCCAGAGGACAGAGATGTCCAGAGCAGACACTTCCATCTGTCTGTCAGACAACACAATGATCCAAAACCAAGTCTTCAATGCTTTCCATTTGGGTTAAGTGAGTGGTCACAAACAAGCACCCACTTGAGACAACTTGAGACTTTACACTTTTCAGTGTTTCTAGGAGGCCTATGAGATAAAAGTATATAAGGGGGTCCCCTTACTCAGTAAGTCGTCTTCTAACAACTCGAACGGTGGGGAAACCACAACCGGGCCAGGCCTTCTAAAGCCAACGAATGGTTGACGGTCATAGAACACATTGGTGACGATCCCTGAGCCAAACCCTACTTGCTTCACCCACCCTTGGATGGCCCTGTCTTCCCTTTCCGTACCGGGTGTGGACTTCCCGGGCTCTGGAGGCCACTGTGTTTTGAAAGAGTGAATTGCTGTGATGAAAATATTTCTGATACTTTTCAGACCCAAACTCAGGATAGATCCTCCGGAAGCCTCCGCTTTTTTCCTTCTCATAACGCTCTATTTTCTCCAGCCACGAAGCCTGGTAATTCTTTAATTCCTCTATCCTGCAAGAAGCAGAGACGTAGGATTGCAACAATTTTTCTTAGAAGGAGACTCAGGGGGTTGGGGTGCCAGTAGGACTACAGGAAGTCACCTCATCCAGTTTTCTCCACCTCCAAGCCAGACCTCACTTATGATCCCTCCATGATTACTATTGCCAGTAGAGACGTTCTCTCAGAGACAGCAAGAGAGAAACGGCTAAAGTCTTTCAAACCTTCCTTGGTTTAGTCCTTACCACAAGGTTAATCATCCCCCTCCCAAAGAGGAACAATCTCCTCAAGGAAGGGTTTGTGTTTTCCTGAATTCAAGGACTTTGCTCCAAGGAGCCTGACATGCTTTTATGGACACAATATTCTTCTTCCTCAGTCTTCCTGGGAAGGTAAAGATCAGAAGGGAAGGAATGAAAGAACTGAAATTCAAAAGCTTTAAGTGTTAGACATGGCCCCACCCATAGCTCAAAATGTGACCTTGGACAAGTCATGAGCCCTCAGCTCCCTCATCTGTAAACTGAGGGAGAGGGACTAGAAGATCTCAAAAGTCAACTCTAGCTCTAAAATGTTGTGATTTTTCTGTATTACAAGGCTCCTTTCAAAGCAGCAAAATCAAGGCCTAATGACATCCAGTGATTTTGCTAAATATGCAGCCAGGCCAGAAACAAAACCCATGTTCTGACTTCTACCTGTCCCCTTCCCCTAATTCTTTTTTTTTTTTTGGGGGGGTGGGGAGAGGCAATCAGGGTTAAGTGACTTACTCAAGGTCACACAGCTAGTAAGTGTCAAGTGTCTGAGGCCAGCTTTGAACTCAGGTTCTCCTGATTCTAGGACCAGTGCTCTATCCACTGTGCCACCCTGATGCCCCATCCCCACCCTCCCACCCCCCAATTCTAAAAAGATCTCCCTTTCAAGGAATTACAAGGAATCCAGTCTGACAATTCAGGGAACAGGGTTGGCCTTAGGCAAAGGAGAGGGCTACCAAGTGCTATCATTTGAGGGCCACTGAAAGGCCTCTCCCTCTTCTAAAAGTACATCTATCCCACACCAGTCTGAAGTTCCTACCATTTGGAACTGTGACTCCCAAAGACCTCTAACTGAAACATATAAAAATATTACCTGGGAGGAGTAAACAACAAGACATAAGCAATTTATCAGGTTTGCTAGACTGTCATTTCAGAGGACAGAAAGGATAGCCATGAGGGAATGTGAACATGATGGACCAAGTCTTAATTAAACAGGGGTGTGAGTGGGGTTAGGAATGAAAAAGTCTAGAGCTGCAATAGTGGCTGGTATCTAGAGTGGGGACTACAAGTGGGTAGCACTGGGATTCCTGGGTGCAGAAAGAGGGTGGGACAGATGCCCAGGAAAGCAGGAAGAGGAATTGGGATGGGAGAGTCAGGGGAAAGGGCACTGAGGTTATCTTGCCCTTTCTCATGCTGAGGGCGCACCTGATCTCCCTGGAGCGGATATCCTGAAGAAACCTTGCCCTCCGCCTCGCTTCCTCTACAACTTTCTTCTTGTCACAGGCTCCCAGGTTGATCAGGACTAGGGTGTCGTACAGCAGATTGTCTTTTACTTCTTTGTCTAACCGGGAGTCGGTAGAGAAGCTTGGAGAGTGATTGACCTGAGAGGGCAAGATGGTGGCTTGGGGGATTAGGTCTAGATTGGAAAGGGGAACAATTCCTAAAAGTAGAAATCAATGGGACCCTCTCTGTCCCTCCAAGTGGTCCATCAATAATAATTCACCTTTTTTTAAAAAAGATAACCTGGGTCCCCCAACTCCCATTTTTACCTCAGCTAGAAGTACAGGACTAGTCATGGGCCAGTGCCAAGAATTGACTTTGACCTTCTCTGGTTGTGTCCTGGGCAGGTTCGCCCCTCCTTAGACAGCCTGGTAGACAAGTTCCCCCCACCTCCTCTCGGGAGCTAGGCATATTAGTGCCAAATTGAGTGCACACATCCAATCAGCTCCAGTTTTACAACAGCTCAGCAGCACTCCCAAGCTCAAGAGATTTGGCAGCCTCCACCTTTCCCAGTAGCTGGGATTACAGGTGTATGCAACCACACCAGGCAATAACTCACATTTACACAGCACTTTAAAGCTTATAAAGTACTTTCTCCACAGAGGGAGATAGCAGGAGCGTTGGTTCCATTTCAGAGATGGGGAAAGTAAGGTTCAGAAAAGTTAACTAACTTGCTCATGGTCATACAAGCTAATAAGTGTCCGCATTGGGATTTGGATTCAGGTCTCTCCTAACTCCAAGTCTAGAAAATTCTTTCCCATTAAATCAAAACTCCTTTTCACCAAGGATGATCCCGGGATCGTGGAGCAGAAGAAGCTGTTGATGGGCAAGAGGGGAGAGAGGTATGTGAGTGTGAAGTGTGAGAAGAGAAGGTGGACCTGAGCTAGAGCAGAATAAGGAAGAGAGCATTCTTGTTTTGGGGGTGGTTTTAATTTCATTTTACTGTATCTGAGGGGCTGAAAAAGACTTGTGCAATGCCCTCTCATTCACTTTCTTTCTGTTTCATATCCTTTTTGAGGATGTATGTGTGTGTGTGTGTGTATATATTCTTGTATATGCATATGTATGTGTATATGTATATATATACACACACAGAGGAAGCATTAGTAATAGTAATCCCACATTGACATTTATAAAGTACTTGCTATATGCCAGGTACTATGCAAAGTGCTTTATAAATATTATCTTATTTGATCCTCACAATAACTTGGGGGGGTGCTATTATTATCCTCATTTTACAGATGGGGAAACTGAGGCACCAAGTGGTTAAGTGACTTGGCCGAGGTCATTCAGCTAATAGTTGTCTGGGGCAAGATTTGAATTCAGATCTTCCTCACTCCAGGCCCAGTGTTCTAGACACTGTGCTACCTAGGTAAGGGATGTGCCTGTGTGTATTGAGCAGGGGGGGAATTTGGGGTACATAGAAGGGAAGGGAATAGAGAAGAGAATCACCTCAATTCTCATTCCCCTCTTCTCCCATCTCAAGGCAATCCTAAAGAGAACCGATCTGCTGCTGTATCTTAACACCCAGTTGGGGGTGTTAGAGAAAGCAGTGGGACTTTGGGAGGGAAGAGACTGGCTATAGAAACAGAAAGGGAAAGGAGACAAAACAGCATTATCTCTTTTTTTCTGTCTTTGCCTGATCCAGGACATTGCTCCTGATAATCCTAATCAAAGCTATCCCTTCTCCAGAAGCCTCCTTTGTGCCAAGAGGTGGAGTTGCTTCTGGGACTCCAATATTTTCACAAGCCAGGAACTGGGTTTGAAGTTCCAGGTCAGGGTGGACAACTTGAGAAATTCTATAATTTCCTGCAGTCTATCCCCCTCTGCTGGTCACTTCCCAGCCAAGCAGGTGGAAAGGAACTAGATGGCCCAGGATTGGTATTGAGGGGTATAAAAGACACTAGGATGCAATGTGTACAAAATAACAGCAATATTGTAAGATGATCTGTTATGAGTAACTTAAGTTATTTTCAGTAATACAATGATCCAAGACAACTCTGAAGGACTTATGAAAAATGCAATCTATCTCCAAGGAAAGAACTGATGGTATCTGCATACAGATTGAAGCATAATTTTTTTAGTTCCTTTTTCTAAAGATTTTTGTCTGTTTTATTTAACAACCTGACTAATGTGGAAATATTTTGCATGACTACACATGTATAACTTATATTGAATTGTAGGAAGGGGGTGGGGAGGGAGGGAGAAAGAGAATTTGGAACACAAAGTTTTAAAAATCGATGTTAAAATTTGTTTTTACATGTAATTTGGGAAAAATAAAATTCTAAATAAATGGGGAAAAAAGGAAGGACACTAGGGAGCTTGGGAGAAAAACCTAAGTAAAAAAGAGGGGAAACCCCAGGGTTGCTGATGGTTTTAATAGAAAGAGGGCAAGTGACACATAGTCCCCTGTACATTTCTTACCTAGGTGCTTATTTAAAATTTGTTGAATTGGATTACCTCCAGAAGCCAGGGTTTAAGTTTTCTGTCCAGCAGAATATCAAAGCCCAGAATTTCAAAACAGGCACTATTCATGATGTGGTTGGGGAAGCAGGTATGATAGTTGTGCTTAATTATAGGGTGAGCAGTAATCAAGGTCTTGATGATTATATCTTCAATATCTCGCCACATCTTCACCGTGTCACAGCCAAGTTTGTCCATGTAGGCATTGAAGGTGGAGAGCTTCCTATAAGAGGAACAACATATTAAAAAGGGAGAGAGGCTAACCTTCAGGTCCTCTAAGATTTTAGTACTGTATGGAGATCAAAAGGTGTTGGAAACTGGAAAAGAAAGAACTCTAGGAGAAGAAACAAATGTGAGCCCTAGTACTCTATTCATGCCTATGGTTCCTACTAAGCAAAGGAGCCTGATAGACTGCTTGAGCTAAGTAGTTCCGAGTTACCACAGGGGGAAGGTTAATTAGGTATCCTTTCTAAGTCTGGCACCAAGATGGTGAACCCCAGAGAGTGGTGGGGGGTGGCGAAGCAGGCTACCTAAAGAGGGGCAAAGCAGCCCAGATCAGAAAGCAAAGCACAGTGCCCTTGCACTTACAGCTTGGGGGAGATGGAGAAAGCCAGTCTCCTCCCCCACACTTCTGACCTCTGCAAAAAAAAAAAAAAAAAATCATTGAAATCTTCAGCATTTAGATTTAGAGCTGGAAGGGATCTTAGAGATCTAATCTAATCCCCTCATTTTATCGATGATGAACCTAAGAAGTTACTAACCCTAGGTAATACAGATAAGAGACAAAGTCATGATCTGAACTCAGACCTTCTGCGTTCAAATACAGCACTTTTCCATTTTAACATACTGCCCAGTGGCTATACTGAGAATAGTGTTGCTGAAGATGAGATGCAGGCATCAGGGACATTGGCAGAGGGCACAAATCAGAGATCACAGGACTGAGTAACTCTTGACCCAGAAATCACACGCCAGGGCTCAGAATGAAGTCACAAAATTAAAAATTATAGAAATTGTGCTGAATTGGAGGTGAAGGAGGCAAATGTGGTGAGAATATCCATTCCTCTGCCACTATTCCTTCTTCACCTCCCCCCAAAATAACCACTGAGCTAGAAAAAGAAATAAGCTTTCTAATGCTGATAACAAAAGGCCCAGGGAATAGAATATTGATTAATTTTAGGATTACCCAGACAAATAAAGGCAGCTTTTATAATACTCTCTATAAAGGGATTCCTGAGTCCCATCCCTGCACAAGGGCATTAAAATCACAGAACCCCAAACCTAAAAGCAAGCAAAAAAAGGCACCCAAAAGCATCAGAAATAATTGTTCAAAAGCCCTCTGTAGTAACAGGTACTTGATTTCATCCAGAAGCCCCTAGGTTATCATTCAGAGCTAACTGATTCTTATTTAACATACAATACTTAATAAAATCAATTATCTGGTTTCTGATCCCCTCAACAGATTAGAAGCAGCAAACTAGAAATGGGGTGGGAAGGTGGCTACAGGCAGGCCCACTGAGAGCAGTGAAACTGGCAGCAGTGAAACTGACAGCTGTAAAACTGATAGTAGTGAAACTGACAGCTCATAGTCTGTCAGATCAAATATGATAACATGTGAAGTGCTATGCAAGCTTTAAAGAGCTATGTAAGTGCTACTGTTATACTATTATTGACAATGACCAAGGAGACAGAAAAACTTAAAAAACCAGAACTTAGCTGGACTATGTACTAGGAAAGAATATAATGATAATTTTTAATACTGACCTCTAGTCATTAGGAAAGAGGCAAATTTTGTTCAGTACCAATTGATCTAGCCTCCCTTTCTCAGCCAAACTCCTCTATTCTAAACCCACTACAATGTGACTTCCTACTTTATAACCTTCTCCAGGAGGTAGCTGGGTAGTACCCAAGAGGTAGGAATTTATTAGACTTGGGGGTCAAGAAGATCCGAGTTCAAAGCCTGTCTCAGGCACTGACTAGCTGTGTGACCCTGAACAAATCACTTAAACCTCACTGTTTCAGTTTCCTCAGCTGTAATTTAAGAGAGTTGGACATGATGTAATATGACATGATTGGACACTCTCTGTTTTATAGCCTTTCTGAGAGTGTGATGCAGGAGAAAGACAATAATAATAATAAAGGACATTTATATAATTCTTTAAAATTTTCAAAGAGATTAATATATATGTATATGTGCATATATATGTGTATACACATGAACTCATTTAAGCCTTATAACAATCCTGTGGGGAGATACTATTACAGGTACTGTTTATTCTCTACTTTTTTTGGTCTGAACCTAGGAATTTATTTGATTAGAAACCCCTTTCACCAATACAGATCAACCACTCTTTTTAAAATTCCAGTGCTAATGATCAGATGATCGATCACTCAATTGAAACTGCCTTTTCCAAAGTCAGCAATGATCTCTTAATTACCAAATCTGATCATCTTTTCTCAGGCCTCATCTTTCTTGACCTCAGGGTAGCATTCAGTGCCGTTAAACATCCTCTCCCCTTCTGGGTCCTATCCTTTGGATTTTCTCCTCCTTCTACCTGTCTGATTCTCTGTCTCCTTTTCTGGATCTTTATATATGTCCTACCCATTAACTGTAGTTATCTCCTGAGATTCTGTCCTGAACTCTCTTCTCTTCTCTCTACCTTCTCTTAATGACCTCAACTGTTCAAGTGGGTTTAGTGATTATCTCTATGCTGATGACTTCAAAGATCTGTCTATCATCTATCTATCCATCCATCTATCCATCTATCCATCTACAGTCCTAGTCTTTCTTCCGAGCTCCAGTCACACACCACCAACTGCCCATTGGACATTTAAAATTGGATATGTCACAAATATCTCAAACTCAACATGTCCAAAACTTTTTCCCCAAATCCACACCCTTTTTGAACTTTCCTGTTCTACTGAGGTCACCGCCAATCTTCCAGAAATCCAGACTTGAACGGTGTTACCCTCTCCTTTTTACTCTCACTCATCTCTCACATTCAATCAATCATCAAACATTCTTGTTTCTACTTCCACATTATATCTCTTTTATATCTCTCCC
Source organism: Dromiciops gliroides (assembly GCF_019393635.1). Taxonomy (NCBI): domain Eukaryota; kingdom Metazoa; phylum Chordata; class Mammalia; order Microbiotheria; family Microbiotheriidae; genus Dromiciops; species Dromiciops gliroides. Next base: position 187,155,687 of record NC_057864.1, read on the forward strand.
CTTCTCTCCATTCACACAGCCACCACCCTAGTTCAAGCTTTTGCCCAGTTCAGATTTCATCCCTGAACTGTGGCAATAGCCTCTTAGTCTCTTCTATAATCTACCCTTTATTGACCTGCTAAAACAATATTCCTAAAGAAGAAATCTGACTGTGCCATACCATGTTCTCTCTCTCTCTCTCTCTCTCTCTCTCTCTCTCTCTCTGTCTCTCTCTCTCTCTCTCTCTGTCTCTCTCTCTCTCTCTCCAAACTCCAATGGCTCCCTAAAATCACTGGGATCAAGTATAAACCACTCTGACATTTAAAGACCTTATTCCTAACCAGGCCCCAACTTACCTCTCCAGTCTTTTTTTTTTTTTGCTTAGTTTTAACATTTCTTTTTTTTTTAATTTTGAGTTCCAAATTTTCTCCCTCTCCCTTCCTTGAGATGGTAAGCAATACTATTCCTTTCTTGTTACACATAACTCCCTTTTACATTCACTTCAGTCTCAACCAGACTTGGCCTTCTTGCTCTTTTTCATTCTAAACTTTCTATCTGCCATCTCTTTGCCTTTGCACTGGTTGCCCCTCATGCATGAAAGGCATTTATCCCCTCATCATGTTTCAGGATCCCTAGTTTCTTTGAAAACTCAGATCAAGTCTCATCTTCTACATGAGACATTTCCTAATCCCCTCCAGCTAGCAATGCTTTCCCCCCTAAAATCACTTGTGTCTATTTTATATAAGCCTCCATATAGGCATGTAGTCTTTCTGTACCAGACTGTAAGCTCCTTGAGGGAATGTACTATTTTTTACATTGTTTTCCTATACCCAGTACAGTGCTTGTCATAGTGGGTAATAAATAAGTGCTTCTCAATTGGTTGAAGGCTGGGATATGTATAACATATTTTATGAAAATATCCATCCACAGTATCTAAAATAAATGATCTTTGCAGATGAAGGGAAAATAATAGGCTGGGAGTGGAATAATTACTCAAAAGTATGTAGACATGGCTCCAATCAGCCCCACTGCCATCTGGTGAGACTTATCTGAGGCGAGCAGGTAGCTTCAAGGTGGGGTCAAATTTAGAACAGGTGAAACAGTCATTATCTAGACCTGGCAACTGTCAAGGACAAAGAAGGAAGGGGGGAAAGGAAAGGGAGAGAAGAAAAAGGAGGGAAGAAAAGAGAAGAAAAATAAGAGAGAAAAAGGATAAGGGAAGGATGATTCCAAACTCCTTTCAGGCAAGGACTGCTGTCTTAAAATCCCTCATACTCCCCATGGCACCTAGCAAAGTTCTTAGCACATATTAGGCATTTGATAAATGTTTGTTGAATTGAACTAAACACACACACACACACACACACACACACACACAAGAAGGCAGGCACAAAAGGAAAGAAAGGAAAGGAAAGGAAGAAAGGGAGGAGGGTGAAAAGAGGTAGCACGCTGGACTTTGAGTCAGAAAGATTTGAGTTCAAATACCTGTGACACTTACTAGCTATGCATAAAATGAGAGAGTTGGACTTAGTGACCTCTAAGGTTCCTTTCAACTCTAAAAATCTATGCTCCCATGATCCTAAGAGTAAGGCAAAAGGACTCATACAGAAGGAGGAATGAGATTTTGTAGGAAAGGAGAAGCATCCATTGAATAAGGATGAAAGGAAGGGGAAGCATAGAAAGAAGAGGAGGGGGCAGCTAGATGGCACAGTGGATAAAGCACCAGACCTGGATTCAGGAGGACCTGAGTTCAAATTCAGCCTCAGACACTTGACACTTACTAGCTGTGTGACCCTGGGCAAGTCACTTAACCTGCATTGCCCCTCCAAAAGAAAAAAAAAAGAAAGAAAGAAAGAAAGAAGGAAAGAAAGAAGAGGAAAAGAATGATAAGGGAAAAGAAGAGGGGAAGGAGGGAGGAGAAGGGAATTAGAAATTAAGGCATGTTTATTGAGTGTCTACACTGAGCACAGTACTTTGTTAGGTATTGCTGGAAATAAAAAAGAAAAATATGAGAGAGGGCCCTTGAACTATATAAATGCAGTATAGGCACTATGCTAAGCACTTTGCAAATATTATCTAATTTAATCCTCACAAGAACCCTATGAGGTAGGTGCTGTCTCCATTTTGGAGTTAGGAAAACTGAGACAGTCAGAGGTTAAGTGATTTGCCCAGGGTCCCACAGCTAGGAAGTGTCTGAGGCTGGATTTGAACTCAGAAATTATGCTCTATCCACCAAACCACCTTGTTGCTCTAATGCCTAACATAGTAGGTGCTTTAAAAATGCTTAATGAGGGGCAGCTAGGTGGTACAGTGGATAGAACACTGGCCCTGGACTCAGGAGGACCTGAGTTCAAATCCAGCCTCAGACACTTGACACTTACTAGCTATGTGACCCTGGGCAAGTCACTTAACCCCAATTGCCTCACCAAAAAAAAGGAAAATGCTTAATGAATTGAACTCATTTAGGGAGACTATATATAAAGAGAAGAACAGAGTATCAATAACAAAACTCAAGGTATGTGAAAGAGGAGGAAGAGAATGAAAAGAAAAGAGGAGGCGGTTTAGAAGGAAGGAGGCTTCAGTTATGGGGAAAAGAAAACTATTCTGTTGCCCTCAGTACAGGTACCTCCCCACACTGTCACCTTTGTCCTGTGCCACTTCAGATTCTCTCTATCATCGTGTGAGCTCATTGCTGGCCTGCTTCTTCTCTCTCATGATGAAACCTTGGGGATATCAGACACCCACAAGAGAGCTGGTCATGGGATCACACATTTAGAGCTGGAAGGGACCTTAAAAGCTCATTTAGCTCAAATTCCCTCATTGTACATATGATGAAACTGAAGCCCAGAGAAGGTAACTGATTTGAGTCAGCCTGCTAATAATTTGCAAGGCTCACATTTGAACCCAGGTCCTCTGATTCCCAATTCAGTGCCCCCCTCCTTTTTATTTTTCAATTTTAAACAGAAGTATTTATCAATGGATGGGAAAGTAGAATTTTAATGGAACAGTAAGACACAACTGGGGATAAAAATCATTTGCTGAATGGCTAAAGGGAGAGAAATTCTTTTATTTTTCTTTAAGAACTTTACACAAGTCATGAAGCTCTTTAAAGAACTTCTCTAAAAGATCACATCTGACGGTATCTTTCCTCTTACACAATTCCTACATTGCATTCCACCATCTGATCAGTGAGATGGACTCATGCCCTCAGAAGGAAGTCCCTGGTCATTTACACCTACCCCACCCAGCCCAGTCCACTCCCCTCCCCCAGCTTTTCAGCTGGTTCTCCCCATTCAGGATGGGTCAGCAGTTTGTCTTCCCAAAGCAGCTTAGGTGGCACAGTGGATAAAGCACCAGCCCTGAATTCAGACGGACCTGAGCTCAAATCTGGCTTCAGACACTTGACATTTACTAGCTGTGTGATCCTGGGCAAGTCACTTAACCCTCATTGCCCCACCAAAAAAATAAATAAATAAATAAATGGATGGATAGATGGATGGATGGGTGGAAGGATGAATGAATGTATGGATGAATAGATGGATGAATAAATAGATGAATAAATAAGTGAGTAAGTAAGTAGGTAAGCAAGAAATGAGCCAGGAAAAGGCCCCTGACCAAGGCACCAAAATGAACCAACTCATGAAACAGTTAACAGGGGATAGCCAGCTCATTCAGGGACACCTCACCTAAGCTGGCTGGCTTGGGCAGAGATGCTGCTCTGGCTCTTTGGGAGGGCCACAAAAAGCTACCTCAAGATGTGCTCTCAGCACCAGGCCCTTTGTCTCTGAGGAATCAGCCATTATGTACATGAGGAGCTAGGTGGCAGCTAGTTATTTAACCAAGATGATGACCTTGCAATACACTTAGGGATGGGGACTGGATCTGTGAATGAGAACTCCCAAGTCAGAAAACTTCCTCTACCAATGCAAACTGGCACCTTCTTCATAACATATAGTCTTAGAGACACCAATCTATCGTCTTGGACATGAGCCTTGAGCACTGAGAGGTTATAATAATAGCAATTATAGATGGGCAGCTGGGTGGCACAGTGAATAAAGCCCTGACTTTGAAATCAGGAGGACTCATCTTCATGAATTCAAATTCGGCCTCAGACACTTATTAGCTGTGTGACCCCGGGCAAGTCACTTCACCCTGCTTGCCTCAGTTTCCTCATCTGTAAAATGAACTGGAGAAAAAAATGGCAAACCACTCCAGGATCTTTGTCATGAAAACCCCAAATGGGGTCACAAAGGGCCAGACACAAATAAAACTGAAGAACAACATGTGCCAGGCACTATGCTAAGAGTTTTACAAATATCTATCTCATTTGATGCTCACAATAACCTTGGGAGGTAAATGCCCATTTTACAGTTTACACACACACACACACACACATACACACACATGTGCACGTGCACGTACCCATGTACATGCATACATCTCCTATATATCCCTATATCCCATAATGGCTTAGCACTGGCACAGAAAACCACAGAACAAGGGAAAAGCACCTAAGAAGTTTTTTGTAAAACATGGCATGGTCTCCCACCTAGGTCGGCCTCTTGGATGTGATGCCATCTGAAATGCTGCCCAGCTAATCTCTGCTCATCTGAAACAATTACTCCAGCCATGTGTATTCTCTCTAACAATGCATCTTGAGAAATCTTGGTATCTCTGTCCAAGTCTTGTCATCAACAAAGCATGGTTTATGATAACTGGCAATTGATTGGTTCTCATCTCTTCAGTGGATCAGAAATGAGACAGCATTCTCCAGGATTTACTACACCTCATGGTCCTCAAGCAGAACTGAACTCAGCTCTTTTGGGGTGGGGGTAGGGATAGGGAGGACTGGCATCAAACAGGCAACTGTATAAGCCCCATTACTTGTCTTTTTAACCCAGTGTTTGTTTTTTTGCGGGGCAATGAGGGTTAAGTGACTTGCCCAGGGTCACACAGCTAGTAAGTGTCAAGTGTCTGAGGCTGGCTTTGAACTCAGGTCCTCCTGAATCCAGGGCTAGTGCTTTATCCACTGCACCACCTAGCTGCCCCCCTTAACCCAGTGTTTGAAAAAAGAAGTGGATGGGGGATGACAGGAAAGATTGGTGTGTCATTTAAACTGGAGAAATTAACAAGTCAGACAGCTGGGGCAGCTAGGTGGCGCAATGGATAGAGCACTGGCCTTGGAGTCGGGAGTACCTGAGTTCAAATCCAGCCTCAGACACTTAAGGAGGGGCCTTTTCTGGACTTCAAATCTACTTCAAATTTTTGGTTTCACCTAATGGAGGGACCTTCAACTTCAGTCGTCTTCAGAACAGGGGTTCTGGACCTGGGCTCTGTAGGCTTCACCAGACTGCCACAAGCATCTCCACAACACACAAAAGATTAGGAACCCAGGGGCAGCTAGGTGGCGCAGTGGATAAAGCACCGGCCCTGGATTCAGGAGGACCTGAGTTCAAATTCAACCTCAGACACTTGACACTTACTAGCTGTGTGACCTTGGGCAAGTCACTTAACCTTCATTGCCCCATTTTTTAAAAAAAGAGAGAGAAAAAAATGTTTTTAAAAGATCAGGAACCCTTGATTTAGAGCAAGGTCAACTGGACAGTCATTCAAATACACACAACTCTCCTTTTGCTCTGAAGCTGGACTATTATGCATGAAGCCCTCTACCTAGTCAGCTTAGAATTCTCTACTCCCTTTTCTTAGGACACAGTTGGAAAATTCAAGGTTTGGATCCACTCCTGCAATCCTCTCATCTCCCTTTTCTTTGTAGACTCTCAGGAGTAAATTGGCCACGGGGTTGAGACATAATAGGACACCGTTATGCAAAAGGACATCATGACATATCAGTGGAGGGTCACTGGCTTAGCTGTACCACAGGAAACCACAGGTGGGTGGGAGGAGCATCTGGTATGGTTACCAAGTTACCAAGCAATTGACAAGTATTTGTTGATTTGGGGAGAAAAAGGAAAGGAAGGAGGAAGAAAAAAGAAAGATGGAAATAAGGAAGAAAGGAAGATAGAAGGAAGAGAAAGAAGGAAGGGAGGAAGGAAGGAAGGAAGGAAGGAAAGAAGGAAGGAAGGAAGGAAGGAAGGAAGGAAGGAAGGAAGGAAGGAAGGAAGGAAGGAAGGAAGGAAGGAAGGAAGGAAAAGAGAAGGGCTAGTTGTAACAAGCACATTTTTATATCCTGCTGGCAGAACAGTTCAGTGTTTATCTCTCCCTCTCCCAACCTCCCAGGATTTATGATCTGGCCTCCTTTCAATGATTAACAGCCTATAGGCACAGAAGACACTGTTCCAGGTCTGGAGGACAAAAAGAAATATTTCCTGGACCTGTGTGACCCAGAGGTTGGGAACACCCTTGGGCCCAGGCAGAGTCTGTACAGAATCACAGGGAGCAGCCGGCTTCTGGCAAGGAGGTGGGGTAGAAAAGGAAACATTTAACTTACCTCTTGCTGCCAGAGTTTCCATCCCGTACAAAATTAGAACTGTGTTTATTGATAGAATAGTTAGTCAGGTGCATGCATATATCATCCTAGAAAGACAATGAGTTCAGGAAGTCAGAAAGGAAAGTTAAATATACTTCAATCCCATTTAATAATCATTTACTGGTTTTATTATTGTTGATTATCATATATTATAGCCTTTGCTATGGGCCAAACACTGGGCTGGGGGTTTGGGGATACAAAGATTGAAGCAGGATCTGCTTTTAATGACCTTGCATTCTATGGGAGAAGAAGGGGAGGGGAGTTTAAAAACTATAAGATAGGGCAGCTGGATGGCACAGTAGATAAAGCACTGGCCCTGGATTCAGGAGGACCTGAGTTCAAATCCGGCCTCAGACACTTGACATTTACTAGCTGTGTGACCCTGGGCAAGTCACTTAACCCCCATTGCCTCACCAAAAAACAAACAAACAAACAAAAAACCCTATAAGATATATTCAAGGGAAATACAAAGTGATTGGGGAGTAGGTAGGGAGAAGGGTGCATTGACAACTAGAAGGATCAGAAAGGGTCTCAAGCAGTAAGGGGCATGTGAGCTGCTCTTGGTGGCAGATGAGAATCCCAACAGGAAAGAAGAAGCAAGGAGGGAGAGTACCTCAGGCACGTGGGATAGGTTGTACAAAAGAATGGATAGAGGAGAGGCAATGGAGACCACAGGAAGGACAGCCACATAAAATTTGTCTAGAAATATAGATCCCATGAAAGGCCTTCAATGGCAAATGGAGAAGGCTGAATCTGTTACCAGAGGAAAGAGAGAGCCCCTGAAATACTGAATGGTACAAGAATGACATGGTCAGACCTGGGCTTTAAAAATGTCATTTTGCTATATGGAGCAGGAATTGGAGAAGAAAAGAGCTAGAAAGAGAGATCAAATGGGTTATTATTGCAAAGGATGAGAGGTCTAAGGCATGGTATGCTATACATATTTTTCATACTTTTTTCAATGTGTTTATCAGTTGTGTTGATTTTCCCCCCTTTTCTTTCTTTAAAATATATTATTTGTTATAGGAGAGAAATTGGAGAAATTTTTGATGACATAAAAAAGATAACAATTTTTCTTTTAAAGAAAGGTATTGTAAAGCACCTGCCCTGGATTCAGGAGGACCTGAGTTCAACTCTGGACCCAGAACTTGACACTTACTAGCTGTGTGACCCTGGGCAAGTCACTTAACCCTCATTGCCCCACAAACAAACAAGCAAACAAACAAATAAATGCATGAATGAATGAATGAATAAATAAATAAAAGATAGGTGGATAAATAAATAAATGAACAAACAAGTAGATAAATAAATTAATGAATAAATAGATAAATTAATTAAGAGATTAATGAATAAATACATAAATAAGTGGATGAATGAATAAATTAATGGATGAATAAATAAATGATAGGTGAATGAATGAATAAATGGATAAATAAAAAATAAAGAAAGGTATTCTTTATGCAGGAGAGAAGTGCTGAGGCCCTGATTTTTTTTTTTTTTTTGGTGAGGCAATTGGGGTTAAGTGACTTGCCTGGAGTCATACAGCTAGTAAGTGTTAAGTGTCTGAGTCCGAATTTGAACTCAGGTCCTCCTGAATCCAGGGCCGGTGCTCTATCCACTGTACCACCTAGCTGCCCCTGAGGCCCTGATTTAAGGTGGTAACTATGTGTGTGGAGATTTGTAATAGGGTCAGTAAGTCTTGGCAACTGATGGGCAGCGAGTGACGAGTGAAGGACAGCTTCAAATTTGCAAACCTGAGTAACTAGGAAAATGGTGGTACCTTTAATAGACCTAGGAAAGTTAGGAAGAGGAGTAGGTTTAGGGGGAAAGATAATGAGTTCCATGTATAGACATAAGGACCTTGAAATGGTTATGGAATAGCCAGGAGGCAGTTGGTGATATAGGGCTGAAGCTTGGGAGAGAGGTTAGGGCTGTATAGGTAGATGTGGAAGATTCTAGGGAAGAAAGAGAGGGAGAGAAGGGAGAAGAGTGCTCAGAACAGAGTCCCGGAATACACTTACACATAGGGGTAAGGCCATGGATTCAGCAAAGGAGGTTGAGGAGGAGTAGTCACACAGGTGGAGGAAAAACCAGGAGAGCGGGTATTAGGAAAACCCAGGGAAGAGAAAGGGGGAGGAAAGATGTGATCAAAAGTGTCAAACTATGCAGAGGTCAGGAGGGCTGAGGACTGAGAAAAAGGTTGTGATTTAGAAATTAAGAGATCACAGGTGGGGCAGCTAGATGGCGCAGTGGATAGAGCACTGGCCCTGGAGTCAGGAGGACCTGAGTTCAAATCTGGCCTCAGACACTTGACACTTACTAGCTGTGTGACCCTGGGCAAGTCATTTAACCCCCATTGCCCTGCCAAAAGAAAAAAAAAAAAGAGAGAGAGAGAGATCATAGGTAACCTTGGAGACAACAATTTTGGTTGAGTGGTGAGATCAGAAGCCAGACTACAGGGTGAGGAAAGGGAATCAAGCAGTGCTGATAACCCCTTGGAGCCATTTGGTTATGAAAAGAGAAGAAAGGTATAGTATGGCAGTACAGGACAGTGTTGTATAATGGTTAGGGCACTGGACTTGGAGTCAAGAAGACCTGAGTTCAAATCCTGGCCACCTCAGACACTTCATTGCTGTGGGAACCTGAACAAGTCACTTAACCTTTCTTGACCTCAGTTTCCTCATCTGCAAAGTTGAGAGGACTGGTGATCCCTTAACTCTAAATGTATGACAGATACTTGGATAATAGTTTGAGGGAACCACAGGGAATTAGCTTCTATTCTTTTATTTCGCTTTTTCTTTCAGCTCTCGGTGATTAAAGGGGCATACAAAGGAAGGGGGAATAGACTTGTATATTTAGTTGAAGAAGTTAAGAAAATCAAGGGAAATGAAAAGCTTGGAGTTTTGGGTTTTGGGGTTTTTTGTAAAAACTGAAATGAAATTGGATGGGCCCTGTCTCATGGCATCACAAGAGTGGAAGGGAATGCCCAGTGCACCGCAGTGCACCCCCTTGCCTCCAGGATGGACTCCACCCAAAGGTTCTATGGGGTGCATTCTCCTTGGGGCTGTATTCTGGAACCCTTAGCACCAGGTAAGGACAGATTTGAACTGGGACATCTTTTTTTTTTTTTTTGTGAGGCAATTAGGGTTAAATGACTTTCCCAGGGTCACACAGCTAGTAAGTGTTAAGTGTCTGAGGCCGGATTTGAACTCAGGTACTCCTGAATCCAGGGCCGGTGCTTTGCCACTGCGCCACCTAGCTGCCCCTGGGACATCTTTCAATGGACTGACACCCCCCCCGCCCCCCTGTATTTTAGCTTATGCTTGAAATTAACAGTTGGACAGGATGCACTGCCCTTACTCACCAAGTTATCTGAAGAGGGATTAGAATAAGAGGTCGTGGCAAACCGAGCTAGGCCTTCCTTGTACACAAAGATCCTGAGAGGATCACAGGAGGTCACTAACACATAAATCCGAAGGTCAAACTTGAATCCATCAATAATAAAAGGCTGAATGAGAGAAGGAAACAGAAACCATACAGGTGACGTGGGAGGATCTGTTGTTTGCTGCTGCCTTCCTCTTAGGCCCATTCTTGGAGATGCTTGGGCTGGTGGACATCAGATAACCAGTGCTTTGCCCCTAACTTCTCGGGTGGACCTGGTCAAGGCACTTAGAGTCAGTGTTGGTCAGGGTATCTATCTGTAAAATGGTTTGTCTGCCCACCTCACAAAAATGTTGTGGGACTATGATAAGCATAGAATACATAGAATAGCATAAACTGGGGGAAAATATGTGCATACAAATGCAAGGTACCATCTATCACTCTTCAGTACTTGTTGCTTGTCCTTCATTCTCGAAGAGGACCATGACATCAGGAGGTGATGTCATGATTTTCAGTGAATTGGATTTAAGTGAGGGAGAGCTATGCAAAGTCACCAGCCTCACTTTCTCCTCCAGAGACATCTGAATCCAGTGGCAAGATATAGATCAGGACAACTGGAGATGGGCCCAGATGTTTAAGGCAATCAGGGTTAAGTGACTTGTCTGGGGTCACATAGTAAGTGTCTGAAGTCAAATTTGAACTCAGGTCCTCTTGACTCTTGGGGCAACTCTCCATCTACTGCGCCCCCTAGCTGCCCCTTTGCTTCAGCACTATACCATAAAAATGGGGACAGCTAGGGGGCGCAGTGGATAAAGCACCGGCCCTGGATTCAGAAGGAGCTGAGTTAAAAAATCCAGCCTCAGGGCAGCTAGGTGGTGCAGTGGATAGAGCACTGGCCCTGGAGTCAGGAGTACCTGAGTTCAAATACGGCCTCAGATACTTAACACTTACTAGCTGTGTGACCCTGTGCAAGTCACTTAACCCCAAATGCCTCACCAAAAAAAAAAAAAAAAAGTTTGACAGTATAAGAAGATAAAAATGTTCATGGTGGCATTATCTGGGAAAAACAAAAAGCTCAACTGATTACATGCCTAAAAGCAGGCCTGAGTTCAAATCTTTCCTCCGATGCTTGACAGCAGTGTGACATCGAACAAATCATTTAACCTCAAAAAACAAAATAAAATGAGTTAACCTCTCTAGGTCTCAGTCTCCTTACCTGTGAAATGAGAGGATTGGACTAGTGTGAGAAATGATTCATTTGGACTCCTACTCTATTCCAATCAGTATTAATCAGTTTGATATGATGCCATAGGGGTAGTAATTATAAGGTTTGTTTATTGGGCCCCAGAGCTGTGAGCTGCAGATTGTAAGTTCACTTGCTTAATCATAGGAAGCTAACTAGAGGCGCTCCACCCTTGTTTTTCCTTGTTATGGTGACTCAATTACGTGGAAAGTCCCCCAATCTATTTTTATACCTCTGGACCACTCTTTCTTGTCCAACATGAGCAGTTGACTATCTTATGACCACTTAGTCAGTGGAGATGCCCCATGCTTCTCCCAACCCCCCTCCTGATATATCGTTTTTGGCCCTAAAAAACAAGGTATCAACCAATGAAATTCTGTATTTTACCATACTTCTTTTACATATTTGAGTATCAAACCCTATAAAAACAAAGTCCTGGGGACCAGAGGCATCTCAGATTGTGGGGAAGATCTGAGGTCCACTTCATTAGAGGATACCATGGAACCTTCAATAAAGTGCCATTGGCCCAGAGTCCTCAGTGGTTTTTTCTTACAGATTGGGCAATTGGAACATTAGTTGGCCTTTGGGGTACCTTCTAGCTATAAATCTATCATATCTCATGACTGGGGAATGGTTGGAAAAATGATATGTGAACATAACAGAATATTAATGCACTATAGAAATGACAAATATGAAAAAATCAGAGAAATGTAAGAAGACAACTTTGTATAAAGTGAAGAAAGCAGAGATGAAAGAACAATATGCACAACTGCTACAATGATGTAAACAGGATCAACTGGAGAGCCAACACAACTCTGGAGAATTACAGTAGTCATTAGTCTGAATGAAGGAAAATGAGAAAATTTGAGGTTATGGAGGTCAGCTAGGTGGCACAGTGGATAGAGCACAGGCCCTGGATTCAGGAGGACCTGAGTTCAAATCCAGCCTCAGACACTTGACACTAGTTGTGTGACCCTGGGCAAGTCACTTAACCTTCATTGCCCTTCACCCCCCCACCCCCCAAAAAATTAAGGTTATGGTTCCTAAGAGTCTTCATTTGCATCCTGATGATTTGGACTTGAATCCCAGATCTGTCACTTGCTAAAAATCTAACCCTGAGCAGATTTTTTTTTTTGGGGGTGAGGCAGTTGGGGTTAAGTGACTTGCCCAGAGTCACACAGCTAGTAAGTATTAAGTGTCTGAGGCCGGATTTGAACTCAGGTCCTCCTGAATCCAGGGCTGGTGCTCTATCCACTGTGCCACCTAGCTGCCCCACCCTGAGCAGATTTACTTTACATTTACGGGCCTTGACATACCCATCTGTAAAATGAAAAAGTTGTACAACACAGCCCCTAAGGCCCCAACCAGCTCTAAATCTGAGATTTTATATTGCCCATAGGACACCTAGGTGTTGCAGTGGATAGAGCACTGAGCCTGGAATCAGGAGAACCTAAGATCAAATCTGACTTCAGATATTTACTAGCTGTGTGACCCTGGGTAAGTCACTTAAAACTGCTTGCCTCAGTTTCCTCATCTGTCAAGTGAGCTAGAGAAGGAAATGGCAAACCACTCCAGTATCTTTGCCAAGAAAACCCCAAATGGGGTCAGAGAGTCAGACACAAATATAATCCATTCTGTTAACAATTTATAAACTGCTCTTTGGATAATATACTTTGGGGTTTGGGGGGTGCAATGGGGGTTAAGTGACCTGCCTAGGGTCACACAGCTAATGTCAAGTGTCTGAGGCCGGATTTGAACTCAGGTCCTCCTGAATCCAAGGCTGGTGCTTTATCCACTGTGCCACCTAGCTGCCCCTGAATAATATACTTTGTAAAGTAATATCCTTTGTAAAGGGTGTGTTTAGTTGTATGTTGGAAAATGATTGATTGTCGAACAAAATGTATCAATAATTTCCTTTTTGAAAAAGAAAAAAAAAAGGTCCACTGGTCATTCCTATTGAGGGAAGTACAATTCTCCCATTCTTGTGTGATTTTTACACTACTTTCAGATCTGTGAATTGGGGAACTAGTTATTCTTCAATGGGATTTTCATCCTTAGGCTGATGTGAGACAAGAGATTTATTGAAAAGAAAAGAAATTCTCTCTCTAGATGGCATAGTGCTAGTGACTCAATAAGACCAGAGTTCTAATCCTGCTAATACACTAGTTTCTGTGGCCCTGGGTAAACTACTTAACCTTTCTGGGCCTCAATTTCCTCATGGGTAAAATTGAATAGTTGGACTCAATGGCATCCAAAGTCTGTCCCGACTCTAAATTTCTGATCCTGTGAACTGGCTCTTTTGCCCCACTTTGTCAGCCTGGGACACCTCAGTCTGATGGTGAGTGCAGTGTATATATGGGAGATTCCAGGCTCTGACTCGGGCACATGGGGCCATCCCTAGTTCACTGAATAGGTGGTGGACTGGTTGGTTCTAGCTTAAGCCAGAGCCCCTACAACTGGCTCTTGGTCACCTTCCACACACTGCACAGGGGGAATCAAACAATACAGACACATCAGCTAAGAAGTGACCACAATTTTTAACAATTACCTTTGAAATATAGAGCTGGCAGATCATATCTTCTCCTGGCTTGATATCTCTCACAGACCGTGTAACAAATATACCTCTCCCTTGACAGCCAGAGTCCGGCTTACAGATAAAGGTCTTAAACTTTTTTGACCTGCTATAGTTCTGCAAATCGCCCCAACTACCAGAGTGAGTGGAGAGGAAATAGGGAATGAGAAGTACATTAGTTGGAGATACAGTTCAAACCAAGGCTAACTCTTTATTTAAAAACAAAACATAAAAACTATGGAAGGTGATGACTTTGAGAAGATAACAACAACAACTCGATCACTAACATTTGTAGAGCACTTTAAGGTTCATAAGATTCATTTTAAATTAGTCCCCTCCTCTTAAAGAGGAAAGGCTCCTGGGTTTAGAGCTAATAATAGCTAGCTTTTATTAAGCATTTACCGGGTAGCAGGGTGGTACAGTGGACAGAGTACCAGATTTGAAGTTAAGAAAACTAATCTTCCTGAGTTCAAATCCCACCTCAGACACTTACTTGCTGTGTGACCTTGGCCAAGTCACCTAACCCTGTTTGTCTCAGTTTACTCATCTATAAAATGAGCTGGAGAAAGAAAAGGCAAACCACTTCGGTATCTTTGCCAAGAAAATCCGGAATGGGGTTACAAAGAGTCATACATGACTGAAACAACTCAACAAAAACTTGAACTAAACAGGACTTCTTGTTCCTCACATACAACATTCTGTCTCCAGCCTCTGACTTTGTACTGGCTTTCTTCTTGCCTCTGCCTCTTGGAATTCTAGGTTTCCTTCAAGACCCAGCCTTCAGGAGGCCTTTTTTAATCCCCCCAGTTGCTAGTGCCTCCCCCACCAAGATTACCTCTCTCTGTTTTGCATGGCTTTTGTATATAGCTATATACATATAAGTTTTCTCCATCATTAGAATAGAAACTATTTGAGGGCAGGGAGTGGTTCCTTTTTGTCTTTGTGTCCCTACAGCCTAGCACTGAGCCTCATGTAATATAGACTTAATACAGGCTTGCTGATTGACTGATAAAAGAGAAAGAAAAGTTGGTTGACTAAAGTAGGAAAGGAAGCACAAGCAGACACTTACTCTGCTGGAAGACACCACGTTTTAGGGAAAAAATGGAATTCTTTAGGGAAAAGCTTTATCATACGACTCATATTCCTGGCCAGCAGGTCCTTTCGGCAGATTTCACTCATTCCAGGGAAGTGGTTGATCTTCTGCAAAGAAAGCTAGAAGGTATCAGTTTCAACCTCTCCACTCCAAAGAGGAAATGGAAACATCCACAGAGTACTAAGCATTTCTCACAGTGCTCCTGGCTTGGGGCCAGGTTCACTCTGGTCCACCCCAAGCAGATGCTTCCCCTACACTGGAGACTGATTCAGGCTCTAGTACCTGGTAACTTTTCATTTCCATTACTCGATCTAGGGAAACTGAGAAGTCTGTCCAATAAAGGGTCCAGTCATCATGGTCTCCTCCCTCACGTAAGCCATATAGTCTGGCTGCCCGACGAACTGCATTACAGACACAGAAAGAAGAAGCATCAGACCATGAAGCAGAATGGGGGAAGACCTACATTGTGTTAGGTAAGCTGGGAACTACCTGCTCTCTATTTCCTTTCTTTTCTTTTCTGTTTGAGGCAATTGGTGTTAAGTGACTTGCCCAGGGTCACACAGCTAGTAAGTGTCTGAGACCAAATTTGAATTCAGGTCCTCCTGACACCAGGGCCTGTGCTTTGCACCACCTAGCTGCCCCACCTTCTCAAATAAATAATAACAATAATTCTTCCTCCTCCTTCTGGCAGAGTCTCAGACTTGCCCAGGGACACACAGCTAGTAAGTGTCTAAGATCACATTTGAACTCACGTCCTCCAGCCCTTTGCCATAAAGCTGGTCCTGCTGTTTCTCTGTTTCTTACAGCCACCCCTTGCATGGGACTGGCACCATCAATGAGAAGCAAATGGAATGGATACAGTACTATTGAAGAACACAGCATGTTCAGTTTATCTGTGGCAAACTTCATCCTAAATTCATGGCTTATCTTTGCTACAGAGAATAAACTCATCTGTTTACAAATGCAATCAGTTTACTGAATACTTGGAGAACACAAATTAATTGAGGTGCAATAGAATAAGCCCTAGAGACTTTGTGTCAAGAAGACCTGGGTTCTAATCCAGCCTCTACCACAAAGTATCCACATGACTCCTGGCAAATCATTTAACATCTTTGGACTTCAATTTCCTCACCTGTAAAATAAAAGGATTGAACCAGATGATCTCTAAGTCCCTTCTGGATTGAGATTTATGATCCTAAGCCTGAGCAAAACTTAATTAGGATGACGGCAAAATGTTTTGGAAAAAAAGATTACCATATACTTTACAACAGAATATAATTAATTTTTGGATTGTCCACTATTTTCAAATTAGCTGTGCTTGCTACCAAACTGGAGGGTCTTATAAAAGGCAGAGGGATAGAACTGCTGAATGAGAGTCACAAGGGTGATGGATGCCTCCCCTCTAACCTCTAACTCATCCTCATACCACATAGGTCTCTCTTCTTTTTTTTTTTTTCCACATAGGTCTCAAAGCGACAGCTAGAGGCATAAAGTATGTGGAAGGTGTATATTCTTGGCCTCCCTTGTCAGAAACCAGGAATCCTGGGAGACTAGGTTTCTAACCCTCTAGGTATTTAGCTCAGACTATGAGAATGGAGGCAGCTAGGTGGTGCAGTGAATAAAGAGCCCTGGCCTGGAGTCAGGAAGACTCTTTCCTGAATTCAGATCTGGCCTCAGACACTTACTAGCTGTGTGACCCTGAAAAAGTCACTTAACCGTGTTGGCCTCAGTTTCCTCATCTACAAAATGAGCTGGAGAAGGAAATGGCAAACCATTCCAGTACCTTTGCCAAGAAAACCCCAAATGAGGTCAGGAAGAGTCGGACATGACTGAAAAACGATTGGAATTAAATGAGAAGGGGAGCATAGAATTTGGAATTACTTCCTTGTCTCCTTAAAAACACTTAAAAATGGGATCTTTCCCCTTTCCAAGGAATCCAGTGGCTCACCAACCAGACTTGGTTCCCCAAAACACAAAATGCTCACCACTATCATATCGGCAACTGGATAGATTGATCACCAATCATCTGGAAAAGAGAAAAAAGAAAGCAGCAAGACAGAGACAGAGAAACCAAAAAGGAGCACGGGATGACAAGGCCCACAAATCAGTGAGGTTATATCACAAAATATTCCATCCACGGTTGGGAAGGAGGCAGTCCTTAAAATCTTGAGTTGTCAGGGCAACCTGATCCCTCCCTCTACTACAAGGTATTCCACAGGCCCAAAATGGGAATAGCTGTAAATAGAATATGTGCCTTAAAGGTATAAGTATCTGATCCATTAGGTGGAAAGTTATGTTATACCTGTGGCAAAGCTTGCCTCCATTATCAATGTTATTTCTCCTGTATCTATAGAAAGGTAGGAGCTAAAACAAACAAAAAAATTTTTTAAAAGAAAGGTAGGAGCTAGAACTAAAGGTCTTTTTAAAAATTGTAATGGCCTCCCTTTTTTTGCCCCATGTCCCCGAAGGAAGGAGGTGAGTCAGAAAGATTCCAAGCTTAGAGAAAGGACAGCTCTATTGCCAAATGGAGGAGGAGGTGCATCAGATTTAGTCATTCCAATCTTCAGAGCAACACCTTTAGTATTTTGTTCCAAATGGTCGGAATCCCCAGGACTATAGACAGCATTTATTTGCAAGAAATTACAAAAGGAAAAAAAAAAATCCATATTCTGACACCAAATAGAAATGGTGGTAGGGTTAGCTATGGTTTAGATTGTGGGCACCGGAGGTGTGAAAGAAAGACTGCCCTGAGAAGAGCAGGAGCCAGATTAAAATGTAACTGGGAAATATTTAACAAATAAATTTAAAAATACCAAAGAACACAGATAATGTCGATGTGTGGTTTTCTGATTCAATATGCCTCCACAGGGATCCGGTTCAGTGGCTCCCATTTTGATTTGAGTTAGACCTCACTGCTCACCTTCATTAAAGCAGACCACTGAGAGGCTTTTATACTTATATAAAAGTCAAGGTTGTCTCCTAACAACCACCTCCCCCCAACTCTGTATCTTCCCTCTTTATAAGAGGCAGCCCTCCCCCCATTTCCATGGCCCCTATCTAGTTTCCTGTGTTCCTAAGGTTCTTGGCTCCTTGGAGCCTACCCGCCCCCTGCCGCCCCCACTTTCCATCCTCCATTTCTAACCTCCTTCTCTTCTTCTTCTTGTTATGACGCTGAGAAGCACACTTTTGCAAGGATACCGCAGGATCTTTCTCAACAAAAGCCAGTGTAACATGCCTTCTTGCTTCACCTTCTACAGAGATGTCCTCCCTCTCATCTGACTCTCCCAATTCCACTTCTTCCAAGGCCAGGAACTGCGGCATCTCTGGGGATGGAGTTCTGGGAAAATAACAAGAGTGGGGCCACTGGAAGAGTAGAGAGCTGTTACATGAACCCACCTCCAGGGGGACCCCCTTCCTTGTTCATTTGGGTGGCAAGAGCATCCCTCACACCAAAACTGGGGGTAATGTTAAAAATCTCAACCCACTCTGCCGGTGCATACTCAAGGTGGGGCCCAATTTCCTGCTCTCAGCTGCTAGCTATGACCTTAGGGAGTCAGCCAACCAACCCCAGGCCTGGTTTTTCTCTCCTGTGACTCTGAAGAGTAGGCTGAAACCTTCCAATGCATGGTGGCAGCTGGTAAACAAGCTCTCCCTGGTAAGCAAAGATTGTGCCAGGTTAGATACTATAACTCGAGGGGCAGGCTCTGTGCCCTACCAGGTGAGGGAGTTACTCCCAGAAGGCACAATTATGTGCTCTGAAGAAATCTGTTAACTTTTTAAAGCCCAAAAGAGACCATTAAGAGAGTAAGTAGAGTGCTGGCTTGAAAGCTAATGCTACCCACAGGCATGAAGCCTACCCCTAAGAGGATCTATGAAAAACTTAAGATAATCATTCTTGCTCCAGTCACCTCTAAGACCCTTGGCGTGTCAACTTGTGCTTTGCTTTGGGGGTCATGCGCTAAAATTTGGAATTCAAAATTTGAAAAGAGAATGTTAAAATTCTTTTTACATGTAACTGGGAAAAAATAAAAATAAAATATTAAATTATTTTTAAATTGTAAAATTTTAAAATGTTTGCATGTTTGCACACGTATGATCTATGTCAAATTGCTTGCCTTCTTAATGAGGGGCGGAAGGAAGAGGGAGATTTTGAAACTCAAAATTTGAAAAAAGAATGTTAAAATTATTTTTACATGTAATTGAGGGAAAACTATTAGATCATAAAGACCTTGTGGTGAGTCAAGCTGACTTTCTGACAATCTCTTGCTGCCTGGTCTTGGTCTCCCTCTTCCCAAATTTTAGGACAAATTGTCCTACTGCTATACAATCTCCCACTAAATACCTGAATCTCACCTTCCCCCACCCCATGCAACCCACACAACCTTTATCACAGCCTGATACAAACAGCTTTCCTGGACTAACCTTATCCATTCCCTAACAAGACAACCCAATCTTCAACCCCTGTTTCTCAGGCAACTTAAAAAATGGTAAGTATGTATTTCGGTTGATGCTAAATTGGTTTGCCTTGTGTTCCCAATTAGATGTGAGCTCTTTGAGGGAGGGTCTGTGACTGCTCTTCGAATGTGTCCTAAGTAGAGCATTTAATAAATACATGTGCCTTGCTCAACAATATTTATAACCTCTGTCTTCTCTGGGTCCTCTATGAGGCTTCCTACATTATTAAACCCAGGGACAGGTTTAAAGTCCAGGAACCCTCACCATTCTTTTTCTCTCTCTATTCAAACTCTCTAGATATAATACAATCCCTCCCCCTAGTCCCTCCCCAGCACCTCAATATACCCTGGCCCCTAGCACCATTCATCACCCCCCCAATATACTTACCCCCTTTCCTCTTCTTCCAGGATGGACTCTCTCAAATCAATGATGGAAGCCCCTTTTACATTCCCTTCCCTGCTCACACACCTGCATTGGCAGATTTTATTAATAATCCCTTACATTTGTATAATGTTTTATACTCATTTTCATATCTATTTTCTATCTTACTTGATAAATTCATTCAATGAACATTTATTTATTAACCACCTCTTACATGCCTAGCAAAGTGCAAGAGCAGAGATTCAGAGCTGGAAGAGCCCTTAGAGGTCATCTAAAACAACCCTCTCATTTTTTTTTCAAGTGGAGAAACTGAGGCCTAGGGAGGTTAAATGATTTGGCTAAGGTCACACAGGTAGTAAATGGCAAACCCAGGATCTGAACACAGGACATCACACTCCAAGTCCAGGACGCTGCTTCTGGAGGTGCTGGAAGGAGGTGAAGTTGAGATAAGACAGAGAGTCTCTGGCCTCACGAAGTCTCACTTTGTCTAAGAGCTTCCTCATAACCCTGTGATGGAAAGCAGGGATGAAGGAAGCCAGATTGGATTTGCCCTGGAAGACAAAGCTGTTTCTTATGAGGACTGGTACCTGCAACCAAAACCAGCTTGGAGGGTCTCATCTATTCAAACCAGAAAAGCAACTTGGGTCAATAAATTGACAAATAAAATCCAAATCCCACAGGTCAGAGGACCATATGATCCTATAATCAGAGATTTAGAGGTGGAAAGTTCCTCTATTCCTATGCCCTCATTTCACAGATGTGGAAGAAACTGAGGCCCAAAGAGCTTAAATGATTTGCTCAAAGCCACACTAGTGGTGACACAGATGGAACTGGAACCCAGATCCTCTAGTTCAATAGCCAATACTCAGGGCCTTCCTGAGCAGGTAAATTCTGAGCCACATTCAAAAAGAAGTGAAGGGGGGCAGCTAGGTGGTGTAGTGAAAAGAGTACCGGCCCTGGATTCAGGAGTACCTGAGTTCAAATCCGGCCTCAGACACTTGACACTTACTAGCTGTGTGACCCTGGGCGAGTCACTTAACCCTCATTGCCCTGCAAAAAAAAGAAAAAAAAAGAAAAAAAAGTGAAGGATAAAAAGTCTTTACTCTGCCTTGTTCTCACATTGAACTCCATTCTCAATGCAAGGAGCCAGTGTTTACCAAGCCCTCAAGGAGAGGTTCTGTTTACCTACAGGTTAATGCTAACAGGTAAGGGAACTGACCTTCTTGCCAGCCTCTTCAATTTGGGATGGGCTCCGCTCCCTCTCCTGTCCTTGCCCAAGTGGACAGATGTCAAGAAAAAGCACACACACACGCACACCCATCAAGCCTCTATCATCTCTAACCTTCTTTACTCTTTCTCTCTACTATCCACTTCTATTATTTCCTTTTTATTTTTTTCTCCCACTCTTGCCTGTATTGCTGGCCTTTCGGTGGCTTCCACAGACACACAACTTAGTCTTTCTCATTGTTGTCACTACTGGCTAAACGTGCTGCTAGAATCTATCTTGGGCTGACAGAAGGATCCCAAGAGATGACCTCACCCAACTTCTGAATGAGGTTAAAAGGATAATTCTCTCCTCTTCAATTCAACAAGAATTCATTTCACCTCTACTGCTCACCAGGCACTGGGAGGACTCAAAGACACAAATGGGGCTGATGCATTCCTACCTCCTCTCCTTATCTAACACAAGTTACCTTGGTCCTGCCCAAGAGAATCATAGATTTAGAACTGGGAGTAACCTCAGAAATCACCTCGTACACATCACCCTCCTATTTTATTGATGAGGAAACAGGCCCAGAGTGGGGAAATTGTCCAAGATCACATAGATAGTAAGGGGCAGAGCCAAGACCCAAATGAGGATCCATTGCTCTCTGGACTTTGACCTACAGCCTTCTTGCCTGAGAGAAATTAGGATGCTTCTTGTGCCTTATTCTGCTTTATAATCATTCATTCGATAAACACTGATCGGGACTTTCAATCTATCGGGAGAGACAGGTACCAGCAGTAAACTTGAGAATAAATATTAGAATAACAAATTAGAATATAAGGGGGGAGTGTTTATTGCCCCCTTACCTCCTAGTATTAACATCAGGACCATTCCTAAGGAGATAAATGGAGGGATTAGAGTAAATCACACTATATGCCCTCACCACTGGACCACAGGACATACATTTTTGTCCAGGTGGAATTTGGCCCGAAAGAGTAGCCTCAATGGGGAAAAGATGAGGAGACATCCCAAGAGGGGATCTCATAAGAGTCTCACAAGAGACATCATGATTGGGGGCAGGGGAGGTATATGAGAAAGGAAGAGGAGGATACTCCTGCCAGGCAGCCAGGTAAAGACTTGTCTCGTTAACGATTTTTTCTTTTTTTTTTTAGTGAGGCAATTGGGGTTAAGTGACTTGCCCAGGGTCACACAGCTAGTAAGTGTTAAGTGTCTGAGGCTGGATTTGAACTCAGGTACTCCTGACTCCAGGGCTGGTGCTCTATCCACTGTGCCACCTAGCTGCCCCCCTTGTTAACTATTTTAATAGCCTCCTACATGGTCTCTCCAATACCTATACCACACTTTGCTGCCAAATTGATATTCTTAAAGCAGCAGGTCTGAACAAATCATTCCCCATCCTCACCCCTATTTTTAAAAACCTAAAGCAGCAAACTAGTGCCAACCTATTTGCTCATACCACAACATTCCATCTCTCAACTCAGAACTACCCTCAAGTCTAGAATGTTCTCCCTCCTTACCTCCACCTCCAGAAATCCCTAATTTCCTCCAAAGGTCAGCTCAAGAGTCACCTACTTAGAACAAGGGCCCTGGGGGCAGCTAGGTGATGCAGTGGATAAAGCACCTGTCCTGGATTCAGGAGGACATGAGTTCAAATCCGGCCTTAGACACTTGACACTTGCTAGCTGTGTGACCTTGGGCAAATCACTTAACCTTCATTGCCCCGAAAAAAGAAAGAAAGAAAAAGAACAAGGGCCCTTTCCCAATGCCCCAAGTTGGCGATGATCCTCTCCTCACTGAAATTATTTCACATACAGTTTGAATTTTACATATGCATGCATGTTGTGGGCCTCCCAATGAAAGTAAGGACTAGATTGATTTTTGTCTTCCTATCTATCTTCCCAGTGCCTGGCATTGTGGTTAGCACTTAATAAATGCTTGTTGAGGGGCAGCTAGGTGGCACAGAAGAAAAAGCACCAGCCCTGGATTCAAGAGGACCTAAGCTCAAATCTGGCCTCAGACACTTAACACTTACTAGCTGTGTGACCCTGGGCAAGTCACTTAACCCCGAATTGCCCTGCCCCCTCCAAATAAGGAATTATTTGTAATTTTTGTTAAATTTTTTTGTAAATTTTTTGTAAATTTATAAATTGTCATTTTTGTAAAATATTTGTAAAAAAAAGTTGCAAAGAATACTTGTTGAATTGAATTAAATGAATGAATAGATTTTGTTATATCTCTCCTCTCCTCCAAAATCTTCATGGCTATTCATTGTCTTAGTAGAGGAAAAACCAATTCCTTGGCCTAATTGATAATGTGGCTCCAACCTACCATTCTCAACTTACTTTGCTCTGCTCCCCTTTGGGTACTTTCTTTCAACCCAAATGGATGACTCTCAGTGGCTGGATCTTATTCTGACCTCTCTTGCCTCCATGCATTTGTACATACTGCTCATGTGCCAGAACTAGAACCTCCACATCATCTAGTGAAATTCCTTTTCTTCCATGAAGACTCAAATTGGATGCCATCTGCTCCATGGAGTATTCCCTGAAACTCCCATCTAGAAGTTCCCAGGCAAGCCATATGGTAAAGAACATTGACTATAGAGTCATAGGATCCAGTTCAAATCCTGCCTCTGACATTGACTGACTGGCCTTGGTTAAATCATTTCATCTCCTTGAGCCTCAGTTTCCTCATATCTCAAATGATGGCCTGAATGGCTTCAGGGGTGCTTTCTAGTTATAGATCAAGGATCCTCCCCAAGTCTTGTCTTTCCCATGGATTTAACTATAATTCACATTATAGTTATTTGTGTATGTATATTCTCCCTCTTCCCCTTGCTGAATTTTAAGTTCTTTGATCCCAAAGACTGTGTAAAGTTTTATTTTTCCATCTGGCCAAACACCTTGCACATGGCAGCTATAAAACAAAATGATTTGACAATGAATCATGTGCTGATTGCTTGTAGAAAATATGACTACCAATTAATGTGGTTGTCCTGTGTGGTTTGTGGAAACAATCTCATTTCCTCAGATTATTATGAGCACCTTAGATCCTTAAAAAAAGCACTAGGGCAGCTAGGTGGCACAGTGGATAGAGCACCGGCCCTGGATTCAGGAGGACCTGAGTTCAAATCCAGCCTCAGACACTTAACACTTACTAGCTGTGTGACCCTAGGCAAGTCACTTAACCCCAATTGCCTCACCAAAAAAAAAAAAAAAAGTATTGCAACATCATAGGACCTAAGGAACTGGAAAAGGCCTTAAAGGACATCTAGTCTAACCCCTTCACTTTGCAGATGAGTAAACTGAGGCCCAGGGACAGAGTGCTTTTCTCAAGCTCACAAAGGCAGTAATGGCTAGCATTTCTATATAGCACCTTAAGATTTGCAAAACACTTTACATATTACCTCACCTGAGCTTCACTACAACCCTGTGAGGGAGCTACTATTATCCTCATTTTACAAACCAGGAAACTGAGGCAGACAGCAATTAGTGACTTGCCCAGGGTCACACAGCTAATAAGTATCTGAATCATAAGTAGAACTGAAGTCTTCCAAAGAAGAGCCAGGATTTCTACTTAGGTCTTCTCTCTGAAACCACCTGCCTTGTCCCAATCCCAATCCAATCATGGCTTCAATCCAGCTCCTTAGAGCCCACAGCAGAGAAAGGGTTCACAAAGCTCAATGCCCTAAGGTCAGTTTTGCCTGATACCTTTTTTCCCCCATACAGTAGTAACACAGGAATATACACTGGGGATTTTCTTAGGAATGTATCTAGAAAAACTGCTAAAGGATTCATGCATTGATAACATCTAAGGTCCTTTCCAACTCTGGGATCCTTTGATCTTTCCTGGGAAAATGATGTATATGAAACGTTGATAGATAAGAGTGTAACCAGCATCCAAAATTTAGCTGCATGGCCTTATGGGAAATGTAGTCCGAAGGGATAACTCAGGTTACTATCTCTTATAGAGAAAGGCCCTTGAGGGCCTCTTTGGACTCAAATTCCCATAAGCCACACTCTGAAGGCTGGTTACAAAATGCATGGAAGATGAAAAGCAATGCTTGATAGGTGTGTCAGCAATGCTAACCACAGAAGCCAGAAATACTCAACTTGTTTTGGTAACTCAAAGATTTATGTTTGGCTCAGCTTTCCACCCAGGATCGATAACAAAAGCAATCCCAATGATTTCCTTCATTTTTGCTTGGTGCTAATAATGAGACTACTGTCACCGGCTTATTCTTCCTGAAAGGAACTCTGAAGTCCTGAACAGCTATCTTGAAAATGCCCCGACAAAGGGATGTGAAAGACTATGGGACTAGAACAGGACAAACCCTTCACTGTACCTTGAAGAAGAGTCCTCCAAACAAATCCCATTGATTGAGGCTCATTTCCACATCCAAAGAAGAGCTGATTATTATGATCTTTGTACACCCTATCCATGTAGGGGGGCTGGAGGCCCAACCAAGTGGGAAATATTTAGTGCTTTCAACAATATGGATGTCCTATAAACAGGAATATATCAATTTCTTGGTGGGTCTAAGAGGGAAGGTTACAGAAGAAAGCAGATTCAATGTCACCAAGCTTATTTCAAGCTTTATTGGGAAGCTGGATGGCATGGTAAAAGGAGCCTACTGTGCCATCTACAATATGACTAAGAGTCAGAAAGATCTGAGTTCAAATTCTGCTTCAAGATGCTAGCTGTGTGACCAACTTCTCTGCCTCAGTTTCCTTATCTGCAAAATAGGGATAATAATAATAGCACCTACCTCACAGGCTTGGTTGTGAGGATCCAATGAGACAGCATCTCTACAGTGCTTTACCAACCTTAGAGAGCTATATAAAAGCTTTTATTATAATCCCCATTTCCTCTTCCTTTTTACTTCCAAAGTGGGCATTTCTTTCAGGCTGCAAGCACAAATCAAATATTGGAATGCCTATGGCTGTCTATCCCGTCATTTTTCTCTCTTTAATCTGCTCAGACTGTCATTCTTTGTGTCTCATATTTTAGTAACTATTCCCTATTCTTCCCTCACACCCCCAAAGTCCATTGGTTAACATGGGAGGTCACTCTGACACCCTTTCCCCCAACAACATACACTTGGGAAGTCAATAAAACAATAAGCATTTATTTTATTTATTTTTTTTTTAGTGAGGCAGTTGGGCTTAAGTGACTTGCCCAGGGTCACACAGCTAGTAAGTGTTAGGGTCTGAGGCTGGATTTGAACTCAGGTACTCCTGAATCCAGGGCCGGTGCTCTATCCACTGCACCACCTAGCTTCCCCCCAATAAGCATTTATTAACCTATTTTTCAAGGTGCTAGGCAATTGGGGTGTAAAAGACAACGTTATGAATCCCTACCCTTAAGGGGATTCCATTCTAAAAAGGGAAACCACCTGCTCAATTCAGATACATGCAATGCAGATGCAAATTAAGCTGGAGGAGGGTGGGAGTGGAGGGCATTAACTGGAGGACCAGAAGGGCCTCATGCACAAAGTGGCATTTGAGCTGAATCCTGAAAGAAATTAGAAACTCCAAGAGGTGGAGGTAAGCAGGCTGTATTTCAGGCAGCTGTAGGTAGGAATTGAAAGTCTTGTGTGTAGAACAGCAAGAAGATGACATTAGCTACAGTAGAGTGGCTGGAGAGTACTAGTGTACTAAGTCTGACGAAAGGCCTTAGTTGTTGTTCAGTGCTGTCTGACTCTTGGTGACCCTTTTTGGGGTTTTCTTGGTAGAGATACTGGAGTGGTCTGCCATTTCCTTCTCCAGCTCATTTTACACATGAGGAAACTGAGGCAAACAGGATTAAGTGACTTGCCCAGGGTCACACAGCTCATAAATGTCTGAGGCTAGGTTTGAACTCAAAAAGAGGAATCTTTCTAACTCAAGGCCCAGTGCTCTACACCACCTAGCTGCCCCTTAAAAAAAAAAATGCCCTTACTGGAAAACAAACGAGAGACAATGGAATCAGAATTTAACTTCAAGTTTGGCCTTTGGGGTCATTGTGCAACAGGCACTAAATAACTGTCCTTTTCCCCCCTCCTCCCTCTAAATAACTGTCCTTTCTCCCCCTCCCCCCTCTGCCCCGGGGCAATGAAGGTTAAGTGACTAGCCCAAGGTCACACAGCTAGTAAATGTCAAGTGTCTGAGGCTGAATTTGAACTCAGGTCCTCCTGAATCCAGGGCTGGTGCTTTATCCACTTCGATACCTAGCTACTGACATAACTGTCTTTTGTTTCTTCCCTTTAAAAAAAAAAGTCGGAACAGAGCAACTATAAAAACTTTAACCTTAATCTGTCTCCTGTTACAAGGTTATCAAAAAGGACTGATGAAGTCGCAGCTGGAAAGTGCTTCAAGTTTGGTTTGTTTGGTTTGAGTTGTTTGTTTGTTTTTTAAGCAGTTGCAATACATGAGAAGATAGATACCAGGAAACTGAGATGAACCTCAGACCTGGGAGTTTGTAAGTCCTTGGGTTCTATTTCTGGCCCTTCCACTAGTTCAGCAGGAGGCCTGGAACAATTCTCTGTAAAATTGGAAACCAGCAACATGGGGAGGATTAAGTAATTGCTTAAGTGCTTTGCCAATATAAAGTGCTTATTAATAATACTGCCACCCACTAAGAGCAATAATAATACTGCTGTGTGACGCAGAGCCCATCTTTTCAGCCTGCTGGATGGATATATTAGAGAATTTTTCAGGTAAGGCAAAAAAAAAAAAAGTAACTACTCAGCTGAGATTGTGTAATGGGGCACTGGACTGGGAATTGGGATTCTAAGGGCTGTTTTCTCCTTGAAACCTCTTCTGATGCCCCCAATAAACTATCTTGTATTTATTTTGTATATATGTACTTGAACAGAAGCTCCCTGAAGGCAGGGGCTTTCATTTTTGTTTTTGCATATCCAGTGCCTAATACTGTGCCTGACAGTGTAATCTTAACCAGCCCTAGTCGGCTGTTTAATACTAGCTTGGCCAACAATAAATTGTGAGATTTGGGGATATCTCATTTAACCTCTCCCGGCCTCAGTTTCCTCCATTAGAGGAGATAAATCTCCAAGGCCCCTTTTAGTTTTGAGATTTTAAGTGTCCAGCTTTGCTCTCATTAACGGCTAAGGGTATTATAGTTATCCAACAAATGGCACTCACTACTTTTCCAGGGTTCAAATCTATTATAGAACTTTCATCTTAGCTCTAAGAATTTGCCCCACAGTGAGAAACTAGAAAGCCAGCCAGGGAGGAGATAAGGAAGTACTGAGGAAAGCCTAAAGTTCCCCTTCTGGGAAGGTTCCTCCAAAGAAATTGGTATTTGGTGCAGAGGGGTCCCTGGGGATAGGAAGAGTCTTGAGGAACGTAGGGTACCAGAAGCCTTATTCTGGTAAAATGGAAGGATTTGGGAAGGAGAGTTACTCAGAGGGAGCAGGAGCTCATAGTTATCATAGCTGTAGAAATGGAAGGGCCTTCCTCATTTTACAGATGAGGAAACTGAGGCTCAGATAAAGGGGTGGGAGCTGGGTCAAGAAGGGGCATGTGGGGAGTAAGGGGGCCAGAGAGGTATTTTATAGGGGTCTACAGAGACTGAGAGCAGAGTAGGGAGCCCAGGAGTGAAGTGGGGGTGGGCTTGAAGAGTTAAGTACAAGAAACCAGGAGGGAGACTGGTGAGTTTGGGAGTACGTTTACGCTGAAGGGTGAGGTGTGTAAGGGGGATGACTGCATGAGTTTTGGAGGCTGGAACGGAGCTAGGAGGGCGCAGAAACAAGACGTGATAGGAGGGGGCACGGTGGGCTGCAGCAGGGACATGGGGGCAGAGAAGGGTGGGCGGCGGACACTCTTACCCACGGTTCTTCACGCCCCCGCTTGCCCCAATTCCGCTGTCCGTATCACTCTCGGCCAAAGTGGACGCGGCCTCCCTCCCCCACTCCATGGACTGCAGGTGGTCGTTGCGCCCCATCGCCAGCCCCAAACCCACTCTGCGGTCGCCGCAGCTTCGGGTGGGCCGGAGCTTGGCTTTTGCATGAGCCAGATCTCGGGCTCTAGATTGGCCCTTTTTCCTGACCGTCCTGCCCAATAAATTAACCGCCCTCTTCCTCCCATTGGGGAGAGTCCGAGGGTTGTCCCGGGAGACGCCAGGACGCAGAGCCCTCGAGAACCAGCGCGAGCGAAGAAGGGAAGGTCGGTCCCAGCTCCATTCGCTTCTCTGGGGAGCGAAGAATCCAGGTGCGCAAGCGCAAGGCCGGCTTAGCGAGCGGGAGAAGGGGAGGCGGGTCCGGGCCAGGGCTTGGTGATCAGCCAATCAGTGTGCCGGCTCGGAATATTCAGATATACCACCCTCTGCAAAAGGGTGAATGAGTTTCCAGCCTCGAATGCACACTTCTTTTTCTGGGGGCGTGACGCCTTCCTCCGAACATTATGATGTAATCAAACTTGACCCTCCCATTAGAAGGGCCAACACAAACTGGACATGGCTTATCCAAGGTAGTGGAGTAAGACCAATGATAATTGGTCTTGCATCTATGGCGCTTTACGTGTCTTTTTTATTATTACTATACTTTTTTTTTGGACTCCAATCATGCTTTCCCCTTTAAGTGTTGGCCTTCCTCTGTAGAATGTAAGCTTCTTGAGGTCAGGGACTGTCTTGTTTGCTTGTATTTGTAATCCCAACACTTAGCATAGTACCTGACTCAGTCTGTCTCCCCCTTCTCCCCTTCCCTCGTTCTCTTCTTTCTCCTCCTCTTCCTCTCCCTCCCTCCCCACATCTGTCTATCCTATCTGCCCATCTATCTACCCATCTCTGCATCCATCACTCTTATCCATTTATCTAGCGTAAAGTTAGTGGCTTAAGTTTTACAAATCACTTTCCTCATAACTTACTACAAGGTTAAATGACGGCCCTGAGGATACAGACACACACCTGTTAAGCCTGAAAAAGGGCCCTAACTCAGGTTTCTGCCGCCAAGTCTAGTGCACTTTCACTAAACTCTATGGTATTAAGTGGGTGCTATGCAGTTATATTGATTTCTTAGAGGTTTGGAGAAAATTTAAAGTTTAGCTCATGGGGCAGCTAGGTGGCACAGTGGATAGAGTGCCAGGCCTAAAGTAAGGAAAGACTCTTCTTGGTAAGTTCAAATAGGAACTCAGACACTTACTAGCTGTATGACCCTGGGCAAGTCATTTAACCCTGTCTGCCTCAGTTCCTTATCTGTAGGAAATGGCAAACCACTCCAGTACTGATCTTTGCCAAGAAAGTCACAAATGGGGTCATGGAGTCAGACAAGACTGAACAGAGGCAGCCCTTGCCCTGCTAGAGTTCTCAGTATACTAGGGAACTAGATGTTAGACTAACTCTAATTTTTTTTTTTTTTTTTTGCAGGGCAATGGGGGTTAAGTGACTTGCCCAGGGTCACACAGCTAGGAAGTGTCAAGTGTCTGAGGCTGAATTTGAACTCAGGTACTCCTGAATCCAGGGCCGGTGCTCTATCCACTGCGCCATCTAGCCGCCCCAACTAAGTCTAATTTTGAAAAAGTCACTCCTTATGTTAAACCAAAAAAAAAGTGCCTCCCCGTAATTTCCATCCATTGGATGTTCCTATTTCTTTCTGCTCTCCAGGGCCAAGCAGAACAGTCCTGCTTTTTTGTCATAGACTTTAAGGAGTCATTGAGAAGTTTTGAACTGAGAGATTATATGATCAATTTGATGCACAAGGGAGATCAGTCTAGCAGTGGTAGGACGGATGAATTGGAGGGTGAGAGAGAAAAGGTGAAAAGACAAATTAAAGCTAAAACTTAGAGGGCTCAATCAACTAGTTGGATATGAGAGGAGATGGAAGAGCCAAAGTTAAACATAAGGCCTTAACCATTTTTGTGGCATGAACCCCTTGGGCATTGTTGGGAAGCCTAGGGACCTCTTCTCAGAATAATGTCTTTAAATACACAAAATAAAATGCATAGGAGTACAAAGGAGATCGATCATATATTGAAATTCAGTTATCAAAGTATTTTTTAAAATAATTTCACCAACTCAAGGCTACGAACTCCTAACTTCTTGTTGTTGATTGTTCTTGAAGGGGCCATGACAGATGTCATGACTTGCAGTGAATTGGATTTAAGTGAGGAGGGGCTGTGCAAAATCACCAAACTCACTCTCTCCTCCAGAACCATCTGGGTCCAGTGACATGATATATTATCAGGAAGGGTGGAGATGGCCCTGAATGTTTAAAGGAATTGGGGTTGTGCCTTGCTCAGGGTCACACAGCTAGTGTCTAAGGTCAGATTTGAACTCAGGTCCTCCCAACTTCAGGGTCAGTGCTCTATCCACTGTGCCATCTAGCTGCCCCAAGAACTCCTAAATAAATTTTCAAACATAGCACAAAAGGTGAATGATAAAGCCATTCACCAAAAATAGGGATGTCGCAACGGTGAGCAAATTTAGGGAGAATTTTAGATCCTTGACTATCTCATTTTTGGTTTTACATCATAGTGCTGTGTACATAGTGGGTATTTATGAAATGCTTATTGAATTAAACTAGAATGAATAATGAACTTAGTTTGGGGGCCGATGTTAAGTTTGAGGGGACAGTGAAAGATCTAGATGGAAATGTCCTTTAGGGAACTGGAGGTTTCTGTTAGAACTTGGAAGAAAGGTCAGTATTGGAATGGACTGCTTATCAGGGAAGACTTCCTAGAGGAGGTGGTCTTTGAGCAGAAGAATTGAGCATGCCTTGACTGATAGATTAAAGAGTAAAACACAGCACCCTCACAGGAACAGCTTCTTGGGGTACAGGAGGAATCCTCTACCCCATCATCACCACTATCACTGTCTCTATGAGCAGGAGCCTTATCTTCTAAAGACCCAGGTGCTAGAGGCAAAGATACGGTTTTCCCTGTAGGCTCGAAAGCACACTGCCACATGACTTTGAAATTTACTATGGGATGAACAGAGGGCCCAAAGTAGAACCAGCCACACATCTGCCACTCACCCAGAAGCCCTTCTCCCCCTCCCTGCCTCAGGCTATAGGCTGAACTACCCTTACCACCCCCCCCCACCACCTTCCAGTCCTGGAAGGGGAGGGAGATGGGGAGAAGAGATGCAGAAGAGACCCAGGTGACCACCATCAACTGGCCACCCAGCAGATGCTTCAGAAAGGCCAATTGTTCTAGGCTCTACCCCCTCCCAACCTTCTGCATCTTTATTTTACTTCCCTCCCCAGTGTCCTACCAATCTGTGCTGCTTCTGCCTTTGCTCCCACTGGAGTGATATTGTGATGGAAATGAAGGTGGGGGATATAAGACTGAGAGGCCAAGATTTACAGCTTAGAGAGGGTTTCCATTAAAATCCCTGACAACTGGTTATTTATGGATGGGCTGGCTGAAACTGAACTAATGTCCCAGAGTAGGTCTGGCATCAGGGATGCCCATCAAGAATAAAGAAGGGGGAAGCTGAAAAGCCAGCCCTAGTTAACCAAAGCAAAGAGTATATGATTGAATCAGATACTCCCTCCCCACCAGGGGAAGGATGAGAAACCTTCAGAAGCATCTGTGAAACCTTCAGAAGCATTTGCTTAAAAAAAAAAAAAAAAGCCACATGGCTAAATGATGGTGGGGGAAGGAGGACTTTGTATGCTTGGGGTGAGAGGTTAAAGAAGAACTTTGAGGATTTCTTTCCACCACCACTACCACCCCCCCCCCCATAATGTCCACTAGTTAGTAGCAGGGATGGACTATGGCTTCTTGTCTAAACTAGACCTGAAAAGCTAAGACTTAGTAAGAGAAAGGTCGTGGATGCTGCTACTGTTTTATTTCCAGGACACCTGATTCTTTATTCCCATGGGAAATCATCAATAATAAATCAATACTTATTATATTATTTATAACTTGTTATATAATAGTTTTATTATATTGTTATAACACACTATTTGTAATACTTGTTTGAACAGGCTTTCCCTTGGAGCTTACAATGCATCGTTTTCTTTCTTTCTTTTTTTTTTTTGGTAAGGCAATTGGGGTTGCCCAGTGTCACACAGCTAGTAAGTATCAAGTGTCTGAGGCCATATTTGAACTCAGGTCCTCCTGACTCCAGGGCCAGTGCTCTATCCACTGTGCCACCTAGCTGCCCACAATGCATCATTTTCATCTGTTCACAGAGCTAGGACCCAGAACTCACAGGGTTATTGGGAGGAATACCATATATAATAGCTAGCATTTATATAGCACTTTGCAAATATTCTCTCGTTTTGTCCCTCACAACACTCCTAGAAGGTAGGTGCTATTATTATCCTCATTTTACAAGTGGGAAAATTGAAAGGCTGATGAAAATTAAGTGACTTCTTCAGGGTCACACATCCAGTAAGTATCTGAGGCTGGATTTTAACTCAGGACTTCTTGACTCAAGGCCCAATGTTGTATCCACAGAACTACCCAGCTGCCTTTTTAGATTTGTAGAATCTTAGAAATTTGAAAAAGTCTCCTATTTTCAAATGAATGAACACTTGAAGGGCTAAAATTGGCTGTTATTTAAAATCAACTTACATGTGTACAAGTATTTTGGTTCCTCTGAGCTTTGCTTAGCCACTGGTTCCATTGGAATCCATATCTTTCCCTGTGCCCACCAAAATGAGAAAGGCTTGAAATATGTGAAGTTCCAGGGAGCTATTAGGCTGATTTGGCCTCAGGAGGCAGTAGGAAGAATTTTTTATTCTAATACAAGTAGATGTCTCTCATCTAGAACTCCTTTTTTTTTTTTTTTAATATTTCCATTTTGGGGATGGATATAACAGAGCTGGAAGGAAAGAAAGGAATACCCAAAGCTATAGGGGTCTTAAAATTCCTGGTTCCATTCTGCCCATTTCTTTCATTCACAACCGCCCTCAAAGAGTTTCTCAAAGGAAAAAAAAATCTGCCCACATTGAATACAGTCTATCCAGGTCTGATTTTAGAGAAGTCTACACATGGAACAAAGTGTCATAGAAAGGACACTGACTTCAGATGCATTTTAGAAACAATTGAGGAAACATAATCAATCACCCTGTAAACATCTAGTAAATACCTCCTATATACTTGGTACTGTGCTAGGCACTATGGAAGACAAGGTAGATATTCAAAGGTACTACACATAGAAATAGTCCCTTGCAATTGATTTAAAAAAACCAAACCTACCTGTACCAAAAACAAAATAAAAATAACATTCTCAGCAGGTTTATTCATTATAGCAAAAAAAAAAAAGTGGAAATAAGCCATAAGTTCACTGATTGCAGAATGGCTGGGTAAAGTGTGGCTTATGAATGTCCTAGGATATTACTATATTTATTTTATTTAACTGTATTGTGGTACAATGAGGGGTTTGGGGGACCGGGGTAATCTTTTGAAAATTAGCAATGATGTAAAAAACAAGCAAACTACAAATATTAAAAAGAAATATGAGGACACAGGACAGCTAGGTATCACAGTGGATAGAGCACTGGCCTTGGAGTCAGGAGGAGATGAGTTCAAATCTGACCTCAGACACTTGACACTAACTAGCTGTATGACCCTGAGCACATCACTTAACCCTGATTGCCTCCCACTCCCCCCCAAAAAAAAGAAATATGAGGAGACATCAGAAGTGATGAAAAGGGAAGAAAGCAAAGCCAGAATGATAGGAATATTGACTATAACCATTTAAAATCATTTATAAAATATAATATATTTATATATGTATATATACATCTATATACATATATAGGTGTATATATACATCTGTGTGAAAAATGTGAATGGTTTATATATACACAAATATACATATTCTAAAATATACAAACATGTACATATATATATACATACACACATAAACATATACATAGCAACAAAATATTTTAAAATTCCCAGAAGAAAAAGAGTTCAGAAGGAGCTATGGAAATGAGATATTTTTATTATTAAAATTAACATGGCCCTTTTAAAAAAGTAGGGTAGAGGATAGATTGTAATTACATATAGGAAACTCCCCAATGAGGAAGCTCCTTCCAGCAGTGCCAATTGTCACCTTCTTGTAACTTACAGTCTTAGAAAGTTGCTTACAGCTTGGAGAAATAATTATTAATAATCACTTCTTTCTTAGTTCTACCTCCCCCTCCACACACAGGGAAGCTCTTCTAGAGAGAGTCAATTATTTTACCTAGGTCAAACCCACCCCAACCCTAAGCTCACAAAAGGAGCCTTAGATGGAGACAGATTCTTTTGTCTAGATAGCCCAAAGACTTGCTGAGGAGATTAAACCACACCTAGATGAAACTGTTTTGCTCTGACCAGCTTGAGTGGGGGTCTTCCATTCCTTTCTCTGATGTCATCCTGGACTTCATTTAATATAACCAACCTTCAAATCTTGTCAAGTAATTAGATTTGAATAATGCTAACCAATTAGATTTGTTTGTTATGTGATGGACCTCCTACAGGGGAAGGTTATATGAACCCAAGACCAACTATGAGGAGGGGGTTTTTGATATGAAAGAGATGGCCATAGACCTGCCTCTTATCAAAAAGGGATAAAAAACCTGGACAGGTAGCCATGCACTCTTTTGGGACCAAGAGAAGTGAAGGGGGGGGCAGCTAGGTGGCGCAGTGGATAAAGCACAAGACCTGGAGTCAGGAGGACCTGAGTTCAAATCCAGCCTCAGACACTTGACACTTTCTAGCTGTGTGACCCTGGGCAAGTCACTTAACCTTCATTGCCCTGCCCCCCCCAAAAAAGCTTACCCAAGACTTATGTCTATAGTGATTCTTGTCACCATCTCACAGCAATAAGAGATTATGTGCCTTGCCCAGAGGCAGGACTTGAACTAATTCTTCCTGGCTCCAAGGCTGGCTGCCAACTACTACCTCCAGCCAATTGTGAATAATGTAGTTTCCAGGTTTAACTTTCAATTCATATGTGTGTGTGCATGCATGCATATGTGTGTGCATTTGAAGGGATATTTTTCTTTCTTTCTTTCTTTCTTTTTTTTGGTGAGGCAATTGGGGTTAAGTGACTTGCCCAGGGTCACATAGCTAGTAAGTGTCAAGTGTCTGAGGCCAGATTTGAACTCAGGTCCTCCTGAATCCAGGGCCGGTGCTCTATCCACTGTGCCACCTAGCTGCCCCCCTGAAGGGATGTTTTTGTTGAAGATTACTGAATTTAGAATACATTTTTTGTTTGTTTGTTTTTTGTTTTTTTGCGCAAGGCAATGGGGGTTAAGTGATTTGCCCAGGGTCACACAGCTAGTAAGTGTCAAGTGTCTGAGGCCAGATTTGAACTCAGGTCCTCCTGAATCCAGGGCCGGTGCTTTATCCACTGCGCCACCTAGCCACCCCCTAAAATATATATTTTAAACTTGAAAGAAAAAGTATTCTTGGCATTACTTTTGCTTTATACATATAAATTCATGGAGTGCTTGCATGGGTAGGACATGGGTAGGTGTAGTAAAACAAACACATTTCTCACCATCGTTATTATCTCATTCTCCCCTTTTTATATAGATTTCAAATAGTGGTGGTCTTCAGACCAGCTGCGATCCTTCAGTGACTCTTCTATTTAATGTTCCCCAGACAATTATGACACAGTGGATGGCACAAGTGCCTTTGGCATTAGGATGTAAGCTCATTCTCTGAGAACACTGAGACCAGCCTCATTGCAATTCTGGGAGCAGACAGGATAAGCAGGGTGCTAAGTAATGAACTTCTCTTCATACAACATTGAGAGCTTTCTATTTTGAAAGCTTTGGTTTGCATGTAGCTTGGAGATTTTGAGTATTTGGGATGGCAACATCTAGTAAAGACTTTGTTCTGGAGCTTTTATGGATCCACATCATGTCCAGGCAGTTGCATCTATGGGATTGATAGTGATCTGCTTCCGGTTTTGTTTATTGGTCCATTGAGTTTTCCAGGATCTTTTGAGGTCTGTGTTTGTAGGATAGAGATCTGTCATCTGTCACTCCGGGCTGGAGGGGAGGGGTGGGGGAAGCAAGCTTTTGGCTTATAATTCTAGCTGCCAAGTTGTGTCTTGCTAGGTAGATGTTCAGTAAGTACTAAGTTTTCACAGTCTACCATGATAATGTCGCAGTTTCTACCAATTTTATTTTTAGCATAAACTACATTTATTATTAAATCTAGGTTTATGGCAGGAACAATATCCTAACTGCTTGTCCCAATGAAAATCTAATTTTTCCTTTAAAAGTCTTTTGTTTTTATGTTATTGTTGTTGTTGGGCAATGAGGGTTAAGTGACTTGCCCAGGGTCACACAGCTAGTTAAGTGTCAAGTGTCTGAGGCCAGATTTAAACTCAGGTCCTCCTGACTCCAGGGCCGGCGCTCTATCCACTGCGCCACCTAGCTGCCCTGTCCTTTAAAAGTCTTAAGACCATTCTTGAGGGGCAGCTAGGTGTCACGGTGGATAGAGCACCGGCCCTGGAGTCAGGAGGACCTGAGTTCAAATTTGACCTCAGACACTTGACACTTACTAGTTCTGTGACCCTGGGCAAGTCGCTTAATCCCAATTGCCTCAAAAAAAAAAATGTCAAGACCATCCTTGAGGCTTGGTTGGTTCAGAGGACTAAAGGTTCAGGAACTCCAGACAACTAGGTGGAATAGTGCACTGAGCACTGGGCCTGGAGTCAGGAAGACCAGAATTCAAATCCAACCTCAGACACTTACTATCTTTGTGAACCTGGGAAAGTAATTTAACCTCTGTCTACCTCAATTTCCTCAGTTGTAAAATGGGGATAATAATATAATCTTCCTCCTCGAATTGTCATGGGGATTAAATGAGATAATAGTTGTAAAGGGTTTAGCACACTGCTTGGCATACAGTAGGTATTTAATAAATGCTTGTTTCCCTCCTTCCTCCTCTCTGATACTTAGCTGGTGGATCATGATGGCAGTCATTGAGCAATAGAGCTTCACTCAGCTGCATCAATTCAAAGCGTCCTCAATACCTTGTTAAATTTCCTTCTCCTGCTATAGCTAAATAAATCTCCTCTTGTTGGTAATGTTGAATGACCTATGAGTGTCTTGTCTTGTTCTCATAGTGAACTGGAAATTGCAGGAATGCCCATCAATTAGAGAATGGCTGAAGAAGTTATAGTATATGATTGTGATGGGATATTACTGTGCTATAAGAAATGATGAATTCAGGGGCAGCTAGGTGGTGCAGTGGATAGAGCACCAGCTCTGGATTCAGGAGGACCTGAGTTCAAATCCAGCCTCAGACACTTGACACTTACTAGCTGTGTGACCCTGGGCAAGTAAGTCACTTAATCCCAATTGCCTTACCAAAAAAAAAAAAAAATGATGAGCTCAGTGATCTTAGAAAAATATGGAGGGCAGCTAGGTGGTGCAGTGGATAAAGCACCAGCCCTGGATTCAGAAGGACCTGAGCACTGAGCCAGCCTCAGACACTTGACCCTGGGCTGTGTGACCTGGGCAAGTCATTTAACCCTCATTGCCCTGCAAAAAAAAAAAAAAAGAAAGAAAGAAAGAAAAGAAAAGAAAAGAAAAACATGGAAAGACTTGCACAAAATGAAGAGTGAAATGAGCAGAACCAAGAGAACATTATATACAGTAACAACAATATTGTTGTAAGGATGACTGAGTGAATGTTATTTTGAATATTATAAATACCCAAATTAACTATAAAGAACATATAGAGAAAGACGCTATCAGTAGCCAGAGAGAGAACTGATAAATAGAAGTACATATAGAATTTTTATACACACACACACCCCTATTTGGGTCTAATGGTAGCCATCCTTAGGGCAGGGGGTTGGGAGGGAAGTAAAAAAGAAATTTACTTAATAATTTTGTTGTATATTTGAAAGGAACAGCAAACTGTGCATAATAGATTTGCAGTTTTATGTGTATTCATCTTCTTTATTGTATTGTTATGAAAATGCTTGTTTTATTCCATAAATTAAATTTTTTAAAATAGTGAACCTAAACTTCCAGAGGACTGGCCTAAGTCAGGGCCAATTGAGAGCGTGGCTCTTTAAAGATAACCTTCCTGTAATTTCTGGTGGCAATCATAAACTCTGTTTCCATAAACAAATCTGCACAACTCAACCATATTTGATGTTTCTTTGTTGGCATAGTGCTGACTGGGCTCAAGTAGATGCCCCCCACGGAGGACCTTTTGTTCCCAGTCTTGGATCTTAGCCATTACCTAGGTTCTATGCAGAAGTCAACATTTTCAGTTTCATTCAATAGATCCAATGACGTTTTTTTTTTTTAAACTGGTTTTTACTATTGCTTGGTGGAGTGATGCTTGCTTCTTGTTCCAAAAAGGATTTCTGAAAAGATTTGACCTGTTTATCATGCACTCTAAAAATACCTATGGGGGCAGCTAGGTGGCGCAGTGGATAGAGCACTGGCCTTGGAGTCAGGAGTATCTGAGTTCAAATCCGGCCTCAGACACTTAACACTTACTAGCTGTGTGACCCTGGGCAAGTCACTTAACCCCAATTGCCTCACTAAAAAAAAAAAAAAAAAAAAAATTAAAATACCTATTAATCCTCTTACTCCTTTTTGATGAGTGTGGTAGGAGCAACATATATTCCATGATATTCCATGTAGGTGAAGCTGGTTTTTCTCTAAGGAGCAGCTAAGTAGTGCAATGGATAGAGCATCTGCCCTGGAGTCAGGAGGACCTGAGTTCAAATTAGGTCTCAGACACTTCTAGTTGTATGACCCTGGGCAAGTCAATTAACCCTGATTGCGTCTCCCCCCCAAAACCCAACACAAACCTTTAATTGATCCAGGGCACAAATACTTGAACTGAAGTTGCTTCCTAAGGCGTGAAGAGGCCAGTTCAGGATGAGTTGGAGGCTCTTGGCTTGATTGGGCATCCCACTGACTAGATCTTTCCCACTAGATACACCACCACGTCAGATATGGAGGTGATCACAGCTGCACTCACCTGAGTCAATGCATACCTTCCATGCTATTGTTAAGTTAATTCTTTTTGACTGTTATAGGGCCTAGAAATGTCTCATGTTCTTCCAGTCCTGAGCCTTATCCCTCAAAGCAGCCTGAGTCAGTCTCAGCCCAGAACATTTGGTGTAGTCAGCCCAATTGGTTTAGAACAACCTCACGGCTGAAATGGAGAAAGGAAGAGGTAAAGAGACGGAAGCC
Source organism: Dromiciops gliroides (assembly GCF_019393635.1). Classification (NCBI taxonomy): domain Eukaryota; kingdom Metazoa; phylum Chordata; class Mammalia; order Microbiotheria; family Microbiotheriidae; genus Dromiciops; species Dromiciops gliroides. Next base: position 187,195,626 of record NC_057864.1, read on the forward strand.
AAAGGAAATTAGATAACCTGATGTAGGAGCCTGGCACACTGTGGCTGACACACTTCTGTCTGTACTTCTGTCCACACAACTGAAAGTCCTCTCTGGGGCAGCTAAGTGGCGCAATGGATAAAGCACTGGCCCTGGATTCAGGAGGACCTGAGTTCAAATCCAGCCTCAGATTCTTGACACTTACTAGGGGTATGACCCTGGGCAAGTCACTTAACCCTCATTGCCCAGCAAAGAAAAAAAAAGTCCTCTTAGTAAGAGGAGAAGTAACCCACTGACCTAGTGGGATTAATCTACTCTGCATCTTAGGAGACATACCCTATGTTATACATGACAGGAAGAATAAAGGTACTATAAGTGCTAGTATTCCCTGACTGGTGCTAGTGTTCCTAGGAAGGTTTATAGAAGCAAACTATCTACATGCATTTAGCAACTAAAGACAGGTATGATTTTTTTTTCTGTCTTTAAGGTTTTTTTTATCATTGTAGGATCATAGTGGGTCCTTATAATCACAAGGCAGATGATGACTTAACCTAAGATAAATGTTGTAAAATGTCTTCTGTTAAATTTTTGTAACTTCTAGAGGGATTGTAACCTCCAGGCGCACCAACCATGGTGGGAGCCTGGGTCCTCCCTAAAGACCCTTAATTTTGGGATTGTGTAAAAACCATGATAAACATACTTCTTAGAACTCTTTGTATGACAGTTAGGAGGACATTATAAATTGTTTAATAGAGTCTTTGTTGAGACTCTTTCGTGTAAGGCCCTGGAGCATTGTAAGAACAATGCTTGAGCCTTTCCAGAATGCCTGGGAATTGTCAAGAATTGGGGATCTCAACAAATGTACCAAACTGACCCCATATGATTTACTAAGGATAGCAAGTATTTAAAGGAGAGAGTAATAGAGATAAACAGGACAATGCCTTCTCTACCCTCCCCATATGTGAGAGTTTGGGTCATATGTGGAGCTCAATACTGAAGGACTTGGTACTTTAGGATGATGTAGCAAATGGTTTGTTCCCTCCTCACCACTACACTTTAACCCTCCTCCCCCCACGATGACAGTAGAGGTTGCCTCCATTTTAAAAGTTTAGATTCTACTCTCACTTCAAAAGAATAGACTTTGGGGCAGCTAAATAAAATATCTGCCCTGGATTCAGGAGGACCTGAATTCAGATCTGAAATCAGACACTTGACACTTACTAGTTGTATAACCCTGGGCAAGTCACTTAACCCTCACTGCCCTGTAATCACCCCCCACCCCCGTGTGTGTGTGTGTGTGTGTGTGTGTGTGTGTGTGTGTGTGTGTGTATCTTTTTCTGGAACTTGCAGTAAGAGGGGTTGGTGGTCTCCTCTACCCTAACAGAAATGGTGACTTCTTGCATGTGGCTGCTAGAGCAGGCAGCTCATACAGGTGAACCTAAGCTGGGGTTTCTTTTTTTTTTGGTGGGGCAATGAGGGTTAAGTGACTTGCCCAGGGTCACACAGCTTGTAAGTGTCAAGTGTCTGAGGCCAGATTTGAACTCAGGTCCTCTTGAATCCAGGGCCAGTACTTTATCCACTGTGCCACCTTGCTGCTCCTTAAGCTGAGATTTCAGTCCTCGGGCTGCCTTTTCTTTCTGCTTTGTGTTTTTCTGTGTTTTTTTTTACATAATTGAGATTTTTGAGAGATGGACTTGTCGGCTAAGCTCTCCCCTGGGTGCCTCAAGTCAGTTCTGCTTGCACCACTGGAACAGCTCCCTAATATTACTACAGAAGAAGTAGCTTCTGGGTGGAGATGATGGCTGCTGCTGGGACGATGAGCCCCAGTGCCTGGCTCATCTTGACCAAAGACAAGGACTTCTAGTGAGTTGTTTAGATTCTATAGAGTCTGCATGGTTGTTAAGGAAGGTGGGTGACACCTGGAGGCTTAAAGTGGACCTACAGGGAGCTGGCTGAACAAAGTCATCATATGGGTGGTTATGGCAATATTCGACCTTGTTTGGGTGATGGAACAGCTTCAGGCACCACCAGCAAGTAATGTATTGATTTCTAGTGGCAGGCTGAGCACCTTCACCAGTCATTGTGTTATAGGTATGATCTGTAGATCCATTATAGCCCTTTGCGATCTGGAATGCATTCGGCTATTGTACATTGTTGCCAGTGGTCAATTCCATAATTGTCTTCTATCTAAGGCCTGAGGAGCAGAGTTGTTGGGGAGTGTTTGCTTTTGGGAGGGGGACAACTAAGGGGTAGAATTGGGGGAGGTGCTTTGCTTTCTAACAATACAGGAGAGGTGAAACTGTCTCTGTACAATTACCCAACCCCATAGAACAAGGAAGTCCTTCAAAGGCTTTACTAGGACAGATTCTATGGCACACTGAAAAGAACACTTGGCTTTCTGAAGGAGGTCTTAGAGGCAATCCAGTCTGAACCTCAAATGAGGAACCTGAGGCCCCGGGAAAGAAAAAGGATTTGTTCTGAGTTCTCACAGGTGGTCAATAACAGAGCCAGGTCTGCTGACTTAAAATCCAGTGTTCTTTTGATATCATCATGCTGTTTTCCTCCTCTAGATCTAAGTTGAAAGACCCAGGTTCAAGAGCAGTTCTGCCATTCACTAGCAGTCATGACCATTTGTAACAGCTGTAATTGACCATTACATAAAGAATCCTGCCTGGGAGGTGTGCTATACAAAGTTTAATTCTTCTCAAAATTCTAGCCCAACCTCACACAGAGGGCAAATTGAACCCTCTAAGTTCAAGGTTTTGGTCCTTCTTACTGGGATGCCATCCCAGCCTCCCCTAATTGTGAAAAGCTTGCTTTGTAAACTATAAGATTATGCTACTATGTGTCATCTTCTGGGTAGCACAGTGGATACAGCACCATATACAGGACCTACATGGAATCACGATAAACTTGAGTTTGAATCCTGCCTTAGACACGTTAGCTGTGTGACCCTGGGCAAATCATTTAACCTCCTCAGCCTCAGTTTCCTCATCTGTAAAATGTATAACTAATAATTGCACATGACCTCACAAGGCTAATATGAAGACTAAATGAGAGCTAGCACAGGGTGTCCCAAACACCTTAGGGCAGTTTTAAGTTTTACAACTTTTGTCATTTCCAAGCACTAAGACCTTCAGTATATAAGTGCACCCAGACTATATAAAAAGTACTCTGTAAATCTTATATAAATGTTAGCTAGGAGTAGGCAGTGTATAATAAGATAGTATACGCTGTGTGTTAATACCTTGTACTTACTTTATTTTTTGGAAGGCAATGGGGGTTAAGTGACTTGCCCAGGGTCACACAGCTAGTAAGTGTCAAGTGTCTGAGGCCGGATTTGAACTCAGGTCCTCCTGAATCCAGGGCCGGTGCTCTATCCACTGTGCCACCTAGCTGCCCCCTTAGTCTTATTATACAGCGTAGGTGTGCCCTATTTTAAGAGAAAGTGGTATTAATAGAGAGGAAGTATGGCAATAGAAATGGCTCTGCCCTTGGGAGGCAGGAAGCCCTGGGTAACAATCTTTCCTCTAATACTAGTAGCTATGTTACTGTTTATTGGTCCCTTTGCTTTTCCAGCCTCGGGGCACTCTCTAAGCCTTTTTATGATGATCAGCAGAGAGAGCTACAAAATTACCTTTATAGAGCACTTTGAAGCTCTGCCAAGTGCTTTCCCCAAGACAAGCCTATGCCACAGGCACTATGGGTATTATTGTGCCCATTTTACAAAGGAAGAAACTGAGAGTCAGACACTTGAAATGACTTGCCCAAGGCCTCACGGATGGGAGGCTGAATCAGGGCTTGAGCACCTGTCCTCTGATTCCAGATATCCTATTTTTTTTTTCTGTTATAGACTGCTGGCGTTTGAAAATTCAGACTTAGAAAATTATAAAGTGCAAAGTGATTCTTCCTTTGCCTTATGAAAAGACCTACTCCAGGAAACCTTAAAAATGTAGGTCCCGCAAAAAAAAAAGTAGGTCCCCCTTTATATGATTTGATAAGCATATAACCCTTCAGAAACACAACAGTTATATCAATTGAAGGCCACCAATAGCTCCAGTGACTATATGAAAATCAGCTCCATTTTGACCTACCACAGTGATAAAAGTGATGGCAATAGAGAGTTACTACTCATCTTCTACTGATCTCTCTGCCCTGGTTGGTTCTTCTGAACCAAGATATAATATAAATAGAAATAACCTATAATATGAGGTTTGGTGGCCTGCACAGCCCTAAGATTATTGGAAGGAGGAGCAGGTTTCAGAGGTGAACTTTACCTATTTATTTTACTATTCTAGTAGAGTTCAGATTTAAAGTTCTTAAGCTAATTGATTTTGATACTTTTTTCCTCCCTCTTCTTCCTTTTTCTCTTTAAATGAATATTCTTTGTTAGATGGGATAGCTTTCTGGGAGGGGGAGGGATGCTGGGGAAAATTTAGGTCTTAGAAAATATATTAATTAAAATGTCTTTAAAAAAAAATTTAAGCCAGAACCCGAGGGCATAGCTGCGGGGCTGGGCTGGAGGATAGAGGTGTTAATTCATTCGAGTGAACTTTTGTGAGGGTTCAAGATAAAGGCTGGGTGGTAGCCTGCAGCTGTTCTGGGGCATTATCTTCTGGCCTTGCTTCATGACTTGCCTGTCAGGGCCTCTCTTCCCAGATGGCAGATTTTCCCAAGGTCTTGTCATCAACCCCTACTCTTTTTATCATAAGACTTAAGTCACATCTTGGCTTCTCAGCACTGGTACAGTGGCCAACTTATGGGAGTATGGATACTAATGCTGGTCTTGAAGCTGGAAACCTGGCATTGAGCCCCTACTCTATTTTCCAGGTGTGTAGCTATAGGTAAGTTATTTAATTTCTCCAATATTTAGTTTGCTCATCTAAAAAATGGAGATAATAACATCTTTAATATTCGCCTCCCAGGGTTGTTATAAGAAAAGTACTTTGTAAACCTTAAAGTGTTATTATGTGTTCATTCTTACTCTTGATAATACAGTTATCATATATTATATACTACTATTAATATGTATTTGTTGGCTTAAGAGTTAATATGTTTCAGAGGATGAGGAGGTAGAGAAATTCTGCGAAGAACTACTCAGTAAGACTGAAAATTAAGTCACCATACAAAATATAATTATATTATTAATAATAAGTGAATAAATGGAAAGTATACCCTCCCTCCCCTCACCACATACCTGTATACAAATCCCAATACTGGGCACTGGGGGATAGGAGGAGGAAAGAGATTTTAAAAGGATCAAAAAATTGAACCCTTACAGTCAGAGTGTTTATTGTTTAATAAGGAAGACATAGTCCCTATCCTGTGGAAGCCAGCAATGTGGTTCGACAGTGTTGGTTGGTAGTTGGTGGTTGTCTTTTGTTCTCGAAGAGGACCCAAATGACATAACTATGTTGAAGTTACAGTGTCTCTTACTGTGGCTGATCAGCCCAATACAAGCTCAGAAGGCTCTACTACAAGTGGGGCAGCTAAGTGGCCTGAAGTCAGGAAGACTCATATTTGTGAGTTCAAATCTGGCCTCAGGTATTAGCTGTGCGACCCTAATGTAACATACACATGAAAAAATTTAATCAGCCAATCAATACTTATTAAGTACAATATATAAAGTGCCTTATCAGATACAATGGGAGAGACCAAGGAGTATAAGACATAGTGCCTGCCCTCAAGGGGTCAAAATGAATGGGTGAAACATCTAGGTCCATATGACAAAATAATAACAATGGGAAGTAATGTTAGCATCTTGCATATTATGATACAGGGCTAGAGACAACCTAGCATTCTGCATAGAAGGCCGGCCTTGCTATCAAGAAAATCTGGATTCAGATCCTTGCTCTGATTTATACTGGCTGTGAAATATTGGGCTAATTTCAACCTCAGTGCTACAGGGAACTCTCTGAGCCTCCAATTACAGAGCAAGGACTAAACTGTGTGACCTTGGGCAAGTCACTTAACCCTCATTGCCCAACCCAAAAACAAAAACAAAAGAAAGAAGGAAAGAAAATACAGGGCAGCTAGGTGGCTTAGTGGATAAAGCACCAGCCCTGGATTCAGGAGTACCTGAGTTCAAATCTGGCCTCAGACACGTGACACGTAACTAGCTGTGTGACCCTGGGCAAGTCACTTAACCCTTATTGCCCTGCCAAAAACAACAACAACAACAACAACAACAACAACAACAACAAAAAGAAAATACAGGTCCAAAGCAAAAAATAAAATAAAATTCAGGGAAGCAGGATGATCCAGAACCTAGGAGGAGCTCATCTTGAATGCAGTCACTAGGAGAGCAAATACCAACTTGATGCTTCCTATTTTAATCAATTATTCTTGTCTTGAAAGTGTTTAATTCAGTTATTTCCAAGCACAGCCTGGTAGCCCCAGATACAGAATGAAGTGATGAAAATTTGGTGGGAGACACAAACATTATTGGACATTTTGCAGCCTTCCCCAGGCAACTCCAATGGAATTAAATCAGAATAAATCCATCACTTATTATTAGAGCTTTTTCATTTGTGAAGGTTTTTTTTTTTAATCTGATAAGTCCTTTTAACAACCTCATACAGGGCAATATGTTCTCAAGGGGTATGACGTGGGGGTTAGGACATATGGAGGAATTAAGGGACTATTATAATGTCTGGGTAATTTAACTATTTTATTAATAATACCAACATTTTAATAAGAGGATGGTTATTTGGCCATCTCTCTGTTAGAACAAAGCAAATTAAGGGACTATTAAAGTTTGGGTTGGCCTACTAGATAGCAGGAGGGACACACCTGTATGATAATGATTATGGATTTGAGTCAGATTAAACTCAGAGGATGGGGTTTGGAAGGTACCCAGCCCTGTCCCAGTATAGTTTGTTTAGAAGTTTATTGCTTGTCAAATTCTCACTGTCTCCTTTAAGTTTTATTGCCAATTAACAGTATTTTAACTTCTGCTCAGTCTCCCCACTTGTCAGCTACATATTAGTTTTGTCTGCAATCCATCATGTGTCAGAACCCCAGTCAGTGGGTCAGGGAGTTTGCCCACCAATTCAATACTCGGGACTCAAGAAGAAAGGACAGGGCTCGGCACAGGATGCAGCAATTGAGTTGAGACCAGATGTTAAGTGACATGTCTCTTTTTCTCAGAGCAGAATCCCCTTGGCCCTGGGGTCCCAACAATGGATTATTCTTTTCTTCCCAACATAGCCGAAGATAAATTTTAACCCTGTCATCCTTCTAGAATTAACACAACTACAGAACAATACTGAAGCACCTGAGTGACTCTTCCTGTTATTCAGGTTGAATATCTTTAGAGACAGGGGCCAGGAGAGGGGAGTCAGTGGGAACTGTGAGATCTGAAACATCTGACTGTCACTCCCCTGTTTCCTCTTCCTTTGGTTTGACCTTGTTCCCCCTCCCCTTTTCCCCCTTGCTCCTGGAACACGTATGCATGTCTCCATACATTGATCATGAGCTGAACACGCACCCTGGGTGAGACAGGATTGGATGTTAGATTGTGAGCTCGACCTAGTGTGCGTGGGGACTTCCCCTCTGACCAACATTCCTATATAAGGTCAAGGCATGTATTAGCTGGCGCGGTTCAGGTATTGAGCTTGCCCATTCCTATGGGAATGTAATAAATCTGTCTCTACTTGACTTGGTGGTCTCCTCGAATTATTTGGGTAAACTGAGGCAGTTTGCTCCATACACACCTAAGAAGTAAGAGGAGATAAAATTCTACAGACCTGGGACTGGGCTAGGGGACAGAGATAATTCCAGAAGCCTTTCCCATCCTAACTCTCATTCAAGCTTTCCCCAGCCCCAAAAGGAACTTTCCATTGCCAAGTGGTCACCCATCTATCCTCCATAAAAGCTTTGGCTTTTCCTCCATTGGGAAGAAAGCTGTCTCGAAGCCATTTCCTCCCCCTTGAGGCTAAGTCTTTGACTTCCCTCTTGGTCACTTTCTCCAGTGCCCAAATAAAAGACCATTTTATTCTAATTGGATTATGTGCCCAAGAGTTGATTCTTCACAGAGGAATACCTATGAACGCCCACCACCTATTTCCCCCATGACAGGGTCCAAAGAGGGAATGAGCCCCATTTGGAGATCCTGGTAACTCTAAATTCCCACCAGGCCACCACCTTTTATAAATAAGGATTTCCTAACAACTTGAGCTGTGTAAAGATCCAGAAAGGGCCTGCCTCTTGAGTTAGTTAGCTCTATTCCCCTGGACAGGTCCAAACAATGGCTGAATGACAATGATGTGGGAGGCAAAAAAGGGTTAATAGAAAAACCTAAGACCCAAGCTCTAAATCAGATATTAACTCTAAAAGGGAGTCAGATCCCAGTTAATGGATAACTTATGCTAGGTTCTCATACCCATAGTGATCAACATCCATAACGGACCAGAACAGGTCAGGTCAAAATAACAATAAAGGAAAAAGACAACCTATAGAAATTCTTTTTTTTAGTTTTTGTTTTTTTTTTTAGTGAGGCAATTGGGGTTAAGTGACTTGCCTAGGGTCACACAGCTAGTAAGTGTTAAGTGTCTGAGGCCGGATTTGAACTCAGGTACTCCTGACTCCAGGGCCAGTGCTCTATCCACTGCGCCATCTAGCTGCCCCAACCTATAGAAATTCTAATGAAAAATGATTATATTTTGAAACTAGCCATGGGAATCAGAAAGAGACACGCGCAGAAAAGGCCAAATTTGTCCCTAGATTCACCTTATGACGTGTAAACCCCCAAAACACACCTCCACTGAAAAAGGTTCCCGCCTCGGGGGTTGGCTTAGGACCCCCAGGAACTCCAAATTAGGATAAGCCCTCCCTTGTAAAACCCCTAGGTGGAGATTATTATAATGAGACTGATAATCATTTATCCATACTATAAATATAACTGTCTTTCCTTTCACTATTTGAGAGACACCTTTCCACTATTCAACATGCAAACAAATTATACATCAAGTAAACTATATATAGGATAAATAGGAAATATTTAATGAAGGGAAGGCACTAGAATTAAAAGGGATTGGGAAAAAATACTTAGGAACAAGAATCAGGAGATCCAGATTTGAATCCTAGCTTTGCTACTCAATAGTGTTGTAACTTTGGACAAGGCACTTAATCATTCTAAGTCTGTTTCTCCATCTGTACAATGGGGTAATATTACTTGTCCTACCATATAGAGTTGCTGTAAATTTTAAAGCACTATAATTATGAAGATTTGCATAGTTTCCTAGAGTTAGGATATGATTTAATAGTCTACTAGACTATAAATTCCATGAAGACAGTTTTTGTTGTTCAGTCCTGTCCAACTCTTTGTCACCCCATTTGGGGTTTCCTTGGCAGATCTGAGTTCAAATCCGGCCTTAACATTTACTAGCTGTGTGACCCTGGGTAAGTCACTTAACCCCAACTGCCTCACAAAAAACCAAAACAAAAAAATGCTTATTAAATTAAACCTGAAGCATGGCTATACCAAGTGCAGTGCCACTAAGAGCACCCAGCAAGGGCCTTTCCACAGAGTAAATACTGGATGTTGTCTTCATCCTCCTTCACTGTAACCAGTACATATAGCCAAATAGCTAACATGGAATGCACCAGGAAAACTCAGCCACCCCAGGCAGATAGTTCTACAATGGAGTATTTGTGCATGCACAGTACACATGTGTACATATATGAACATACCATGCATGGGTGCAGACATGTACAGACACATGACCGTTCCATTGGGAATTGTCTGATTCACCAGTGGGCTCAGGTGGACAAGAATAACAAGGCTGCCTAGGACCTAATGTCACTGCTTTTTTGAGATAGCCCCATTTTTCTCTGGCTTCTCCCTTGAGGATGTGCAGACTTACAAACCATACACACACACACACACACATATACATACATATATATACATATATATATCCGTGTGTGTATGTGTGATAGATAGATAGATAGATAGATAGATAGATAGATAGATAGATAGATAGATAGGTAAAGCTGGGACTCAGCTTTGGTAAGACAAGGTAATAGCACAGGACCCCTGTGCAACTGCTATTCCTGAAGAGCCACTCTCTTATGAAGGAATTAGATCTGTTGATTCTCCCCTGATCCTTAATTCCTGTGGCCCTCACAATAACATCAGGAACCCTGCCCAGAGTTGTTCTAAATGCTAATGTTTGGTGGGTTTCATCTTCCATTTTCCCATGTCTATTCTAGAATGTAAGCTCCTTGAGGACAGCTACAGTGTCATATTTTAGGTTTATATCCGCAATAGCCAACACAGTGCTTTTGTTCCTTAATGTTTCTTGAATTGAAATGGACCGTTCAGGGGTCCTTTAGACCTCAGCACTCTGACCCTGGATGACTTAGGTTGGCCTGAAACCTGCCAGCACTAAGAATGCAGATGCACCAGAAAAAGTAGAAACCAGCTATCAGGAACCCAGGAAATCAAGATGAGGACCAAATCAGGCATAACCACACCATCCAAATGTTTAGAAGGGGGAGGAGCTTGGCCCTGGCACACCACCTCAAACCAGGAACTGAGCCTAGAGGCTTAAACAAATAAAAGGTACCAAAAACAATGAATAAATAAATAGGGGCAGCTAGGTGGCAAAGTGGATAAAGCACCGCCCTGGATTCAGGAGGACCTGAGTTCAAATTCAGCCTACCTGTGTGACCCTTGGCAAGTCACTTAACCCTCACTGCCCCGCAAAAAAAAGAAGAAGAAGGAAAAGAAATAAATATAATGCAAGAGACAGCCAAGAGGTAAACCTAGAAGCAATTAACTCTATAAGTACGAGCAGAGCAAAGGAGGGGGGAGGGAGGGAATGGCTTGGCCACAAGGACTCTAAAAGTGGCTGGAAGAAATGAAGAAAAAGATAAGAAATGAAATCAGAAGTAAAATGGAAGGAGTATACAGATCTTAGAACAGAACCAAGTACAGGATTTACTAAAAATTGGAGTGGGACAAATAGAACTCTCTGACTCCAGTGACAAGACCTATTAGAACAAAATCAGAAGGAAATGAATCAATGCTGCTTCTGGAAATATTCACATTAGAAGTCCAATCCTGGTACTGTGGGGAAGAGTCTTGCGCTTAAAGCCAAAAGAACCAGATTCTAATTCTAGCTCTACCACTATGTGACCTTGACCAAGTCACTTCCCCTCAACAGATGTTCCACAGTATCTGACACTGAATAGATTTTTATGCATTGATTGATGGTCTCCAAGTTCCCTTCCAACCATGACATTTTATGATCCTATGATTTGGGGCAGCTAGATGGCGCAGTGGATAGAGCACTGGCCCTGGAGTCAGGAGTACCTGATTTCAAATCCGGCCTCAGACACTTAATACTTAACTAGCTGTGTGACCCTGGGCAAGTCACTTAACCCCAATTGCCTCACTAAAAAAAAAATAATAATAATGTAATGATCCTATGATTCTAGGTGGCAAAATGTGTAAAATAAAAGAATACACCTGACAGCACAGGTGTGTGACACTGGGCCTGATGTCCCAGGGACTTTGGGGTCTGTTTAAGGGGAAGACAACATTAATATAGTAGAGCTTCTCTCTCTCTCTCTCTGTTTCCTTCTTGGTAAAATGAAGGTGCTGAATCCTAGGGATTCAGGTGAAACCTACCTTTCTCCTCACAGCAGAGGGGCAGGAGAGTGATGGCAGAATGTTGTATATACATTGTCAGAGATGGTCACTGTGTCTTTGCTTACCTATTTTTGTTCAATTTAAGGGGACTGTGTGTATGATGTATGCATATCTGGGAATAACTATGATGTAAAACAAAAGGCATCAATATTTTTTTTAATTAAGGGGTTGGACTCAATCTCTAAAATCTCTTTCAGTTCAATTCAACAAAGCATTTATCAGATGCCTACTATGTGCAAGGTACTGTGTGCTAAGCTCTGGGAATACAAAGATAAGAATGAAACCTCAAGGAGTTTAATAGGAGGCAACATGTTAATACTAGGAGAGGAATAAGGACTCAACCCTATTCCCTTGAATAAGAACTCCAGGATAAGAAAACTCCCTCTAACCAATGGGAGTTGGTAACTTAAGAGAGTTGCCTGAGAAGTTAAGTGATTTATCCAGGGTCACAGAGTTTGTGTCAGTGGGAGGAGGAGAGGCATATAGACAGGCAAAGACTGAGAGGCAAAGAATTTAGCAAGGCTAGGTATTATGCTTTAAGCGCTGGGACGCGGGTCTTGCTGGCTTCAAGGCCTGGCACACTCAGTTCCACTATGCCATATTTTACAAAATAATTTCAATAGGCGGTCAAAACAAACAACTGAGGGGACCAGAAAAGGTTGCTGTGAGAGGTGGCACCTACTTAGTGCTTTGAAAGGAGAAGAGTGTCCAAGAGGCTGAGGAGGTGAGGAGAGAAGACATTCCAAAGGCGGGGGACCCCCATGCAAAGGCGCAGAAGCGGGAGATGGAACACTGTGTATCACTGTCATTCTATGATCCCAAAGAGGATGCTCTGCAGAGCCTAGGTAATGGATGAGATGGCCTTTCAGTGGGATTCTGTGGTCCAGAAGGAGAAAACTAAGTTAATAGCACCATCTAGGGGAAGGAGGAGGATTCCAAGTGCCTCAGGGTGAGCCGATTGTGCCGAACCCTCAAGGCTGCAGGAGCGGGAGGTAGGCGAGGCCCCCCCTGGTGCTCTTTCCTTGTACCTCCTTCTCCTCCCCTCCCAGACAGAACTACCAGTCCCAGGAGGCCCTGCGCGTGCGACGCTGAGGGCGGGGTGTTGACGTTATGACGCAGTGGGCAAGGGCGGGGCGGGCGCCGAGAAGTTCGCCCCGGGACCTTTGCCCGCCCCTGTCCCCGCCCCTGTAGCTGTTGCGACGCAGCTGCTGGTGGCTGTTGCTGTTTTGGGTGAGTCTTTGAGGTGAAAACCGTTGATGGCGTGGGGAGGAATGGGGACCGTGGCTTTCCCGTTCCATGTCCTTGAAGGCGAAGAAAGCCAGTGGTCGGGAAAGAAGGGCCGGTGGCTCGTTGCGCTTCCTCCGGGGGCGCGCCAGAGAGGGCGGTGGCGGGGGTAGATGGCCTCCGTAGCGCCCCTCTCAGTTCTGAGGGAGTTTGTGGGGACGATCTCCGGAGGAGAGCGAGGCACTGGCGGGTGCGCACTCAAAGTGGGGAGGGGGGGGCGGTGATATGGATAAGCTCCCCTTTTCCCTTGGGGCTTACGTCAAGGCGTCCCAGCGGACTTGGGGAGTCGTGACGTCACGGTCTCTTGCTTAAGGATTGGACAATCACCTCCATTCTCCTCCTTCCTGCCCCCCTCCCCACCGTTAGCTTCCCCGCCTCTTCGCTTCTTGGGATGTGGCGGGGCCTTGGAAAGAAGGGGGAACTGTAGGAGGGTCTTCCCAAACCTTGCCCCTCTTTTCAGGAACAATCTCCCCCACACACCACTGCGGCCGGCCCTTCCCTCCCTCCCCCAATCTTTGATTTAAGCCTAGCTAGAATCCTTGATTTTAAAGCTGGATGAAACTTTGTATAACATTCAGTCCAAACCCCTCATTTTACAGATGGGGAAGCTGAGGCATAGAGGTGAAGTGACTTGCCCAAGGTCACACAGTAAGTAGCAGAGCCCAGATTCAGCCCACTGTACCGTAGCTTCTATCCACTGATCCCAGAAAGAGATATTCATGTGATCCTTCTGGGGATACTGGGCAGGAAATGAGTGGTATATGGAGAAGGAAGAAAGTTCCTGGCTCACCATCTAGCTGATGTGGTATGATATTTGCAGTAGTCACACTATTTAACATCTTGCTAGAGAATTATCATATTTCTCTCTCTACTTATTCTGACCTTGACAACTGTCGAATACACAGCCCAATTCCATTTTGGGCCAGTTATCTCTGCTCCCTTTCTTAGCCAGTTCAGTATTATATTTATTTAAATGTCTTCTACAGGCCTGACTTAAGGAGCTTATTATTTAAGGAGAGAGAGAGTAAATACATAAATAATTGAAATAATAGCTAATAATAATAGCTCACATTTCTTACTGTGGGCCAGAAACTCTGCTAATCGCCTTACAAATATAATTTCATTTGATCCTCAGAATAACTCTTCCAGGTAGGAGCTGTTATCACCTTTGAGGAAAGAGGAACCTGAGCGAAAAAGAGATTAAGTGACTTTCCCAGGGTCACACTGCTAGAAAGTAAGTGTCTGAGGTCAGATTTGAACTTAGAACTTCCTAGCTCCAGACCCGTTGCTCTGTCTACTGTTCCATGTTGCAGTAGATCACATAACAATGATATAATTGAATGAGATAAATGCAAGGGAATGATTTGGGGAGGGAGCTGGGTGGCTCCGGGAAGGCATCTTGGAGAGAGGGAGTTCAGTAGACCCGAGGTGCATAATATTTAATGATGGGAAAGACATCTGGACAGTTAACCCCAGTTTAGATAGAATATGAAAGGATAAGGCTCAGAGCATTAGGCTGGACATACTTGCATTACAAATAAAAAGCTGGAAGACACCAATACCCTTCACTTTAGAGATTTGGAAACCGATACTCCAATATATTAAGTAAGCTGACTCCAAATCCATCATTTTTCCCTCTGCATAACTCTTCCTTTCATAATAATAGTAACTCAAATGTATGTATCTCTTTTTAGATTTGCAAAGAAAGTACTTTCCTCAGCCCTATAAGATATTACAAGTGTTATCACTGTTTTACAGAGGAGGAAACTGAAACTGAGCATTTAAACAGATATTCCTGTGATCATCAGATCAGAAATTCAGGGTACATGAGTCTAACATTCCCACCACACTGCTTCCCAATAGGCAATAGGGAATTACTGAACATTTTTGAATAGACCAAGTGTGAAATACTGTAAGTGTAATAAGGGAAAAGGAAGGTTACCTGGGCAGCAGTGGGATTTGTAGATTGGAGAGAGAATACTCATGACTGATGTCTAAGCCATCAGTAATCATTCAGGGAAAGAAGAATTGAGAAGTGGGAAAATGAATGAGCACAACCCATCCCCACTACTAAAAATCAACTCAAATCAGTCCTACTGATGGGGGTCTTAACTGACCAATGAAACCTCACTTGGGAGGTTTGGGCTCAGTTCCAGATCTTTCCAGCAACGCCTGACATGCTGACTTAGCAGACTTGCCCGTAGAGAACTATGCCTGTTTAGAAACAATCTTTCCCAGACAAAATGAAATGCATTTGACCTAAAGCAGCAAACTTCCTGTTTCACTCACATTAAGTACTCTCATTGCTTGGGTGGCTTTGAAATTAGAAGCTATAACCCTTCCCTGAATAGAGAAGTGGTCAACAGATAAGAACTCTCTAAAGAGGAATTGTGAACTATTAACAATCATATGAAAGAATACACTGAATCCCTAATAGTAAGAGATGCAAATCGAAACAACTCAGATTTTACTTTATACCCAGAAAATTGACAAAGATGTCAAATTAAGCAGTGTTGGAGAGTTTGGGAAGAGGCTAATGCATTGTTAGTGGAACTGAGGATTGGTACAACCATTATGGATTAAAATGCCCCCACTTTTTTTGACCCAGAGATTGCACTGCTGGGCATGTACCCCGGGGAGATCAGTTACAAAAGAAAAGCTCTATATATACCAAAATGTTATATCAGTTTTTATGGTAGCAAAGAACTGGTAACAAAGTGGACACCAGTTGATTGGGGAACAGCTAAACAAATTGTGGTACATGCATCACGTAGTGGAATGGTGATGGAATATTATTGTGTTGTAAGAATGACAGGCATGATGAATACAGAGAAGCCTGGAAACATGAAGTAAAATAAGTAGCACCGTGAAAACAACATACATAGTGCCTAGAACTCTGGAAGTGAAAAGAATGATAACCATGAAACTAAATGTTGGAGAAAATTTTATAGAAAAAAGCTGGCCCCAAAGAAGAGAGATATGAGAAGACACCACCCCCTGCTCTTTTGCTAAAGTGGAAGGTCCAGGGTTGTGAAAAACATTGCAAATAACCAGAGATTTTTTTTTTTTCTGTGAATTGGTTGGTTTTACAGAATTTTTTCTCTTCCTTTTTTTCCCCCAAAACTTTTGTTCTAAGGGATCACTCTCTGGAGAAGGGGCTGGGGAGTGGAATTTGGGCGATGTTAAAAGATACAGATAAAAAAGTCTCTAAAAGGAAAAATAGTCACATACCTTTTATTTTTATTTTTTTATTTTCGTGGGGCAATAAGGATTAAGTGACTTTCCCAGGGCCACACAGCTAGTATCAAATGTCTGATGCCGGATTTGAACTCAGGTCCTCCTGAATTCAGAGCCAGTGCTCTATCCATTGCGCCACCTAGCTGCCCCAAAGATAGTTGTATTTATAGTGTATTTCTGGATTTGTTTGTTTTAGTTTTTTTAGTGAGGCAGTGAGGGTTAAGTAACTTGCCCGGGGTCACACAGCTAGTGTTAAGTGTCTGAGGTCGAATTTGAACTCAGGTCCTCCTGAATCCAAGGCCAGTGCTCTTTCCACCGCGCCACCTAGCTGCCCCTCACATACCTTTTAAGGGGAAAATTTACCATTAAAGGGAAATAGATAATTATTTCTTAGAGGTCTGAGATTTCCTCACTGCAAAAAAGCTGAGTGAATTCAAAGTATAGTAACTATACTGTTTTTGTCCTAAGCTATGATATTTTGGGTTGCATTATGCAGTGTCTTCCCAGGTCACCATTTTAGGGGCCAGGTACAGATTCTTTGTTTATGTTCCCTGCCTCATGACTATTTTCCTTTTAGCAAGTTATAATCAGCTAAATCCATCAAAACACAGTGGTAGTTTTCATGGTCCATACTGTCTGAATACAAGGATTCCCTAACACAATATTGTTGTACAATATTATATCCCCTAGAGTCAGGGAACAGTGAGGCTAACATGTCTGTTTACTTTGTTAACAGCTAAGAAAAAAAGGTTTAGTGGGCAGAAACTTGATACTATTGGATGAAATTACTTTTTTTGGAAAGGATATCTGGGGGGTTTAGTTATTCATTTACTGCCCCAAATTAGTAAAGGTAATTAAGGACTGATTTGTTCTCTGACTTCCTGAACATTAGTTTCACTTTATGAACTGAACCAGAGGAGCTTCAGATAGTTTCATTTTTCTTGAAATGGCATTTTAATTTCTCTTGAAACAGCTCCACCCACTGGGTAAATAGGTAATATGAAACTTCTTTCTAACCATTTAAAAAAATTATTAATATAATTTGTTCTGATACAACAAACCTTTCCCTACTAACAACAAAGTACACTCCTGAAGGCAACTAATTAATCTAATTCAAAGCAGTTAACAGCAAGATGTGTTCTTTCTCTTTGACAGTATAGTACTGATATTTGTTATAGAATTTGATTAGAATGTTGGTGCCCCTTAGTTTGGCCATTATTTACACTGCTGTAGTCATCATGCGTGTGTGCTTCATTTTTGTTTCCAGCTTTTTAAAAAAAAGTGACAAACACTCCTATGAATGTTTTTGTACACATTAGGCTTTTCTTGCTATTTGATCATTTTTAGGACATTACTTTGCTATTTTTAACTGTCATTCCTTCATGATGGCTCAGCATCCATGAGGGCAGATTTTAAGAAAATTGCAATTGATTTGCTTGCTTTTTTGTTGAAGCAGAGTTGGAAGCAGTAAAAGGGAGGTTTTCAAATCAATTCCATGGGACCCCTGCCTTCCTTTTTTTTGATTCCTAAAGAAATCTACAACTAAGCATCACCTGAGGTTTGTAGGGTCATGCAGAAGGACTAGTTATTTATTTATGCCTTTTTCTGTTCTTAAAGAACTCTGATAAGGACAGTGCATTATTTTTGCATCGCCTTGTAGATGGAATCGTGTCAAGCTTTCTTAGAAATCTGGAGCCTAGCTCTTCAAAGAATGAATTTGGAAAAGTATGGTCTGATGTTATCTTACTTGGGGAGTGGGGGGTTAAAATGCTGTCCTTTTCTTCATAGAGTACCCAAGTGCCTTTTTTTCCCCCAGCATAGGGAATGAGCTGTTTTGAGTCACCCTCATTAACTTAGGTCCCACCATACAAAAGTGATACATGTTGGTTGGTTGTTTTTTTTTTAAGTAATTATTTTTAATTATAAATAATAATCTTAACAAATATCAACAATCAGAAAAACAAAAGTAAGAATAATATCGGGGCAGCTAGGTGGCGCAGTGTATAGAGCACCGGCCCTGAAGTTAGGAGTACCTGAGTTCAAATCCGGCCTCAGACACTTAATACTTACTAGCTGTGTGACCCTGGACAAGTCACTTAACCCCAATTGCCTCACTAAAAAAAAAAAAAAGAATAATATCACAAGTGAAACTAAATTCTAGATCATTTTGTATGTGTTGTTGGGCCTTCATTCTCTTAGAGGACCACGACATGTCATGGTTTGCAGTGAATTTGATCTAAGTGAGGAAAGGCTGTGCAGTCACTCTCTCCTCCAGAGCCATCTGGATCCAGTGGCAAGATACATATCAAGATGACTGGAGATGGCCCCAGACATTTTTTTAAGGAATTAGGGTTAAGTGACTTGCCGAGGGTCACACAGCTAGTAAATGTCTGAGGTGAGATTTGGACTCAGGTCCTCTTAACTCCAGGGCCGGTGCTCTATCCACTGGGTCACCTAGCTGACAAAATTAATATTCTTAGGTGGCTTTGTCCCCTTTCCCTTTAAAGAATCTGGATTCTTTAAAAGTTTTGTTGCTACCATTATATTGTTGTGAATGAGTGTGTCCTATTGATTCAGCTTTCTTCTGTACCTCTTTATATAAGCCTTTCCATTCTTTTATTCATTTTTTTTTTTTTTGGCGAGGCATTGGGGGTTAAGTGACTTGCCCAGGGTCACACAGCTAGTAAGTGTTAAGTGTCTGAGGCCGGATTTGAACTCAGGTACTTCTGAATCCAGGGCCAGTGCTTTATCCACTGCACCATCTAGCTGCCCCCTTTTATTCATTTTTTAAAAATTGTATAGCATAGAAATATTTCATTGCATTAGTATATCAGTTTCTTAAACTCGAGGCTGAGAAAGGTTAAGTGACTTGTCCAGGGCTACAGGGCTAGGCCAGGCAGGACTGGAACTTTGGTATTTTTGATTCCAAGTCTAGTGCTCTAGCCACTACACCACTTAGCTGCCAACGTGTTCAGGATATATAATCCTAGTAGTTGGATCATTGAGACAGAGGGTGTAATCAGTTTTTAAACTCTTACTGTAAATAAGTGGCACCTGTTTGGAAGAGAGTTTGATGGTGTTTAGAGGTGGACACCAGAACTGGAGAATCAAGTTTTCTTCATGTAAAGTTAACTGATCGTTGTGAAGTGCAAACTTGTACCCTTAATTTACTCAACTCAAGCATCCAAGCAAGCTAGCAAGCCCATCTTGTATGTCATTCATGATACTTTTACATTGCTTTCCCAGCTCTACCAATATGTCAGTGCTAGTTCTTTGACAGATCACAAAGTTTTAACCTCCCACTCTCACCCTTCACCCCTTGTTAAATACCTTGCCTCCTCAAAAGCAAGTTGAAGAGCAGGGCTAGGAAAAAAAGCTCTTATCTCCCAAGTTTCCTAGGTAGTTACTTAACCAATTCTAGTGAAGAAAGGGCTTAATTAATGTAGCTGGGTTGCCTTTAGGAATAAAATGCACATGCAGAGCATTCCCACCCTCTCCTAATCCCACAGAGAGATGATAATCTCTTTGGTTGTGGTTTATCTGCAGAGAACTAGTTCCATCCTTTTCCAATATGTGGCTTTCCCTCCCAGAAAAGTAGATCGGACATTAAAATTGAGGATGTGGGCTTAGCCATAGCACAAAATAGACACTGCATTGCATCATTCCTTGTTTGCTGACATTCAAGAACAGAACACAATTTATCACATGAAATTCTTTGTTCCTGACCCTTTCCTTACCAAAAGAGAACAACAACAAAAAAGTTTTATTGGAATACAGAGAAGGCCCTACAGCCTTTGAATCAGATAAGACCAGGAAACAGGCTAGATGGGGCCAGCAGACTGTTAACCCAACTGGTGGCAGTGTCCCTTAGTTGTTGACACCCGTTGTGGCAGATTGCCTTGTGCCAACATATGATTTTTATAAGGAATGACATGTTTTTTGCATGTGTCGGATTGTTGCCTCAATCCAGTTCAACAAATATTTGAGTCCCTACAATGTACTGGTGGTCATTGTACTGTGCTGCTCAGTAAAGAATTAGAGGAATTATAATTTTCACTTGGTTGAAAGTCAAGTGAGTGATTGAGGTATGGGAAGCTTTATTGTAATGTATTCGCTCCATGTTTTAGATGAAAGAAAGGGACTTGTTTTATATAATGCTTTAATTTACAAAATACTTGTCTCATCTGTCATCTATATTTTATCCTTGGCATAAGGCAAGCAAGCTGAATCCCAGCAGAGGAGGAGGCCCAATGCATTTGGAAAAGAGAGTTCACCATGGCAGGATGGTTGAAAATAATAGGAAGAAGTTTAGAAGGAAATATAAACAACAGGCTAGCTTTGAAAGGAGCGTGTTGCTTTTTTTTTTTTTTAAGGCTAGTCATTCATAATAGATATTAGCAGTTTTACACAGCCTTCTGTTTTACTTCATATATAAAAATGGTAGTTTTCTTTCCTATTTTAAGTTCAGAATTTTTTAAAAAGAAAGAAAATAATGGCAGGTTTCCTTTGGCAGTGGAAATCACAAGTGAAATGGCCTAAACTGAAATAGGAAAATGGTTGTGTTCCACACAATCGTCAGGCTTCTGCTTTCTGGGCTCACCTCAGATGTGTACAGAATGTTCCTTGGGTGAGAGCCCAGATTTCTCTCTTATTGAAGTCTACTGCTTCCTCATTATCTTACCATGCTTCTCATTCCCTCCCAGGACCCCCCCAACATGGAAGAGACAGTTGAGGAGCCCCCGACGTCAGCTGTCTTGCTGGATCATTGCCATTTCTCTCAGATCATCTTTAACAATGTGGAGAAGTTTTACATCCCTGGGGGAGACATCACATGCCATTACACCCTCACCCAGCATTTCATTCCCCGCCGGAAGGACTGGGTTGGCATCTTTAGGGTAAGAGATTAGATTAGAATTTTTTAAGTACCAAGAGCTCATGAACTATAGTTGAGTCCCAATTATTCCTGTGTTACCTACTTTGTGTATTTTTTTGAAAGCAGCCAGTTTTTAAAACCCTAGACTGGGGTTTCTCCTGTCTGTTAATACAAGCTTATTTTCATTATTAGCCTGAGCCATACCAAAATAGGATATTTTGTTATCCCAAAATATCTCAATGCATTCCAAGTGTTTTGTTTTTTTTTTTTTTTAGTGAGGCAATTGGGGTTAAGTGACTTGCCCAGGGTCACACAGCCAGTAAGTGTCAAGTGTCTGAGGCTGGATTTGAACTCAGGTACTCCTGACTCCAGGGCTGGTGCTCCATCCACTGCGCCACCTAGCTGCCCCATTCCAAGTGTTTTTATTTTTTTGTTTTTGCTGGGCAATGGGGGTTAAATGACTTGCCCAGGGTCACACAGCCAGTAAGTGTCAAGTGTCTGAGGCCGGATTTGAACTCGGGTACTCCTGAATCCAAGGCCGGTGCTTTATCCACTGCGCCACCTGGCTGCCCCCCAAGTGTTTTTAAAAATTATTTTCTTTTGGATTTTCCACTTCTCCCTTCCATCCCTCTGTTTTCTTGATTTTTCTATACTGGCCTAATAGAGAATTCAGTGTGTCAGTTAATACTGCTATAGATGACATAGTTCCTTTCACATCATTCCTGTCTTTATTACTTCTGAAATAAAGCTTCTAGTTATTTGAAATTTCATAGTGTCAGTAGAGCTAGAAGGGATGTTGGGAGATTTTTTTTTTTAAAGAGATCTCCAAGGATAGTGAGTTCATGATTTTATTTGGCAACTTTTGCAATGTTTAATCACCCTGACAATCAAGAAGAGGTGCTGTTAATTTTTTATGACAGGCACTCCCCCCCCACCCTGTCACTACTGCCACTGGCAAATTTATATATTTCAGAGGTGAACAATAAAGGTTAAATCTATGTTATTTTCACTGCAAAGAGTTGCCGATAGTAGTGACCTTTGGTTTGACAGATCTGTATATTATATGCCTTTGTGCTGATGCTGCTTCTCCTGAATCTAGACACTATTCCTGATTGCATGGTGAAAGAGAGGGAGCCGTCACTTCTTTGAGCACAAGTGTGCCCACATACACACACACACACACACACACACACACACACACAAATACACACACCTCTCCTTAAAAAACAAAACAAAATACCCAGCTTCTTTTCTTCAACCCTTCGGTCGTTTGGAATACTAAGCTTATCAATGGTGTAAAAAAAATTATTAACTAGCTAATCTGAAAATTGTATATAACTGGACTTATATGAAAAAATTATAAGCTTAGAAAAATTATAATTTGGGCCGTAAATCCCATCTGGGTCACCATTCAAATGTGAGAATATTTTAGCTAATTTAGGGCCTAATCTGACTGGGGGGGCCTAATCTATCTGGGGGCTTTTGAGTGGCTGGCTATCTGACTGCTATTAATTTCCAAAGCCAATCTGTTAGGGCCTTTAAAAAATTTCTCCACACTTGCTCTGATCCCAAATTGATAAGCAAATGATTAAGAAGCCTCTTAATTAAATAATCAAAGCAGAATTTATTTATAAAAATCAATGTAAGAGATAAGGGTTAAGAAATGCAAATTATACAACCTGTCTGCTTTTAATATAATAAGGGCTGCTGCCTCTTGCTGTGTGGCCCACTGCCCTGAAAAAAAAAAAAAGAAGAGAAGAGTTGGGGGAGGCAGGAGTAACAGTTTTGCTCCAATTTTTATCCTTTTATGTAATAGTAGCATAATTCAAACTAGGTTGGGGTTTTTTTATTACTTAATCAGGCTTTGAAATGCATTTTGTGATTTTATTTTGTAGCAAGAAACATTTTGAAATTTCCATTTGCTTAGACTAACATAGAAAATGGTTGTCTTTCCTGATCACATACTACCAACTGATAGTGAAAATGTTATGGGGGTGGTGGGGCGCTGGGTGGCACAGCGGATAAAGGCGCCAGCCCTGGATTCAGGAGGACCTGAGTTCAAATCTGGCCTCAGATGCTTGACACTTGCCTGGGCAAGTCACTTAACCCTCATTGCCCTGCCCCTCCCCCCCCAAAGAAGAAGACCACCAAAACCCAATAAATCAAATAATAAACAATAAAACAATAAAACCCACTGTAGTGTATCTGCATTTGGGATATTGCATGTCATTTCAGGAAGGAAATAAGGATACTGCAAAAGGTTCCAGAGAAGAAGAGTGAAGGTGGGTCAGGGGATAGAACAACTTCCATGTGAGCACAGATTACTGAGGCAAGAAAAGATAACCAACTGTGTCTGGAAAGACAAAGGTCAAAAGGGAGGGCAGCACTATTTCAGCTGTGCTGAGGTTTTGACATTTGCCATTTCATGTTGAGAGGCAAGATAGTAGTAACTTTTTCTGGGTTCTGATCCTAGCTCTGTGAGTATGGACAAACCACTTAATTCCTCTGTACCTCACTTTCCTCATTTGTAAAATGGTGTTAGTAATATTTGCAGTGCGAGTTGGTGTGAAAGATATGCTTGGCACACTATAAAATACTATACAAATGTGAGAAGTTTTAGTGTTTTAATTTATGAATGATACTTTTCTGGTAAACATGGACTTATACACCAAATTCACAAAATATTAATGAGCTTCAGAGTTTTGGTTTTTTTCTTTCTTTCTTTCTTTCTTTCTTTTTTTGGTGAGGCAATTGGGGTTAAGTGACTTGCCCAGGGTCACACAGATAGTAAGTGTTAAGTGTCTGAGGCTGGATTTGAACTCAGGTCCTCCTGAATCCAGGGCCGGTGCTCTATCCACTGCATCACCTAGCTGCCCCAAACCTCGGAGTTTGGAAAGTAGTAATTATGTAGTAGATTGGTTTTGTTTAAAAAAAAAATTAAATTAATCAGGAAGCCTGGATTATAGCTTTCTCACTGATCAGCTGACTGAGACAAGTAACTAATTTACTGACTTGGACAGGTCAGTTAATTTCTGTCACCTCAGTTTCCTCCTTGTTTTTACAGAGAGGATTAGACCATATGATCCATAAGATCCTTTTCTTTTTTCCTTCTTTCTTTCCTTTTTTTTTTCTTTTTGTTGGGCAGTGAGGGTTAAGTGACTTGCCCAGGGTCATACAGCTAGTAAGTGTCAAGTGTCTGAGGCTTGATTTGAACTCTGGACCTCCTGAATCTAGGGCTGGTGCTTTATCCCATAAGATCCATTTCTGCTATGATTCTATGATGCTGGATTTAAAAAAAAAATTTTTTGGTGGGGCAATGGGGGTTAAGTGACTTGCCCAAGGTCACACAGCTAGTAAGTGTCAAGTGTCTGAGGCTGGATTTGAACTCAGGTACTCCTGAATCCAGGACCAGTGCTTTATCCACTGTGCCACCTAGCCGCCCCGATGCTGGATTTTTTAGTCCTAAAAGTTGGTAGAGATAAAAATACAAAAATGTTTGAATAATTGATAGATGAATCAATTTATAACAGATCCATGTCTTATTATTAAAGGGCATTAGGGATAAACTCTTTTGGGGGGGGGCAATGAGGGTTAAGTGACTTGCCTAGGGTCACACAGCTAGTGTCAAGTGTCTGAGCCTGGATTTGAACTCAGGTACTCCTGAATCCAGTACAGGTGCTTTATCTACTGCACCACCTAGCTGCCTCCAGGGATAAACTTTTAAAGTGCTTTTGCCTCACTTTACTATAAATTTTTCCTTTGAACCACTGGGACACAGAAATGTGGCTCAGTTGGCCCTCTGGTTTGAACCTGGTGTGGTGTTCTTATTAATTCACATGGATGAAACTGCTATCATGCCATCATGAGAATCAAAATATATAATTGACATTTGAAATGTTAAATTTCTGTCCTTCATTTCTGGCTTCCAAGGACCATTATGAATTAATTTCATTCTCTGAGTCAGGATGTGAGAATTGCTATGGTAGGAACCATTTAATAGAGAACCCCAGAAGCCCACAATTGAGCTGATACTAGATCGCCAATCTCCCAATTTAAAATCCCTATCCATTCCACTGTTAACTGTTTCCTGAGCAAGACTTCTTTTTTTTTTTTTTTAGCTGATCAACAAAGGCTACGGCCCCAAGAGAAGGAAACAGACTTGTTTTAGAGGTAGAGTCACAAAGTGATAGCATAGAGGCCAGAGATCCTCCTCCTAGCTTTACCCTGGTGAAGAATCCAAAGAATAGGAATAATACACAAATAAAAATAGTCCCCTCTGTTTGGAGGCAGCCATAATTCTGAGGCCTTCCAACATGATATTTTGGACACAGGGCATTAAGAAACTGCAGGATATGAATGAGGACTCTATAAAATCCCAATTTTTGTGGACCTCCTCAGGCTGTGATGTCTCTGACTCGCTTATAACAACTGGGGTGTATGCTAATTAGACACTAAAACATGCCCTAGTGTGTTCTGTTAAGTTTTCAATGTGGCCTTTTCAACTCTACTTTAACTTTTTAATAAACTAAAGTTGAATTTATTTTTAGTTCTCCCTCCCCTCACTAGGCTCAGGCAGTTTCAAAATATAGCAGATGAGCCAATTTTGTTTCTGCTTGTGCAGTCTCTCTGAAGGTGCTGTGAATCCTTGTCCTTTCTCTGACATGCTCTTCTTCCAGCTGATTTGGGTGGGTCTTTTACCTTGTGGGCACCGGTTTGGTTTCACCTTTTCTACTTAATGAATTTTCTTCCATGAGATTTTTTTATTTATATCAGTGTCTTCGAAGGCCCTTTATTCATTGAATCATAATCATCACCAGAAAAACGTCATTAATTGTATATTATATGTGGCTTTATACAGAGAAAAATAAGCAAATCAAGGTGTATGCCAAGGGCATCTCTAATGAACATTTGAGAAGGGAACAGGCAAGTTTTCATGAATGATGTCTCACAAAACTAGTGAATGTCTGAGGCAGGATTTGTACTGAGGTCTCCCTGACTCCAGGCCTGATATTTTATCCAGTGTGCCACTTGGCTGCCTCTAAAAAAGTCTCGTGTTGTTAGAGTCTTCAGTACCCATGGATCCCTGCTTCCAGAGAAGCATTGGGATGGTGTTGTTTCATATCTCTTCTTTAGTTTATATGTTGTTTTGTGTTTTTTACATTTTTATGTTGTTTTTTTTAATCTTTTATTTTGTATTGCTAGGTTGCTTGATTTCCAAAATGATTGCACCAGTTCAGAGTTTCACTAACAGTGTAGTAATATGTGGCTCTTTCTCCCACAATTCCACCATTGGTGAATTTTGTCATTTTTAAACTTTTTGCCTGTTTGATCATGTAAGATGGTAATTCAAAGCTGTTTAATTTTAAGTTCTTTGACCTTAGAGAGTTTGATTAATTTTAAGTGATTATTAGACATTTATATATCTTAAGTTTTTTGGATACCTTTTAATTTTATATTTTCAAATATGCCCTCCTTCCTTTAAGTTTCCTCCCCTGTGGACTTTTGTCTGTTCCTATCTTTTGAACATTACCTATATATCTCTTAAGGCGTAGGTTTTAGCCTCTTAAATTTACATAAAATCTTTATAGATTTCGGATGTCATATGATTTTATCAGGTGTATTTACTTCATTCATCTTTTGTGCCCAGGAATTTCTAACATTTGTGTGATAGATGAGAATTTTTCCTTTTTCTAGAGTTGAGATAAAAGTATCATTCTTTTTTCTTATCACTTTTTATAGTGGTGTACTTTTTTGTATTTAGATCATGGATCCACTTAGAATTTATTGTCATATATAGTAAAAGAAACAGATATAATCCCATTTTTCACCATCTCCAATTTTCCCAATAATTGTTATTGAATCATTATTGTTTCTTCCCCAGTGTTTTATAATCTGGAGTTTATCAAGCAGCATTTTTATTATAGTTATCCATGCATGTATCTTACCATAAGGAATAGGAATTGTGCCTTGTCTAAACTTTGTAGCTCTCTCAACCTTTGTCACAGTACTCTGTATCTTTTATCATTTCTTTGTCACTCCAGGTAGGATGGAAGACAACCCGAGAATATTACACTTTTATGTGGGCTGCTTTGCCAACCGACCTCAACAGTAAATCATCCTTGCAGCAACAAGTGCAGTTTAAAGGTAAGAAGCAGAGGGTCAGTTAGGTGGCACAGTGAATAAAGAACCAGCCCTGGATTCAGGAGTACCTGAGTTCAAATCTGGCCTCAGACACTTGACACATACTAGCTGTGTGACCCTGGGCAAGTCACTTAACTGTCATTGCCCTGCCCCTCCCCCCCCAAAAAAAAGGTAAGAAGCAATGCTGAGAATTAGCAGCCCTGCCCCTGTTCTCCTGGCCTACAGAGTGGCCTTAGAAAGAACCTCCCTTAACCATAACAACATCTAGGTCAGCTAAGCAGAGCTCTAGCTATAACCATAGCTAACTTGGTTTCCTCTGATTTTAGTTTCTGTTAATTTTCTGTGGAGGTTACAAAGTTCTCCCAGGTTCAGGATTTCCTGAAGCTGCAGACTGCAGAGTTAAGATATGTGACTTTCTTTTCAGCTTACTACCTACCCAAAGATGATGAGTATTATCAGTTCTGCTATGTGGATCAGGATGGTGTTGTCCGAGGGGCCAGTGTCCCTTTCCAGTTCCGTCCGGAAAGTGAGGAGGACATCTTGGTGGTCACCACTCAGGTATGCAAATTCATCCTCTTTCCTCCATGCTTCTTTATGCTGCCAGCCACCCTCCCCCACCCCTGTTCTCCTACTCAGGTTAAAAGAAACATTTCCTGTTTGTTTTCTTTTTTTGGGGTTTTTTGCGGGGCAATGGGGGTTTAGTGACTTGCCCAGGGTCACGCAGCTAGTAAGTGTCAAGTGTCTGAGGCCGGATTTGAACTCAGGTACTCCTGACTCCAGGGCCAGTGCTCTATCCACTGCGCCACCTAGCTGCCCCCCAAAAGAAACATTTCCAATGTGGAATTAGGAGATAGAAATATTATCTTTGTGGGCTCTAGACACTCACTTTGTCATACAGTTTATTATCAAATCTTGGGTCACTGTCCAAATGCGTTTTTTTGAATAGATGATGCTGAGGAAATACAAAAGACAATGACCCCTGCCCCCAGAGACCTTCCTTCCAGTCTACTTGGGGAGCCCAGATTGCATGCCTGAAATAACTTAAGAACATTAACAAGCTATATAATAATAACTGATCTTCTATTTTCTCTGAAATTAATTTACTGCCCAGTACTCTTGTCCATGCGTGTATGCTTCACATTCCCAACTGCATTGTGAGTCCTTTGAAGGCTGAAATGGTTTATTCTCTTTACTTCTATAACTCTTAACTGTTAGCGTATTGCATGTGTCTAATAAATATATATCAACTGGTGCAAAACATTTAATACAAACTGTACAAATACTAAGGGGATAGAGAAGATTATTCTGAATTAAGTGAGATTAATTATAGAAGACTGTTTGGAGATATAAATTTTGAGATAGGTGAGAGGCATGGATTGGTAGATAAAAGAAGGGAGGGTACTTAGTGTGTCGGAAATAGCATTGAGCAATATCTGTATCTGGGAACATGATTTCAACACAGAATGTCTTCTAGCTCCTGGAGTATGAATGCTTTGTTGGACTTAATTCTCCATTTCATTGAGCTATAATCAGTAGCAGAGAAGGCACAGTGATTCTCTAACAGGTGTAATCCACGTTGTTTCTTGCTAATTGGAAGTCTGTTATTTTCCATTTTGGATCTGAGCAGATGTTGTTTCCTAGGGAGAGGTGGAGGAGATTGAGCAGCTCAACAAGGACCTTCGCCAGGAGAACCAGGACCTGAAAGACAACTGTCTTAGTCTCCAGAAACAGAACTCAGACCTGCATGCTGAGCTTCAAAAGACACAGGTATGGTGGCTCCTGGGAGAAGAATTTTGAGCTCCATTTCTGGCAGGCTTGTGAATTTGTCCTTTCTTCATGATCTGTGTGTAAAACAACTCTTCTTGCATCAGAAGATCATTTAGCTGAATCCCATCATTTTACAGTGACTGGTAACTGAAGAGGGAGAAGAAAGCCCAGATAATCTGAATAGATGTTTGACAAGCAGGTGTTAAATCATTACAAGTTTACTGGAATTTGGGGATTGGTTTAGAATATAAATCAGTATGTAAGTCCAGATTCTTTAAAGAGCATCCACTAACAAATGTAGCTCAGATTCTATAAAGCATTGATAATTTCTGAACAAAAGTAAGTTATGAATTTGGGAGGAGAGGAGATACAGAGAAAAACAAAAGGCAAGGAGCAGGAAATTGGAACCGTGAGGAAGAAATGAAGGATATGAGACAAAAGATAAATCCTGGGATCACTGGGTCTTTCTCTCCTCCAACTTTATACATTTTTTTCTTTATTTCCTTGAGCTTTGTTACTAGTAACCTCTTAGGCATCTTCTCTTTTCAGGCCTTTTCATAAATCCCCCGTCTGAAATTTATGAAATTTAGTTGTAGGACTATCCTAACAGGTTATTGACAAATTTTGCTTCATCCTTCTAGGCCTTTCTCATTCCATAGAATTCCTGAAAGAAATTTAAAAAATAGAGGTCTTTGATTCTGCCACCTCTGTTGAAGTCCTGGAATCATCTCTTTTACTATATATGAGGAGCTAAAAAGGATTCTTCCTCGTGTTTCTCAATTCTATCCCTCCTTTAATAAATTTCTTTTTTACTGCTACCTCCCTGTGGGACGTTGGTCTTATTCCTTCCATGTTCTGGTCTTCCACCTTCACCAAAGTTCCCTTCAATGACACTTAAGAGGATCCCGTCTTGTGGTCTGTATTCTTTCCCCCCAGAGCCACCCAGTTTCCCATTGATCCATTCCTCAGTGGAATTTGGAAGAATTTCCATTTTTTTTTTTTATTTTAATGAGATATTTTATTTTTTCCATTACATGTAAAGATAGTTCTCAACTTTTGTTTATACATGCTTTACAATTTCAGATTTTTCTCCCTCCCTCCCCTCCCTCCCCCCCTCCCCTAGACAGCAAGAATTTCCATTCTGATGCCTTTTGAAGATGAGAGACTGAAAGAGGGCAAGAATGAGGAGATGTGCAGGCTTCTCTCACTGGATGTTCTAAACACTTCAAAGATTCATGGAATTGCGTGGCTCAATTCATGGTCTTTATTTGTCTTCCCCTTCAGGAACTGCAGGAGAGACTGGAGTCTCTGACAGAGATCAATAAGACATTAGAGCAGAGGATTGGTGTCCTGAATGAAGAGAATGAGGGTCTGAAAGTACAGAAAGGTTGCTGGGAGACAGAACTGCTTCAGTGAGTGTGCTTTTATGGATCTCTGAGATGCTAACAAATCCCTGGTGATCCAGAATAGAGAAGGGTTAGAAGCCATTAGAAACTGATGCTCTTTATAGTAATCATGATAGTTGACATTCATTTAGGCCTTTGGGTTTACAGAACATTTAATATGCCCAATTTCATTTGATCCTCACAACAGCTCTGTAAGGTAGGGGCTATAGGTGTTACTCCCATTTTATGTAGGAGTCACCTGAGTTCTACCTGCTAAGAAGTGTCACACAGCTAGTAAGTTCTGGCGGTTGGATTCAGACCCTGTCCCAAGTTCTCAGCTCCTCTCATTCTACCACACTGCCTCTCTTAAGAGGACGTATGTCCCAAAAGCTCCTTTCAGATAAGGAGCTCCAGGGTTCTGGATCACAGCTCAGGAGCTTGAGAACATGCTTCAGTATCCCAGCAGGGCAGAGTCTGCTAAAGTCAGGCAATCAAAACAAGGTCGTAAGAAGGATTAGTGGATTTTAGGGGTGCTTGGCAGGGCTGAGGTGAAGATGTTCTTGTTTAAACCATTCAAACTTCAAGAGGGTATAACTGATCTCACTTCCCTGGACCCAGTGGATGAGACACAGGGGCAGGTGCTGAAACCAACCTCTTCATTTCCCAGACTTAAAGTGCAGAACCAGAATGTGTCCTCAGAAAATGAGAAAATGGGTGTCAGGCTGAAGACCACTCTTGATCACCTTGATCAGCTTCAGGTAGGCAATAATGCAGTTATCCTTGTCATCTTGCATATCTTCTTAGACAACTTCTGTTCTGTCTCTACTCCTCCTCAGTGACTTCATGATGATATAACTCAGGATAATAAGCACTGTTAGGCTTTAAAAACACTAGACCAGACTCTGAGTATTTTCCATTTATTACAGTTCTGATTTGCCCCTGCCTCATTTAAGTCCTGGTCTCTTATATTTCCATCCCAGAGTCTACAAATAGTTTGTATATTTGCTCATTTTACTTCTTATTAAGATGCATGACATTGACTACAGCTGCAAACTCTCCCCTCCAGCCTCCTCAGTGTGATCTAACCTTTAGGCCAATTCCTACATAGAAAGAAGGGCCAAGGGGGCAGCTAGGTGGCGCAGTGGATAAAGCACCAGCCCTGGATTCAGGAGGACCTGAGTTCAAATTTGGCCTCGGACACTTGACACTTACTAGCCCTCATTGCCCCACAAAAAAATAAAAATGGGCCACACATGGTGGCCAGAACCCCTTATCAGAAGCTGTGCTAGTCTGTCCTCTAAGAGCTAGCATTGAAGGTGACCTATGGAATCAGTCATACTCATTTGCAAGACATCAACTTAACATGTAAATGTGTGGAAATAAAGTGGTGTATAAGATGGATTGCTGCCAAGAGGTATTCTCTTTGAAGGTTTGGGGCCTGCCTTGAGCATATGTCTTTTGTCTTGATGTGGTTTTAATGCTGCTCCCTCTTTGTTTTTGTCCTGTTGGCTCTATAGGCACAGATTTCAGTTCGGGAGAAAGAAATGGAGAAGCTGACTCAAGGAGACCGGGACAGAACAGAGCAGTTGGAGCATTTGAAGAAAGAAAATGAACAGCTACTTCTCAGTTTGACTAAACAGGTAGAACCAGGAGGAAGAATAGAAATACTCTTGCTAGACCGTTATAAATAATAGGCCGTTGTGCACCTTGTCCCTCCATTATTAGCCTCTTTACTTGCATGTGACTCTGGGGGAATTGCCTGGGGAGCCCATCTGGAATGTTGGGGTCTCTGGTTTTTTTCTCTCAGAATTGGAGGAGGAGGGGTCCCCTTAGATCCTATTTACCCATAATCCCTCCCTCACCCTACCCCAGCAATGGTATTTGGCTTACGTATGTGTTTTTGTACAGAGGGAGCACCAGCAGAAGCTTGAAGAGACTGTGGAGGAGATGAAGCAAAAGGAAACTGGATCAGCTCGGAAGCAGCAGGAGCTCATGGCACGTCTGAGTGGTTCAGAGGGAAGGGGCCTAAGAGAAGAGGAGCTGGAGATTGTTTTAGGGACGTGGAGAGGATAGCATTGTCTTTTTGAATATCCTATTTCTGTCCAAGTAGGGAAAGAGAGGCTATTGAAGACAACAGAGGGTAGTGAGGGTTTTCCTATAGGAAATGAGCAATAAGACATTTAGAGAAGGCAATCACATCATGGCATATCCTGAACAAGGAGGTAGGAATTCTGGGTTCTAGTGCTCTTCATGCCCTTGTTCACACAATGGAGAATGGGGCTGTAGTTTTCCAAGTAGTGAGAATTTTATAATGAAGAGAGAGAGAGAGAGAGAGATTGAGTACATATTTATGAATGAATGAGAGGCAGCATAATGTAGTGACTAAAGAGCCAGCCTTAGAATTGGGAAAAGTGGGTTTCAAGGCTGACTACTGGCTAATACTCCCATGTGACCTTGGACAAGACAGTGACCCTCTCCATGCCCCAGGCAACTTTCTGACAGAGAAACTTGTGGATTCCTAATTGCTTTAGTTAGAGGAAGCCATATTCCTTCCTGGAAATTTCCTACTCACATGAAATTGCAGGGCAGACACCCCACTCCAGCCTACCTGGTTCAAGTCCCAACTCCAACACATACTTGACTTTGTGACCCTGAGTAAATCACTTTAATCTCTTAGTACCCTGAGAAATTCTCTAAGAATAAATTGCAGAACAGCTGCCAATCTGCATTGTTTAGGGGGAAATTCTTCTCCCCATATTCCCTATGCCAATGAAATCATTAGTCTGGGCTAAAACTATACAAGTGTGTAAATGTGTATGTATATGTCACCTGTACATCTCTGTATATACACAAATACATACTATATTACAATGCAGTGTGTTTGTTTTCCCTGACCTTAAATTGGCTTAATAGTGTAATATCTATTGAGCGGTAACCCATTTGTACTACTTCCTACTTGGCAGGTTACTTGTTAAGATTAAAACATTTTAAAAATATAGGCTCTTATTCCATTACCGTTATCTGTCATGAGGAATAGAACAGGTGTCAGAAGAGGAACTCTTAAAAAATGTTTGGTGAGCATAGGAGAGATCCTGAGCTCTGTAAAAAAAATTTGTAAAATCAAGAGTGGAGGTGCCTGTGATTCTCTCTGATGTGATGCTATGCCTTCTACTTGGAAAGATGTGATTTCATCTTCTGTGAGTACTCCTTCTACTGACTGAGATTTCTTCTTCTCCATGGTTTTTGGTTGGTCAGTTGGGGTTTTTTGTGGGGCAATGAGGATTAAGTGACTTGCCCAGGGTCACACAGCTAGTAACTGTCAAGTGTCTGAGGTCGGATTTGAACTCAGGTCCTCCTGAATCCAGGGGTGGCGCTTTATCCATTGTGCCACCTAGCTGCCCTTTCTCCATGTTTTATGAGGAGCCCTGGTCATAGAGGATATTGTGCCATTTCACAGCTAGGCAACTCCTCAGTTCTGTGGGGCCCAGACTCTTTAAGTAAGACTCAGCACCTTGGTAAAGGCCTGCCAGGGTTTGTGCTTTACCAGAAATAGTCTCTGAGCACCCAGTCACTCCAGGCCACGGTGAGATGTCAGCATAATAAGACTTTAAGGAAAGGTTCTGCTGTGTGCGGCACAGTAAATTCATGGATTAGCTTAATCAGAGCCAGATGATTTAGCCTGCTCCACCACCTCTTGGGTACCAGCTCCATATCCCTCCCTCCAAGAGGCAGCTAACCCTGGGGGCAATGTATCTTGTACTTCAGAGACCTAGGGACAAGAAAGCACCAGTGGAGAAGCAGGTAGTGCAGGAGGTGGAGCGGCTGAAGGCGAAGGTAGAGGCTGGCAGAGCCTGTTTCATAGAGAAGTACAAAGAGTGCCAGCGCCTCCACAAACAGATCAGGCAGCTGAAGGCTGCTATGCTGGTAGGTGACCAAGGCAGGGGTGGGAAGGCAGGGGGGTCTGAGCCCTAGGGGCTGTCCTCTCAGTCACCGAGTGCAAGGGAATTGAAGGGCTGGGGGTGGGGAGAGGAATGTCGTGTGTGCACGTGCCAGTGGCTCCGGGAGCTCAGAAAGGGTTCCCATCATCATTGGGCAAGTTCCTCCACAGGCTCAGATGGCACTTTTTCGTTTCTGCCTTTTGAGGAAGTGAACGGGGACAGACAGAAGGACAAGAAAAGCCAACAGGAGCCTGTGGGGCTGGGGAGCAAGGAGCCTGCAGTCACCCCTGCCATCGGGTAGACCCTTCCCCCTTTCTACCTCAGGGCCAGCACACAGCAGCTTGGGCACCAGCATTCTAATAAAATCCTTAATAAAAAGGAGAATTAATTTTAGTGTTTTCTGAGGTATGTGCGTGTGTATGTATGTAGAAAGCGGGGAAAGCATAAATGAGGAACCTCTAAGACTCCTTTACTGCTGAGCTAATTTGTTATGTGCTCAGCCAGGACAGGGACACCCCAGACTGAAAAGCGGAAGACGTCAAATCCTTTTTCCATCTGTGACCTTAGATAAGGCCCATCCAGTGCTTCCTGATTTCTTAGAATCACATGGTAGTCTTTAATCCTGGTACTCACTAGGTAGGCTAGGTTATGGTAGGATTCGCTGCATTGTGAAAACCCTTGGAATGAGGTGTTCGTTCACCACAAGGATTATTGGGCTCACGGCTCTCCCAGATTCCCCTCTCAGTTTTAAGCTTCCACCCAACCACCCACTTTGCCCTTTCCCTCCCTTATATTCTTGACCAGACCAAAGGGAATAACCTTGAGGTGCCAACTCTGCCCCAGCCTTAGCCATGAAAGCTCAAGTTTTATGCTGTGTTTCTACTTCATGTTGCCCGTGGGCCCAGTTCCCAAATTGAAATCTTTGTTCCTAATCTGGTCTCGTTTCTCTCCATAGAACCAGATCAGTGACCTGATGAAGAAGCTAGAGGAGAGTAAGTTTTTATATGAGGAGCTACAGAGAGAGAAGACCAGGATAGAAGGAGAAAACAATGTAAGGACATAAAAGGACAAGAGATGGGAACAGAGTGGCTTATTGGCTGGTGATGAAACCAGAACTCAAAAGTTCTCTGACAGGCCTTCTGGCAGAGGATCCTTATAAGGGGAGAGCGTTTTGGTTTTGTTTGTCGTAGAGTCCAGCCCCAGACGTTGCTCTCTGCATGATACCTGCAGCTTTCTCCGGCACATGAGCAGGCACATTGCAGAGAAGTGTTTTCATTTGAAACTGGTCATTTTTACACTTGAGCTTCACGGCTTTCTTATCATCCTTTCACTGTCATTCTGTGCAAAGGTTGGGGCAGGGATGAAAGGTTGGATTTGGTCACTGGCCCTAATTTCATGTGAGCAATTGCTGATCCCCGGGCTCAGTGTTTCCTTTGCCAACCTGTGCACAGCAAAGACAGCAGCTATCTCAGTGGTAGGCACACAGCTGGCTTATCATCAGTGATTTTTTTGTTATTCATCTCACCAAAATTTGTTTAGTGGATTGATCAACAGTGGTGGCAAATAAACAGGAAGGGAAATTATTTGGTGTGCCGATTCAAGGCCACAGAAAGTAGGATGTGTACATGTGAACACAGTGTTCACGTTCTAGCTGCTTAGGAGCTATTCTAGCTCCTTCCTCCTTGCAG
The DNA here is from genome assembly GCF_019393635.1 of Dromiciops gliroides. NCBI lineage: Eukaryota > Metazoa > Chordata > Mammalia > Microbiotheria > Microbiotheriidae > Dromiciops > Dromiciops gliroides. Next base: position 187,231,577 of record NC_057864.1, read on the forward strand.
CTGGTTGCCCAGTATCTCTGCACCCCTTAATTTCTCTGGGCCTCAGTTTCCCTATCTGTAAAATGAGGTGGATAAGATACTCTCAGAGATTCCTTTCAACTGTAGCAGGCTGTGATTCTGGGCTGTATCTTGAGAGTAGAAACATGTTGACCCTTGAATCACAGAAGTGCCGTCCATTGTGCCTCAGTGGTTGTCAGGGGGCTTGTGAGGCTCAGATAAGAGAACGGGAAAAACACTTTGTAGGGCTTGATGTGCTATATAAATGCCCACTGTGACTATGATTATTAGCTTAGAGTTACAGGCCTCTGGTGTGGCAATGACTTCATTCCTTGAGCTTTGTACTGCAGTCCTGTAGAGCAGTGCAGGGGCATGGCGCTCAGTGTTCAACAAGAAAAATGGATGCCTACACACTTGTAAGTTTAATAACCTCCATTACTATTAAGTCTAGACAAGAAGCAAAACAATCAAGCCCTAGTTTTGTAGATTACCAGTTTGGGGGTGTAAATATTCCCACAGAAAATGTAAGCCTCTGGCTTCAGCACACTCCTAGTACTTAGGAAAAGGCTTTCATTCTGTTCTCTTTTGGCTTAGACGGACTGTTTGCCACAGCTGTTCCTGAGTTTGGAATTGATGCTTCTTGACCAAGCTGGTGATGAAAGGGTTCTTAGATTGGAAGGGACATCAAAGGCCATCAATCTATTTCACTTTATAGATGGGGAAACTGAAGCCCAGAGAAATTACGAAACTTGCCCAAGGTTACAGAGGTATCAAAGGTCAGAGGTAGGACCTGAACTCAGATGCCCTGACTCTGGGAGTTATTACTCTTCATGGTTCCATGGGTTCAAACTGTGTTCAAAATGGATCTTAATATTAGGGGAAATATGAAACACATAGAAACCTAAGGAATATTAGCAACTAAGTCAATCACTTGATTGATAAATAAGAGGTGATGGCTCAAACTCTTCCTGTTTTTCCTTTGGCTCTATCCTTGTTCCTGTGATTGCTTAAAGATGAGACAGAAAAAATTGGAAAGGAATTTAAATCAGTTACAATGTGCAAAAAATTAAAAGTTTTATGTAATGGAAAGGTTTGAAGTAATAGTGGAATCTCTACAGCCAATTTTCAGGCCTATCCCGGGTACTGATAGGCGACTTTTCCCCACTGTTAGTGGGTTCAGCATGGAAACTCTTCTTTTTCATGTTTTCATAAGCCAAATAGAATAAACAAGATATTTCCGGGTTTAGAAAAAAAAATTACCTTGATTAGGAAATTGTTGATAGCATTGATCAGTTCATTACTTTATCAGCTGCTGCCTCTCACTTCATCCAAATATTCTCTTTGTAGCTCTTGCAGAAGGAAAATGAGAGGCTGCTGTGTTATGTCTGTGAGAATTCTGATTCTAATCTGCTCTCTAACCCTACTCCTGTTCAAGAAGCCCTAGAAGAAAACACTGGACTCGTCTTTGGAAATCCTTACTCTGGTAAGGCCCTTATCACACATTATTCCATTTGGAAATGTGCCTTCATCCCTGCCCCCCACTAAATCCTCTCCCTTCTGCTCATTAAGATAGCAGCTCCGTTGTCAGGACAGACATGGGGAGGATTTGCTTGTTGGGCAGAAGCTGAAAACCCAATAGAAAGATTGCTTGGCAGAAGGTGTTAATTGAGGAATAAATCTGGACCTGGGAGACGCAAATCAGATCATTCGCCCAGAGGCAGCAGACACAAATTGAGTCCCGTGGCTATAGACCCAATGTATAAATCAGAGAAACGTCTTTAGGTAGAAGATATATACTAAGCACCAAAGCTGGGGAAGCTAATTAAGGTTGGGAAACATGAGGAGAGATGAGATGTACTGTCCAGTAACAGGCACCTGGGGAAGGGGAGGTGGGAATCACCCGAACAGATCTTGGTAAAGAAGAAGGAGGTATGGAGTTCATTAGACATGCAGAGAAGATGGAAGAACTGAGAGAGGGACTAGAGTCAAATTTTGCCTGCCTTTCAGGACTCGTTGTCCGAGCATCCTTGAAGGGAGGAGAGAGTTTGGTTTTGGTTTAATGGTTCAGCTTTCTTTAGTGCCTCAGAGAGCAGTCTGAGACCATGCCATTGCGATTATTTTCCCAACCACATCCAAATGTGTGAAACAGGGGCAGTCACACAGGCTATTTTTCATTTTTAAAAAATTGCACCTGATTTGCGTAAAATATGTTTGCATCTGCAGCACTTCTGAAGTCTGATGTCAGTTTAAAGTGCTTTTGTTACTGGTAGGATATCTCTCTTAGGATATTTCTCTTTGATTCTTCTTGTTTCCCCCTTCCATTCTGTTCCTTCCTCTTTATGACTGACTTTATGGGGTCTCCCACCTCAGAGTTAGCCATATATAGAAGTGTTCATAAAGAGCTGGAGACAAGTGGAGTGGGAATGGGGGAAAGGAAAACACACACAACGCCTGCTAGGTCACAGCTGGAGAAGAAAGGAAAAAATAATTTCGATGAATGAAACCTTTTTGTTTTTTTCAGCTACCCAAGACGTCCATGTTCCCAGCCTGGTAAGTATCTGATTGTTGGGCTTTCACATATTAAATCCTAAAGGGATTATCTGTCTGCTCAAGTTCAATAACCTGATCCTGAGTGTCACGGAGGGACTGATTGAATAGTTATTATTGCTACAGAGGTCACTGGTCAATTTGGTCTATGGCCAGAACTGAGTTCACTCCTCTGAAGTGGTGGATAGAAGGAGACAAAGCTCTTCCACTGCCTTTTCTGCTTCATTTCACCTCTGGGAATTATTTGTCACAATTAGAGGTAGGGTGAGTGATTCTTTGAAATTGCTTCCAATTCAAAAGGTGCGTTCTTTATTTTGATCTGAGCCACATTTGCACAACTGCTCTGCTCTTTATGGTCAGGGCAACTAGACAGCATAATCAATAGAGGACCAAGTTGAGAAAACCCCTCTTCCTGAATTCAAATCTTGCCTCAGACACTTACTAGCTGTGAGACCCTGGGCAAGTCACTTAACCCTGTTTGTTTCCATTTCCTCATCTATAAAATGAACTGGAGAAGGAAATGGCAAATCCCTCCAGTATCTTTGCCAAGAAAACCCCAAATGGAATTACAGAATCAAGCATGACTGAACAACAACAAAGAGCAGAACAATTGCACAGATGTGGCTCAGATGGAAATAAAGAGTGCACCTTTTGAATTGGAAACCATTTCAATGAATCACTAATCCTAAACATCTCCTGATTGAGAGACAGAAAGATCTAGCAAAAGGGAAGAGTGCACAGTAAGGTCTGGGACAGGAGAAGGGTTTAGTTTTCATACTTTCTTCCAGATCCCAAACCCCTTAGCTATGCTTCTGTTCGGGTAATTCCGCCTCTGAATGAGTAAGCCCCCTACCCCTTAGGTGACAGAATGGTTGTTGATTTCTGTCTCTCCCTCTTCATAGCCCTCCATCAAAAAGTGCCCTATCTGCCGTGGGGTCTTCCCTGATGATGTGGAGGAAAACATCTTTGAGCAGCACCTGCAGACCCATATCCTGGACTGTCCATATTGTGATGAGTTCTTCTCAGAGGCTGAGCGACAGGTGTATGATGATCATGTGTTCTGCCACTCACTTTAAAAAGTGTCACAATTGTTTGATCTCAGGTAGAATAGGCCAGAAAGCTCCTCTTAAGAGTAATGAGTCAAGATTGCTTCCAGACCTGAAACCTCTAAATCCACTCAGTCCTTCTTTCTTCTGGAGATGGCGTCCTGAAGACCCATCTTTGAGATATTTGTTAACATTCATCCTTTTGGATCAGTCTCTGTTATAGCTCAGATAACTAGCTTGTGGCCCTTAACCTTTCTATAAAGGGACTCAATGAGACAGGCCCAGAATGAGGCTGCCTTGCTTTTGCAGACCAGAACCTGGCTTGGGCACTGAAGTGATTATCCCTCTCTGTCACCTACCTGCTGTTTGAATTGATCAAGCCAAGGTGAAGCTGGCCCAAATGAATTTGCACTCTCAGTTATAGCCCTGTATCTAGAAGTCATTTGAGGCAGTGACTGGGAATTTCCTTCTATTCACTAGCTCTTTTCCTCCAACTAGCTGCTTGGATTGGTCACATTTAGCAAAGCAAAGAATGAATGCATCCGGACTCTAGTCTGGCCATGTGAAGTATCTTGCCCCAGCCTCCCCCTTCCTTATAGAAGTAACATTTGCATTTTCTATGCAAATATACAACCCTAGTGTAATGGCCTTTCATAGTGAGTAATTAGAAGCCAGTGATTTGGAATTGTTTTCCTGAGCAGCAGGTGGGTTTAAATTATTTTGGATAAGCAAAAATAATGGATACTTAAGTCTGTTAATCTCTTGATTGCAAATAAAATCCTCATCTCTTTCTGTGACTTTGGTGATTTAAGAACACTGAGTTGTGACTTTTGCTCTGTCATGGCCCCAAAGGATGCTGGGAGGGAAAAACCTTGTACCTACCCTCGATCCCACCCCCACCACACCCCTATCCTCACTCTACTGTTTGGCAAATGAGGGCCTAAAGGATACATACCGTGGGAATGGGGAGTAGATCAAGCCTAGTGAGAAGTCTCTCATAAGTCTTGCTCATACTTCATATTCCAATTTTCAGAGACATAATTAAGAATTTGAAAACCCTTTGTGAACTCATTGCAAAGCCTGTCCAAATTTGTAGAACTAAATCATAGGGAAAACAGCCCCCTACTCCACCCCCTCAATTCTGTTGAGTAAGATTGAGTGTTTGCTGTGTGAAGACTATACAAGGTGATGGAAAAGAAATACTATTCTTAACCCTTGTTAATTATAAGATGTGAGTTTCCATGTAAAGATACATGGGTCCACTTGGGTTATCTAAATGCAAAGACAAGCAGCTTGCAGGCACTTTGGATAGATACCTCTGAAATCTAGATGACCCTTCTCCAAGGGAGATTACAGTTTTCACGTTAAGGGGTATTTGGAGGAGAGCTGTTGGCTGGATGCTTGCTTGCCTGTTTCCAAGAAGGGGTTTGGGGCTAGATTTCTATCTTCCCCCTCAAATATTGCTGTCCAGGGGTACAATTTTGTTCTAATCAAAAGCCAATGCCATGGTTGATGATATTGATTAAGGCAACTTAACAAAGAAAACCAAGAAAAATTGTGAATAGCCAATAAACCTGTTGTCCAAGATAACAGCAGTCAGAGACTAGAGAGGTTCCATTAGAATATACCAAAAAATATACAAGAGTGACTGAACTCTTTAGATGTCAGCTCAACTGACAGACTCCCTGATTTCACCCAAGGGGAGACTCTCTTTGAAGTCTGGGGTGGCAAGCTGAAAATTGAGGTGGGGAGTGCCACTACCTTCACGTCTTCAGCTTCCATAGCCTTTCCACATATTTCTCCCAGGGTTTTGAGCCACGTGTGTCTCTCCTCAACTCTGATCCTCATGCAGGTCCAGTGTCAACAGTTCTACCAGTTAGGGGACCCCTTCTCCCTGCAAACTCTGCAACATTCAAAATGCCCAGTTACATGGGCCTTTAGCTCATTTTATGTACTAGATCTCATTTGAGCTTCACGGCATCACCATAATGTAGAAACTGCCGGCACTCTTATTTTACAGATGCAGAAACAGATTGTGACTTACCTCTTAAGTAGCTATTATGTATTGGAGGCAGGATTCAAACCTAGGACTTTGGACACTGAGTCCTGCACTCTAACCGCTGTACCACACTACCTTTGATTTTACACTTTAAGAGGAAGATAAAGCACAGCACTTCACCAGCTCCAGAGACACCAAGAGGCTAGTTGGACTCACAAGAGCCTCTGATCTTATTAAGGCAGACAGAGTGGTGACAAGTTCCCAAAGGGAAGCTTAGAGTAGAGAGGGTGGGCATTCAGTGCTGTTCCCTCAGAGGAACCCTTTGCAGCAAAGAAGGCTTGTTCTGTCATCCCCATTATTGGTTGGTTCAGGCCCTGCACTTTTTCCTTGTCTGCTTTCAGTAAACAATGCCATTCTCATTGGGTTGGTTTGTTTGTTTTTTTTTAATTTTTTGGTGAGGCAATTGGGGTTAAGTGACTTGCCCAGGGTCACACAGCTAGTAACTGTTAAGTATCTGAGGCCAGACTTGAACTCAGGTCCTCCTGACTCCAGGGCCGGTGCTCTATCCACTTCGCCACCTAGCTGCCCCCTCATTGGTTTTTACTAGTCATCACTTAGTGGTTAGCCATGCAAATATTTCTCACACATGTTTACCAGTGTTTCCTACCTGCCACATTAAGTCATTACTTGCCAGACAGAGTACTAAGGGCTGTGGATACAAAGGTATAGCAGAAACAGCCCCTGTTTTCAGGGAGCTTATATTCTAATGGGTGAAGGAACATGAGTAATTAGGCATATGCAAGATATACATGCCAAGTGTTTAAAATTGCAGGTAGGAATGGATAATCTCCACATTTGATTTTGGAATACACCATGATTATTTTGTTAACATTGACCTTGCTTATTCAGTTTCGCTCAGGCTAATTTTCTGAGTACATGTCACCAGGACAGTGGAGGAGGCCTACCCTAAAATCTGCTGAGCAAATGAGAAAGTCGGCTTTGTGCTGCACATGATTTACACGTAGAAAATTGAGAGCTGAATTGTACTTTTGTTTCTCACCTGACAGTAGGGAGCCTTGCTAAATGCAGGGCCCTAAGAGCACCTAGCGTCACAGCTGTGGTCCCCAGCATTACTAAAGCAGGGATGGGATCTCCTGAAGGAGCAAGGATGGCTTGTCTTTTTAAGGACATGAACAGAGCTAATAACCTACCTTAAAATCAATCAGACTGAAAGTCCTTCACACCCAATAGTATCCTATCCATCTTACGTGCTAACCCACTTCCTTAGGTAGCCATTCTACCGCTGTGAAGTACACTGCCCTCACTACCCCCCACCCCAGTCCCATCAGTTCATCTCACATTGGATTTCACAAGGATATTGCTACAGTTGAAGCAAGACTGGGAAGCAGAGGAATCCCACAGCTACCTCTGTCCCCACTATATCTGGGGAGAGAACATGTGCCCTGCATCCTCTCTTCTCTGCCCATTCCAGAGCTAGTTCCTGATCATCTGGTCATCTATATCTGTGGTCTTTAGTTGGTAACATTCTCCTCTGCTCTCATCATGGAGATGGATGTAACTAATAAAGCTGGAGGGTTGGTGCCCCACAGGTCCACAAATCTCAAGTAATCATATTAAGGTATCTGGCCTTCTCTGCCTAATGTTATTGCTTTCTCCCAGTAGAATGAAAGTAAATGTGACTCCAGGAGGGAGCTAGGCTTCTTGCCCACACAGAGTCAATCAACATTTATTGAATGCCCACTGTGTGCAGAGGTATTGGGAGATTTTTTTTTTTAATGTCTTATAGATTGGCCCTGGGAGAGCTATGAGGCAGTGTGGCATAGTAGATGATGTACTGGACTAGGAGTCTGGAGGACCCAGGTGGAAACCAGAGAGACCTCTGACACTGTGACCATGGGCAAATCACTTAAACTCTAGGCCTCGGTTTCCTCGTCTATACAATGAGGGGGCTGGATTTGCTGACCAGGATCTTTAAGGATCTTTCTGGCTGTGAAATCTCCAATCCTGTGAAACTCATGGAAAAAACCATGGTTTTAGTCCCCAAAGAGCCCTTCTCACAGATGTGGGGAGAGCCAGTCCCTGTTCTCTGGGAGCTCCTGGTTTCAGAGAGGTTCCAGTCTTTTTGGAAGGCATAGTCTTTACCCCGGTAACGTTCCCATCATACAGCGATGGAGAGGGTGGCAGGGTGGACACACACTGCTGATATTACAAATTTTGACAGAGCTAGGATATATTGCAAGGAGTCAATAGGTACTTGGGGAAATGAAGCCTGGCTGAGAAATTTAAGTACAAATCAGGAAATAAAAACCCAGTGAAGGTGAGTTTTAAGCTATTATTTAGATTATGTTTTTATTTGGAAGGGTAGATGGGAACACTTTGGCAGGGAAGGCTGAGGGGGATTTTTTTTAAATGCCCTTATAATGCTCCTTAGAAGTTCAAGTCCTGACACTAGCTGTGTGACCCTGGGCAAGTCACTTAACCCTCATTGCTCCGCAAAAAAAAAAAAAGTTCAAGTCCCTAGGATTTCTCTAAAGTTCCACCTGATTCCTATGGAACTTTAAATGGGTTCTCTGTAGTTCAAGAATAAAATTTTAGGGACAGTTAGGTGGTGCAATGGATAAAGCACCGACCCTGGATTCAGAGGACCTGAGTTCAAATGTGGCCTCAGACACTTGACACTTACTAGCTGTGTGACCCTGGGCAAGTCACTTAACCCTCATTGCCCCACAAAATAAACAAAACAACAACAAAAATTTAATTAAAAAAATAAATAAAATTTTAACTAACCGGTTCCTAGGGAGAAGTTAAATCAGCCCCATACACTTTCTGGCTGCTCCTCTAACCCAAGCTATAACAACCAGTTCTGCTTATGCAAACAAGTGATATTTTTTTACAGGGTCAATATTGTATAACTATCTAAATCTGTTCATGAGCAGGCTCAACATCTGCTTCCTGGGTCCTCTGCCCCTACTTAGAGGTGATGAACCTACCCTCATATCCTGAATCCTGCTGTCCCCTAGCCCAATTCATCAGTGCTCCCCAGTATGTCTTCTTGGCCTCCCTTCCCCGTACCATGTTCCCTTTTCTACCCCCAAGCCTTTCCCCAGGCTACTCCTTGGTGGCTTCCTCCTGTCTAATACGCTCCAATTTATCTTTTCTGTGATGGCGCCACCTCCAGGAATTCTCCATCCACAGTTCCTAGCCCTTGCTGAGCATACTTAGTAGCCCCTCAAATACATATTGAATTGAATTATCATCTCCAACCAGCTGGCATGATTATAATTATACAGTCAGTCCTACAATTGTTCGCTTATGGATTATTTAACTTGGGGCAGATCTTTACTACTAACCAGTGAATGCTTCAAGGCTCCCCCCCCTCCCTTTGTAAGCATACAAGTCATCTCAATATCATAATGAGCAAAGCAGAATTAACCAAAACTGCAAAAAGAAAAAAAATGAATACACCTCATAGCCAAAATAATTGTTTGAAGTTATCTGGGCCCCAGCTCCCCATCATCATTAGCATTATAAGCTGACACCATTTTTGTTAATTTCATGCATGTCTATGCTATTATATCACACTGAAAGTTCTTGAGGGTAAAGACAGTTTTTTCCAATAAGCCTGGGAGGTCCCTGATATAATCTCTCACCAGTTGGGGAATCTCCCCAGGGATAGAGACTTTGCCAGTCCCACCCAACTGCCAGTTACTGGAAATCTGGGACTTTCTTACTCCACCCCAATATTGCTCTGAGCCCCAGAATTCGGTCCAGACATGTGGACAGACAATCCCAAGATCCAAGTAATGCTGAGAAAAACCTTGAAAATCCAACATAGGACAGAGTCTGGGAAAGCTCATCTCTTCTAATTCCCATCTGCCTTTGTAACTCCTATCTGAACCATGCTGGCCAACTGGGCATCTTTCCCAGGTGTTCAGGTCCTTAGGGGAAAAAAAAATCTCCCTCAATCACCTGTTAATGGAATGGTAGAATTGTCTTGGATTCCTATGTTGTTCATTTGTGTCCAACTCTTCATGACCCCATTTTTAGGCTTCTCTTGGCAGAGATACTGGAATGGTTTGCCATTTCCTTTGCCAGATTATTTTACAGATGAGGAAACTGAGGCAAACAGGGTAAAGTGACTAGCCCAGAGTCTCACAATAAGTTTCTGAGGCCAGATTTGAACTCAGGAAGGTGAGTCTTCCTAAATTCTAAGCCCAGTGTTCTATTCACTGTGCTACCTAGCTGCCTATACCCAGGATTCCTACACCTAGGTTCAAGTTCTGGCCTATCCTTTACTAGCTGTTTGGTTTGGAGCAAGTCACCTATCTCTGAGCAACTTACTTAGACAGGCAACTAGGTGACTTGGGGAAAACAACTGAACCTGAAGTTCAAAGAACCTGAGTTCAAACCTGGCCTCAGACACCTATTAGCTGTGTCACCCTGGGCAAGTTGCTTAATTTCTGCCTGCCTTAGTTTCCCCATCTGAAAAATGGAGATAATAGTTCCTCTCTTCCAGGGTTATTATGAGAATAGAATACAATAATATTTATAAAGCATGTCACAAATCTTAAGGCACTATATAAATGCTAGCTGTTATTATTACTTATCCCTTCTGAGCCTTTTCTTCTCTATAAAATTGAAGCTAGGGGCAGCTAGGTGGCGCAGTGGATAAAGCACTGGCCCTGGATTCAGGAGTACCTGAGTTCAAATCTGGCCTCAAACACTTGACACTTACTAGCTGTGTGACCCTGGGCAAGCCACTTAACCCCCATTGCCCTGCAAAAAAAAAATTGAAGCTAATCAAATATAGATGCACTATCTACCTCACAGAGTTTCTTTGAGGATCATAGGAAATATGAATATATGAAAATGCTTCATAATGACATATAGTATGTCCCAAAAGTCTTAGTACAATTTTAAGTTATCAAAGTTTTAAAACTGCACTATGACATTTGGGACATACTATATAAGAGCAATTAATAAAATTATTATTTCCTCCCTCCCTGCGTTCCCCTCCTTTCTCTCCCTTTTTTCTTTCCACCCTCTTCTCCCTTCATCTAACAATTTCAGCAATATTCCCAACAGACTGAGAGGGGAAACAGTTATTGCTAGGCAGTTCCTGCCCATAAACAAGGACGCTCACCCTAGCCCAGAAGAGAGCTATAAATAGAGACCTTTGGAAGCGATGGCACACCATTTCCTGGCAATAAACTCCAGGCAAAACCTGACAGACAGGGTCTTAAACAGCCATGGTTTTTTAAGATCAGCTATGAATTCAGTACACTGTCCTGAACCTCTTCACCAGGAGAGAATCACCAGAAAAACCTCCTAAGGTCATTGTGTACAGCCTCCTCCCTCCAGGCAGAACTGTCTAATCCTCTGAGATAAATGAAAACCTTTCTTCTTTGGAGACATCCCTAAAAACGATGCCACATTTTGTCCCAAGGGCCCACACTCTTTGCAATGGAAAATTCTTTTAGCTAACATTGATAAAACCTTGTCACTGCATCTTCTCTCTCCCCCACCCCCTTTTTCTTAAAAAGGGTCAAAATTATTTCCCAATCTATAGGTCTCATTGGATCCTCCCTGTGCCAAAGTCCATTGGTTCATGCAGGGCAGGGCATTTATTTCCACCAATAAGGAAAGAGTCCCAAAACAATGGGCTTTGGGACAGGGGTTAGATTCATAATGAAGAAAAATTTGTATCACTACCAAATGACAAAGTAGCCACATCTGACAGTACATAGTATAGATTCCCCACCTCCCTACTGAGAGGAGGGAAATATGCCTCTTCTTTTTTCTGGAACCAAGATTGATTGTTGCAATTAATTAGAATTCAGCAGCATCACAGTGTTTTTGTTTACATTCTTGTAGTCCTGTTAGACATGTTAAACCTAGTTCTCTTATTTGGTCTTAAAGGTACTATATAATATCCCTTAAGTTTTTCCTTTTCCAAGCAGAATAACCCAGTTTCTTAATTTTTTTTCTTAATAGTTATACTTATTTGCCTTTCTTATGTCTCTGTTTGGGATGTTTACAAGTTGAATATTCTGCTCACATTTTTTGTTGGCATTTGAGGGGAGAGGAATTCCTCAAATGAGGAGGTTGGCCTATCTAGGCTTTTGATGTTCCTCCCAGATCCTATGCTCTAAATGCCTCTTTTGTTGAACTTTATCTTTTATCATTGATGATTACACTTGGGTTTGTAGGATATGTCACTTAAGGTTGCAGCTTGAGCTTTTTTTGTGGGGGTAAGGGGGGAGAAGAATACAATTCCATTCCCTTCTGTGGTTTCTATGGAATGATTTTGTGTTATTCAAATTTCCTTCATATTTGCAGGACTTTCTCCTAAACAATTGCAAGATTGTCACTGAAATTAATAAATTTGATTACTACATACATATCTTGAAGTTTGAAACACAAGATTTTTTGTTTTCTGGTAGCCATCTGTGGATTTTCTTGATTAATACCTTGTTGTATATGTATTCAGAAGTCTTGGACAATTTTTTTATTATTTTCTGCATCATGGTATTCAGAATTTTTTATTTGTCATGTTCTTTTAGAAAACCCATGATCCATAAAGTTATTTCTGTGTAATTGTATCTTCAAGATCACTTGCTTTGATATGGATAGCATTCATGTGTTTTCTAACATTGTTGACTTTTGCTCTCTTCTGACAAATTATCCTCCACTTGTGTTTTTGTGTTCCAAATATGTTAATCTCTCTATTACTTCTCTAAAGAGATTGTCCATCATGAATTTTATTTTTTCTAAGCTGCTAATTGTTTTTCTGTTGTGAGCTAATTTCTTACCTACATTTCTTTATTTTTTTTTAATTAAATTAAATTAAATTTGTTTTTGTTTTTTTTTTGCTGGGCAATTGGGGTTAAGTGACTTGCCCAGGGTCACACAGATAGTAAGTGTTAAGTGTCTGAAGCCGAATTTGAACTCAGGTCCTCCTGAATTCAGGGCCAGTGCTCTATCCACTGTGCCACCTAGCTGCCCCCTACATTTATTTCTAATGCTTTATGGATTTTATTTCTTTTTTGAGTAATTTTAGAGTTTATTCTTCTTGTTCCATGTGCCTAGTCCAACAGATTCTTTCATCAAGTTCACCTTCACAATCGTGAAGTAACTTTCTTTTGTATAATAATATTTGTTGGGGCAGCTAGGTGGTGCAGTGGATAGAGCACCGGCCCTGGATTCAGGAGTACCTGAGTTCAAATCCGGCCTCAGACACTTAACACTTACAAGCTGTGTGACCCTGGGCAAGTTGCTTAACCCCAATTGCCTCACTTAAAAAAAAAAAATAATAATAATATTTGTTATTTTCTGTAGATTTGGTTGCAGTTATACTACACTTGGCATGTAATGACTTTTGGGGGCACTTTTTTGGGGACAGAGTTTTGGAGAAAGTGGCATCCATTTTTCTAGTCACATAGCTTCCTTCTCTTTAATCTTTTCCACATTGCTCCCAATCTCTAAGCCTTTCACTTCTCCAGGTTTCTCCTTACATCTCTCCTATGACACCCATCCCTTCCCCCCATCCCTTCCTACTTTAATATGGGAATATTGGAACTGATCTCAAGATCTCTGACCATTATCTAACTCAAGATGGAAGGCTTCCCTAGCCAATTCTTAAGCCAACCTTTGATCAATGTCGTACCAGCCAAATATTCTGCATGGCCTTTTTAAGTGAACAATTCAAACTGAAGACTTCTGCTAGCCTTGATTCTACCTTGTCCTGGGTGCACTCCTATTGATATCCCATCATCTCTCCCACACATCCTAACATATATGACACTTATGATAAAGGTAGTTTTTATGGGATCATAGATTGTCAGAGATGGAAGATGATGAGATATCATCTGATTGGACCCCTTCATTTTACAGAAAAGGACAAGGAGGCCCAACAAAGGTAACCGGGATCTGAAGCCAGTTCCTTTGATTCCAAATCCAATTCTCTTTAGGCTACATCATACTGAGAACCCTTTATATACATTGTCTTATAGGAGATCCACAGTAACCCTCTAAGGGAAGTGGTAATATTAATACTAACAACAACAACAATAATAATAATAACTATAGCAAAACCAGCAATAATTCACAGTTCTATAGTGCCTTCCTCTATGCCTTGTGTCTTCAGCATGGAAGGCAGCCAGGTGATGCAGTGGATAAAGCACTGTCCCTGGATTCAAGAGGACCTGAGTTCAAATCCAGCCTCAGACTTGACACTAGCTGTGTGACCCTGGGCAAGTCACTTAACCCTCATTGCCCTGCCCCCCCCCTAAAAAAAAAGTCTTCAGTATGCAGAGCACAGTGCTAGGACCTAGAGATGTTTAGATAAGGTGATTTCTGTCCTCAGGGAATTTACTGTCCAGAAGCAGTAGATTATTATTATTTATTTCATATTTTTTTATTTTACATATAAGATATTTTATTTTTTCCATTACATGTAAAGATAGTTCTCAACTTTTGTTTATACAAGCTTTACAATTTCAGATTTTTCTCCCTCCCTTCCCTCCTTCCCCCCTCCCCTAAACAGCAGGTAATCTGATATAGGTTATATCTATATATCTATATACATAGACATATAGATATAGATATCTATACACACATATATATACACATAATAACATTAATCCTATTTCTGCATTAGTCCTGTTATAAGAGAAAAAATCAGAGCAATGATGCAAAACCTCAAAATAGAAAAAAAAAACCAACAGCACCCAAAACAAAAGAAATAGTATGGTTCATTCAGCATCTATACTCCACAGTTCTTTTTTTTTTTCTCTTCTCTTGGATTTGGAGATCCTCTTCTATCATGAGTTCCCTGGAACTCTTCTGTGCCATTGCATTGGTAAGAAGAATATAGTCCATCACAGTAGGTCAACACTCAATGTTGATGATACTGTGTATAATGTTCTTCTGGTTCTGCTCATCTCACTCATCATCAGCTCATGTAAGACCCTCCAGGTTTCTCTGAACTCCTCCTGCTCATCATTTCTTACAGCACAATAGTATTCCATTGTATTCATATACCACAACTTGTCCAGTCATTCCCCAATTGATGGGCACCCCCTCAACTTCCAATTCCTTGCTACCACGTAAAGAGCAGCTATAAATATTTTTGTACATGTGGGTCCCTTTCCCCTTTCCATGATTTCTTTGGGAAAAAGACCTAAAAGTGGTATTGCTGGGTCAAAGGGTATGCACAGCTTTATCGCCCTTTGGGCATAATTCCAAATTGCTCTCCAGAATGGTTGGATCAGTTCACAGCTCCACCAACAATGAATTAGTGTTCCAATTTTCCCACAGCTTCTCCAACATTTATTATTTTCCTTTTTTGTCATTTTAGCCAATCTGATAGGTGTCAGGTGGTACCTCAGAGTTGTTTTAATTTGCATCTCTCTGATCACTAGAGATTTAGAGCATTTTTTCATATGGGAATAGATAGCTTTGGTTCTTCATCAGAAAACTGCCTGTTCATATCCTTTGACCATTTCTCAATTGGGGAATGACTTGGATTCTTATAAATTTGATTTAGTTCCCTATATATTTTAGAGATGAGGCCTTTATCAGAAGTACTGGCCTCAAAAATTCTTTCCCAGCTTTCTGCCTCCCTTCTAATTTTGGGTGCATTCAGAAGCAGTAGATTATTATTCTATATCTTTCCTTCCTTGCCAAACTCCCCATTATCTCCACCTCCTCTCCTCACTTTCCCTGTGCAACCTGGGTCTGACCCCATCACTCAACTGAAACTGCTCTTTCCAAAGTTTCCGGTTATCTCTTATTTGATAAATATGATGATTTTTTTTCTCAGTCCCCATCTTTCTTGACCCCTCTGCTGCTTTTGATACCATCCCTTTCCCCTAGCTAGGTGCCTCAATGGATAAAGCATCTGACCTGGAGTCAGGAAGAACTGAGTTTAAATATGACCTCACACACTAGCTGTGTGACCCTGGGCAAGACACTTAACTCTGCCTCAGTTTCTTCATCTGTAAAATGAGCTGGAGAAGGAAATGGCAAACCACTCCAGGATCTTTGAAAACCCCAAATGGGGTCATGAAGAGTAGGACATGACTGAAACAACTCAACAACAACGGCTGCCCCTCCTCCCCCACTCTATATTCCTCAATAGTCTCTTTTCTCTGGGTTTGTATGACACTACTCTCCTAGCTATCTCCTACCTGACAGTCTTCTTAGTATCTGTTACTCATTAATCATCCATAGCAGCCCTGGAACTTCAGGTATTCCTGCCAAGGTCCTGTCCTGGGTCCTCTTCTCTGTCCACATTTACTCTCCAGGACCTCATCTGCTTCCATGGGCTTCATTTTCATCTCTATGATTTCCACAACTCATGAGCTTCGGTCCTGCAAGACTAAACAGTCTGTCAAATATATAAAACTGAATGTCCTAGAGACATTTCAAACTCAACCTGCCCCAAACAGAACTCATTATCTTTCCCCAAAACCCTACTCCTCTTCCTAACATACCTATTTATGTCATTCAGTCTTCTAATTTATCACATTCATAAGCTTGCTGTTCTCCCCAACACCTCACTCTCACTTCTCCCCACATTATCTAATCAGTTGCCAAACAGCGATACTTCTGCCTCCACAATATCTCTTAAGTCTGACCCCTTTTCTCTATTTGCACCACATCCATATTAATTTAGGACCCAAGAGAAATCATTGTTTCTCTCATGTTAATAGCTGATTATTAAAATGGGGAGACCCCAGTCCTATTTCTTTGTCCAAAACCCAGTCTCTCAAGGACTGGGCTATTGGAAGATAGGATTAACATTCTCATTTTGGTTATTGCTACTCCACCCAATCAGATCAGACTTCTAATCGCAAATTAATTCCTGCCCATTGTGTTCCACTCAAGCTAATTTTCAGGGAGGTAGATCCTCTGTCTAGGTTGCCCAAGACTTCAGATGGTCTAGGTGTAGAGGTAGTCTCTTTGTCCAGGAATGACAAGATGTCATTCTCCCAGTCCCTCATTGGAGTGAGCCCACTTTTGTCATTAATTTTGTCACTAATTATTAACCAGGGTTGATTACCATTATCTGGAACACCCACTTTTCCAAGGGCATATAAGCCATGAGCCCGCCACCACGATTGTCTTTGGTCCTAGAGAAAGACACTCAAATGGCCCTTTTATTAATAAAATGCTAGCATTATTAATGAAATGATTCGTCTCAAACTTTTTTTTTTTTGCAGGGCAGTGGGAGTTAAGTGACTTGCCCAGGGTCACACAGCTAGTGTCAAGTGTCTGAGGCTGGATTTGAACTCAAGTCCTCCTGAATGCAAGGCCAGTGCTTTATCCATTGCACCACCTAGCTGCCCGTCTCTCAAACTTTTAAAATGTCACAGCCTCTTATCATCTCTCAGCTAAAATATCACCGTGGTCTCCTTGTCTCAAGTCTCTTCCCTCTCCAATCCATCCTCCACAAACTGCCAAAGTGATATGCCTACAGTGAAGATGCGATCATGCCTCTACCCTCCTTAGTAAAGATAAAGCATAAACTTTTATAGCCCTTCACTACCTGGTCTCAACTTATCTTTTCAGCTTCGTTATTTGTTATTCCCCTTCCAACACTCCCAGCCAAACTGGTATTCTTCATTTTACAAGTACTCTATCCCTTACCTTTGTGCTATTTCCCCTCAGTAGATCCTCATAGAGTCTCTTTCTTTAAAACACTCAAGCACTTCCTTCTATAGGAAGCTTTTTGTGATCCACCCCAACTGCTGGTGCCCCCCCATTCCCTGTTATTTAACTACCTTGTATTTATTCTGTTTATTTATATTGTATTATATACTGTATATTTATATTATATATATTCTGTATATTTATTCTTTTGGGGGGGGCAGGGCAATGAGGGCTAAGTGACTTGCCCAGGGTCACACAGCTTGTGAGTGTCAAGTGTCTCAGCCCAGATTTAAACTCAGGTCCTCCTGAATCCAGGGCTGGTGCTTTATCCACTGCGCCACCTAGCTGCCCCCTATATTTATTCTTTTTGGTTTTTTTTTTTTTTAGTGAGGCAATTGGGTATATTTATTCTTAATATAGATTCTGTATATTCTCCCTCAATAGACATGTTTCTTGAGTGTGAGGATGGTTTCATTTTTTTATATCCTTATCATCTAGCCCAGTGTCAGGCACATAGCTTATTGATTTATCAATAAATAGGGGGATAAGATGCCAACATGTATAATTATAGTTTAGAGTGATAACCTATCAGTAATAGCTAAAAAGGAGTTAACAGATAACCTAAGATTTGATCAATAGTAGCTAAAAGAGTTAATAGAGGGGTAGCTAGGTGGTACAGTGGATAGAGCACTGGCCCTGGAGTCAGGAGTACCTGAGTTCAAATCCGGCCTCAGACACTTAACACTTACTAGCTGTGTGACCCTGGGCAAGTCACTTAATCCCAATTGCCTCACTAAAAAAAAAAAAAGAAAAAAGAAAAAAAAAGAGTTAATAGAGGGGGCAGCTAGGTGATGCAGTGGATAGAGCACTGGCCCTGGATTCAGGAGTACCAAAGTTCAAATCCAGCCTCAGACAGTTGACACTAGCTGTGTGACCTTGGGCAAGTCACTTAACCCTCATTGCCCAACCAAAGCAAACAAACAAAAAAGAGTTAATAGAGAAACTTAAGTTTGTGTTCTTACAGTAACCAAGAAGGTTCGAATCCCTATCAACCAATACCATCAATAGAGACAGTAACCAGGGACCATTAATCATTAATAGCCATTAATATTCTTAGATGGCAGAACACCTAGAAACCAGATCTTAAGTAAAGAGATATCAAAAACACAGAGATACTCTGGGTCTGACAAGTTTAAGTATGTCTTTAGGAACATGAGCAGAAAAGACCAAATGTGTCTTTAGGTTCACCTTATGACATGTAAACCCCAAAAACACACTTCCAAGGAAAAAGGTACCCACCTCAGGGATTTTCTTAGGACCCCGGGAAGTCCAAATTAGGATAAGACCTTCCAAGTACCTCCTTAATGAGGAGATTAAGATAATGAGATAACCTACTTTTTTTTTTTAATGAGATATTTTATTTTTTCCATTACATGTAAAGATAGTTCTCAACTTTTGTTTATACATGCTTTACAATTTCAGATTTTTCTCCCTCCCTCCCCTCCCTCCCCCCTCCCCTAGACAGCAGGTAATCTGATATAGGTTATATCTATATATCTCTATACGTATACATATAGATATAGATATATATATATACACACAAATATATATATACACATAATAACATTAATCCTATTTCTGCATTAATCCTGTTACAAGAGAAAGAATCAGAGCAGTGATGCCAAACCTCAAAATAGAGAAAAAAAAAACAACAGCACCCAAAACAAAAGAGATAATATGGTTCAATCAGCATCTATACTCCACAGTTCGTTCTTTCTTTTTTTTTCTTGGATTTGGAGATCCTCTTCTATCATGAGTTCCCTGGAACTCTTCTGTACCATTGCATTGGTGAGAAGAATATAGTCCATCACAGTAGGTCAACACTCAATGTTGATGATACTGTGTACAATGTTCTTCTGGTTCTGCTCATCTCACTCATCATCAGCTCACGTAAGACCCTCCAGGTATAACCTACTTTTTCTCACTATAAATGTAACCATTTGCCATCTCCCAAACTGAGACACCTCCCTGGTGCTCTCCCTGGGATCATCAGTCTTTCAATAAAACTTGGGAAATTGAGTCACTGAGTCTTGTAATTCTTTGTGATGCCTCATGATCAATTTGATCAATTAAATCCATTCCCCACATCATCAGTATTACATGATACATGCACTAGAGAGGTGCAAATTAAAGTGAGATGAAAAAAAAATTAAAGTGAGATGGGGGCGGGGCACGGATGTCATTACTAGCCATGGGGATCAAGGAATGCTTCCTGGAAGAGAGGGTATGGAATTGGGCCTTGTTTTTTCATTATCTGCAGTGGATTGTACTAATTTATACATTCTTCTCTCATGAAGCAAGAAGTCAGGAAATGAGTGATTTGTTAGGACAATCCAATCCGATCTAATAAAGGACATTTATTAAACATCTACTGTGTGCAAGGGATGATACGCAGGTATTGAACCTGCAACTTTGGTCTCATGAGATTTATTCAGCTGAAATAACCAGCAGAGCCAGACACTGATGGAGCCTGTTTAGCTGAGCAGATGTTGGTTTGCAGATGTTTCTAACCCCAGCTCCTGCTGACATCCACTTATTGCCCTGCTTGTTTAAGTGCCAGGTGTAGTTCACCTTTTGCTCCTGCGGTGGGCTTGTACCCATCTCCATCTCCTCCAGCAGCAGGACAGAGAGAGCCCCAGATTTGACTAAAGAAGATCAGTGGGCAGAGAAAGGAAATTCAATTCAGTAAATGGAAGAGGGAGGCTAATTGTTGTGTGGCACTGCCCTCTAGGGGTTGCTCCTAGAAGGTGCAAGTGACCACCCTGTTTCCCTAGAGGCACAGTTCTGTGCTGGGAATTCGTTCCTGGTTAGATTTCAGAAGGGTCTGTGAACTTGAATGTGAAAAAAAAAATTACATCTTTATGTTCAATAATCACTGGTTTCCTGTGCAATCCTATATCTTTTGTACATTTAAAAACATTATTCTGAGGAGGGTTCCATAGACTTTACCAGACCACCAAAGGGGTCGATAACACTCAAAAAAAGTAGAAACCCCTGATGCAGAAGAAGTTGAAGGAATAGGAAGCTTGAATTTTCCACCCATTAAAATCTCTGTCTTACAGAAACATTTTCCTAGCCATAGGATCATATATCTAGAGATGGAACAGAATAAAGGCAATACAATGGTAGCTAACATGTATGAGGTACTTTGAGATCAGCTAGGTGACCAAGTGGGTCGAGTGACAGACCTGGAGTCAGGAAGACTCATCTTGAATTCAAATCTGGCTTCAGATACTTACTAGCTGTATGACCCTCGGCAAGTCACTCAATCTCTACCTCAGTTTCCTCATCTGCAAAATGAGCTGGAGAAGGTAATGGCAAACTACTCCGGTATCTTTGCCAAAACAAACAAACAAAAAACCCAACCCAAATGGGCTCATGAAGAGACAGATATGACTGAAATGACCAAACAAATAGAATTCCTTAAAATTTGCAATAAAACCTTTGCATAGGGGCAGCTAGTTGGCACAGTGGATAGAGTACCGGCCCTGGAGTCAGGAGTACCTGAGTTCAAATTCGGCCTCAGACACTTAACACTTACTAGTTGTGTGACCCTCGGCAAGTCACTTAACCCCAATTGCCTCACTAAAAAAAAAAAAACAATAAAAAACCAAAACCTTTGCATATATTATCTCATTTGATCTAGTATGACTCCTCCTCCATTGTACAAATGGGAAAACTGAGGCCAGGCAGGATAAGTAGCTTATCAAAGGGAATAATGTGAGAAGCAGAATTTGAACCTGGGTCCTTTAACTCCAGAGATAGTGGGAAACAGTGATTGCCCACTTAGGAGATCAACCTTCCACGAAACTTGGGCACTTGGAAATCAACTCCTTTCTTCCAATGCACAGGTGAAGAAGGCAACTGTCTTTCTCAACCCCGTAGCTTGGAAAAGTAAACTAAAATAATCTTTTTGAAATTAATAATAGCTAAAACAAAAAAAGAAAAGAATAATAGCATTTGTCTAGCACTTTAAGCTTTGCAAAGTGCTTTACAAATATTATTTCAATTTTGCTGACCAGTTTAATACTTTTTCTGGCCTGGATGTCATAGTTGTCAAGACAGACTATGAGGGACAAGTCAAGAAGTTTATAGAATTAGTAAAAAATAAAATAAAATAAAAACCTCAGACAGAAACTGAAGCACACTTTAATGAAAATTGGCTTCACTATACTAAGAGTCCCATAGCCCTCAGAGAGCACCCAGGCTGTTGAATATAAGGCTTAACAGGAACCAGGCCCCAAAAGAATCTGGAAAGGTCTGAATAATGGACAGTACATAAGAAGAGGAAATTTCTACTTTAAAACTTCAGAAGTGTTGGTGGAGCTGTGAACTGATCCAACCATTCTGGAGAGCAATTTGGAATTATGCCCAAAGAGCTATAAAGCTGTGCATACCCTTTGACCCAGCAATACCACTATTGGGTCTTTTCCCCAAAGAGATCATAAAAAAGGGAAAAGGACCCACATGTACAAAAATATTTATAGTTGCTCTTTTTATGGTCGCAAGGAATTGGAAATTGAGGGGATGTCCATCAATCAGTTGGGGAATGGCTGAACAAGTTGTGGTATGGGAATGTAATGGAATACTATTGTGCTGTAAGAAACGATGAGCAGATAGATTTCAGAAAAACCTGGAAGGACTTGCATGAACTGATGCTGAGAGAGATGAGCAGAACCAGAAGAACATTATACACAGTATCATCAACGTTATATGTTGATCAACTGTGATAGACTAGATTCTTCTTGCCAATCCAACAGTACAAGAAAGTTCCAAAGGACTCATGACGGAAAATGCTCTCCAAATCCAGAAAACAAAGTCCAGAGACAAAAATGAAATTGTCCCTATCCTCAAGGAGCTCTTATTCTACCTGGGAGAAAAAACATGTACATAAATAAGTAAATAAAAAGTATTTACATGTTGGGGGAGCGGGGTTGGTTCCACTTACCCCTCCACAACTGATGTAGCCATAAAAAGCAAAGAGTATACAATAGAAGTAATCAGGTTTAGATAATACTTCACACCTATCAGATTGACTAATGTGACAGAAAAGGAAAATGATAAATGTTGGAGGGTATGTGGGGAAAATTAGAATACTGTTGGTGGATTTGTGAAGTGATTCAACCATTCTTTTTAAAAAAATAAAAAATAAAAAGTATTTTATTATTTTCCAGTTACATGCAGAGATAGTTTTCAACACCTGTTTTCATAAGATTTCCAGTTTCAAAATTTTCTCCCTCCCTCCCCTCTCCCCAAGACAGTAAGCAATCCAACATAGGTTATATACGTACAATCACATCAAACATATTTCTCCATTAGTCATGCTGTGGTAGAAGAATCAGAGCAAAAAGGAAACACCTCAAAAAAGAAAAACAACAATACCAAAAACAATAGAAATAGTATGGTTCAATCTGCATCTAGATTCTACAGTTCTTTTTTTTTTCCTGGATTTGGAGGGCATTTTCCATCATGAGTCCTTTGGAACTATCTTGGACCATTGTATTGCTGAGAAGAGTCAAGTCTATCACAGCTGATGATCACATAATGTTGATGATACTGTGTACAATGTTCTTCTGGTTCTGCTCATCCCACTCAGCATTAGTTCATGCAAGTCCTTCCAGGTTTTTCTGAAATCTGCCTGCTCATCATTTCTTGCAGCACAGTAGTATTCCATTACATTCATATACCACAACCTGTTCAGCCATTCCCCAATTGATGGGCATCCCCTCAATTTCCAATTCTTTGCCACCACAAAAAGAGCAACTATAAATATTTTTGTACATGTGGGTCCTTTTCCCTTTTTTATGATCTCTTTGGGAAAAAGATCTAATAGTGGTATTGCTGTGTTCCAACCATTCTGAAGAGCAATTTGAAACTATGTCCAGGCAGCACGGTGGATAAGGCACTAGCCCTGAATTCAGGAGGATCTGAGGAGGGGGGAAACTATGCCCAAAGGGCTATAAAACTGCATACCCTTTGATCCAGAAATACCGCTACTAGGTCTATATCCCAAAGATATATTTTTAAGTGGAAAATAACTCATTTATACAAAAATATTTATGTCTGCTCTTTTTGTGGTAGAAATAGAGGGAATGTCTTTCAATTGGGCAATGGCTGAATAAGTTGTGGTATATGATTGCAACGGAATACTATGTGCTATAAAAAATAACAAGCAGGGGGCAGCTAGGTGGCACAATGGATAAACCACTGGCCCTGGATTCAGGAGGACCTGAGTTCAAATCTGGCCTCAGACACTTGACACTTAACTAGCTGTGTGACTCTGGGAAAGTCACTTAACTCTCATTGCCCCGCAGAAAGAAAGAAAGAAAGAAAGAAAGAAAGAAAGAAAGAAAGAAAGAAAGAAAGAAAGAAAGAGAGAGAGAGAAAGAAAGAAAGAAGGAAAAAAAGAAAGAAAGGAAGGAAGGAAAGAAGGAAGGAAGGAAGAAGGAAAGAAAGGAAGGAAGGAAGGAAGGAAGAAAGAAAAAAGAAATAACAAGCAGGAAGATTTCAGAAAAACCTGGAAAAACTTACATGAACTGATGCAAAGTTACTTGAGCATAACCAGGAGAACATTGTACACAGTATCAAATTCCAAAGGACTCAGGATGGAGTCTGAATGTAGATTGAAACATACTATTTTTCATGTGTGTGTATGCATGCATGTGTGTGTGTTTGGTTTGTGTTTTCTTTCACATGACTAATATGGAAATATGTTTTGCATGATTGCACATGTATAATCTATATCAAATTGCTTACTATCTCAGGGAGTAGGCAGGGGAGGAACTCAAAATTTGAAAAAATGAATGTTAATCCCAAAGAGACCATAAAAAAGGGTAAAGGACCCACATGTACAAAAATATTTATAGCTGTTCTTTTTGTGCTGGCAAAGAATTGGAAATTGGAGGGGATGCCCATCAATTGGGGAATGGCTGAACAAGTTGTAGTATATGAATGTAATGGAATATAATTGTTCTGTAAGAAATGATAAGCAAGTGGATTTTAGAAAAACCTGAAAAGACTTACATGAATTGATGTTGAGTGAAATGAGCATAATTGCGAAAACATTGTACACAGTATCAACAACATTGTGTGTTGATCAGCTGTGATAGACTTGACTCTTCTCATCAATACAATGATTCAAAATAATTCCAAAGGACTCATGATGAAAAATGCTTTCCACATCCAGAAAAAAGAACTGTGGAATCTGGATGCAGGTTGAAACATACTGTTTCTATTTTGTTTTTTTTTTTCTTTCTTGAGGTTTTTCCCTTTTGTTCTGATTCTTCTTTCACAACATGATTGATGCAGAAATATGTTTAATGTGATTGTACATATATAACCTATGTCAGATTGCTTTCTGTCTTGGGGAGGGGGAGGGAAGGAAGGGAAAGAGAAAAATTTGGAACTAGAAATCTTATAAAAACAAATGTTGAGAACTATTTCTACATGTAACTGGAAATTAACAAAATGCTTTTATGATGGAAAAATTTTAATTGGCCAAAAAAATATTAAAATTGTTTTTACACAGAATTGGGAAAAATATTATTTAAAAAAAAAGTTGGGGGCAGCTAGGTGGCACAGTGGATAGAGCACCGGCCCTGGAGTTAGGAGTACCTGAGTTCAAATCTGGCCTCGGACACTTAACACTTACTAGCTGTGTGACCCTGGGCAAGTCACTTAACCCCAATTGCCTCACTAAAAAAAATAATAATAATAAAATAAATAAAAAAAGAAGTTAAGATATGAATCATGTGTCTACATACAGTACCCTCTTTATGAAGTATGAACATCTTTCCTAAGGGAATCAAAACCCTCCATTGTCCATTATATAGCAGCAAAGCTACTCACCCAGAAGTTAACATCTTATCTAGCAGTTGGAAGGTCAATTTAAGATAGCTTTTTAAAAAAGGACAGCTAGGTGGAACAGTGGATAAGACACTGGCCCTGGATTCAGGAAGACCTGAGTTCAAATCCGACCTCAGACACTTGACACTTACTACCTGTGTGATCCTGGGCAAGTCACTTAACCCTTATTGCCCCCCCCCCAAAAAAAAGATAGCTAAAACAACCTGCCCAGGAGAAATCCTATATCTAGATAGAAGTTTTGGGACTCCACTAGGAAAAAAAAGACTTTTCAGGCTCTGAAGTTGTTGTCGTAGTTGTTGTTTGTCCTCAAGAGAAGGACATCAGGAAGGTGACGTCATGACTTGAAGAGAATTAGATTGAAGTGAGGGAGGGCTGTACAAAGTCACCAGTGTCACTCTATCCTCCAGAGCCATCTGTGTCCAGTGGCAAGATATATATCAGGATGACTGGAAGTGGCCCTAGAAGGCTCTGAAGTACTAGAGTATGAGTAGCTTTTTTTTTTTTTTTTTGCGGGGCAATGAGGATTAAGTGACTTGCCCAGGGTCACACAGCTAGTAAGTGTCAAGTGCTGAGGCTGGATTTGAACTCAGGTCTTCCTGAATCCAGCGCTGGTGCTTTATCTACTGCGCCACCTAGCTGCCCCCAAGTATGAGTAGCTTTGACCACCTGTTCCTTACATAGGAACTAAGACTGTGGTTCCCTCAAATTCATAGGAGAATATTTTATAGCTATTGTTCTTTTAAAAAAATAACATTTTATTTTTTATTCCCAATTATATGTAAAAATAATTGTAAGTATTCATTAAAAAAAAATTAAGTTCCAAATTCTCTCCCTCCTTCCCTCTTCTACCTCCTCCCTGAGCAATTTTATATAGGTTATACTTGTGCAGTCATGGAAAACATATTTCCATATTAGTCATGCTGTGAAAGAAAACACAGACCAAAAAAAAAAAAGAAAGTGAAAAATAGTATGCTTCAACCAACATTCAAACTCCATCAGTTCTTTCTCTGGATGTGAGATAGCATTTTTCATCATGAGTCCTTTGGTATTTTCTTGGATCATTGTATTGTTGAGAATAGCTAAGTCCTTCACAGTTAATCATTGTACAATATTGCTGTTACTATGTTCAATATTCTCCTGGTTTTGCTCACTTCATTTTCCATTAGTTCATGTAAGTCTTTACAGGTTTTTCCAAAATCAGCTTGCTTGTCATTGCTTATAGAACAATGGTATTTCATTACAATCATATACCACAACTTGTTTAGCTATTCCCCAGTTGATGGACATGGCCTCAATTTCCAATTCTTTGCTACTATAGAAAGAGCTACTATAAATATTTTTGTATAAATAGGTCCATTCCCCTTTTTATTTGATCTCTTTGGGACATGGGCCTAGTAGTGGTATTGCTAAGTCAAAGGGCATGCACAGTTTTATAGCCCTTTGATAGCTACTGTTCTTAATATGACATTTTACTAAATATCTTTGCTAAAAGCTAAGGTGTCATATGACTAATATAGAAATGAGTTTTGCATGATTACTCATGGATAACCCATATTAAACTGCTTGGTGTCTCAGGGAGGAGAAAGGGGGGAAAGGAGGGAGAGAATTTGGAACTCAAAAAAAATTTTTAAATGAATGGCTAACCTGGAAAGACTTACATGAGCCGATGCAAAGTAAAATGTACTGTATACAAAGTAACAGCAATATTGTAAGAAGATCAGCTGTGAATGACTTAGTTATTCTTAGCAATACAGTAGTCCGAGGCAACTCGGAAGTACTTATGAAAAATGTGATCCATCTCCAGAGAAAAAACTGATGGTATCTGAACACAGATTGAAGCATAATTTTTTTTAGTTTCTTTTTCTTAAGTTTTTTTTTTGTCTGTTTTCATTCACAACCTAATATGGAAATGTCATACATGTCTACACATGTATAACTTATATTGAATTGCTTTCATTCATAAGGGGAGGGGTGGAGAGGGAGGGTAGAAGAGAATTTGTAACACAGAATTTAAAAAATGGATGTTGAATACACATTCAATTGGGTGGAGTAATCTCTCTAACCCAGCAGGAAAATAGGAGGGGAAGGGGATAAAGAGAAAGGGGCAAAAGAAGGAAGGGTAAATTGGGGGAGGAGACAGACAGAAGCAAATCCCTTTTGAAGAGGGATAGGATGAAAGAAGATGGATAATAGAATAAATATCATGGGGAAGGGAATAGGATGGAAGGGAAACAGTTAACAAGAGTAATCATGAAAAAGAGAAAAAGGGGAAAAATTGTACAAAAACTATAGCAACTCTTTGTGGTGGCTAAGAATTGAGAATCAAAGGAATGTCCATCAATTGAGGGATGACGGAAGAAGCTGTGGTATATGATTGTAGTGGAATGGTATTGTGCTATAGGAAATGACAAACGGGATGATCGCAGAAAAACCTGGAAAGACTCATGAACTGATGTATAGTGAAGTGAGCAGAACTGGGAGGACATTTGTGCATAGTAACAGCAGTATTGTTCAATGAGCAGTTGTGAATGACTTAACTACTCTCAGCAATACAATGATCCAAGACAATCCCAAGGGACTAATGATAAAACTTACTATCCACCCCCATAGAAAGAACTGATAAAAAGAGCACTTGTGGATTGTACATATATAACCTGGTTGCTGTCTTGTGGAGGGAGGAAGAAAGGGAGGGAGGGAGAAAAATTTGGAATTCTAAATCTTGTGAAAATGAATGTTGAAAACTACCCTTACATGTAACTGGAAAAAATAAAATAAATGTTTGTTGCAAAAATTAAATAAATAAAAAAATTTTTAAATGGATGTTGAAAATTGTTTTTACATGTAATTGGGGGAAAAATAAAATTAAAACCTCTGCTGGCAAAAAAAAAATGAATGTTTAAAATTGTCTTTACTTGTAATCAGAAAGAATAAAATACGTAATTTTATTACAAAAAAAAAAAAAGCTATTTTGTCTACTGGATGATTGTTAATAGGAAACAGAGGGCGGGGGGAGGGGGGTATGGGACCTGTAGGTTTTAGTAGTAGAATCAGGGACCCACAGGGCAACCCCTAGAATGCAAGGTAATAGCAGCTGCCCTGTGGAGACCCAACCTTTGAGCACAAACACAAGTTGGGGAAGTAGTCTAGATAGAGTACTGTACAAAAAATAAAGATGAAATAATTTGGGGGTAATGGTAGGAAAATAGCAGTAACAAGAAGGGGGATCAGGAAGGCAGCACTTGAGTTAATCTTATAAGAAAACGAGGGATTCTGGGAGGCAGAACCTTCTAGGCATTGGGGGCCAGCCTCTGTGAAATAAGAGAAATAAGTATCTTGTATAGCAAGTATGAGAAATGTCTTTTGTAACTGGCTGTTAATTGGCTTGTTCTCAGTTGTGCTTTGCACTTTGCCTCTCTCATAGGAGGGAATTTTTACAGCTCATGGATTCTCAGGTTTCTACCAGAGCGGGGTATCCTCCCCCCAAGCTAGCTTGGAACTTCCCATCCTTTCCATGTAATAGGCCCCTGCTTACCATGAAATGAATGAGGATCATAGATTGAGAGCTGGACAGGATCTTAGAGGCTATCCAATCTAACCACTTCATTTTACAGATAGGGAAACTGAGGCCCAAAGAGGTCAAGAGAATTGCCCAGAAAGAATCAATAGTAAGTATCTGATTCAGCATTTGGACTCAGGTTTCCCCCAACTCCATGTTCTATAGCCAGATGGTGTAGTGGATAAAATGCTGGTCTTAAGAGTTAGAAAGAACAAAAATCCAGCCTCAGGGCACGTGCTAGCTATATTAGCCTGGGTGATTCATTTAATTTTTTCTCTGTCACAGTTTCCTCATCTATAAAATCCAGATAATAATAGCACCCACTTTGTAGGATTGTTGTGAAGATCAAACAAAATAATATATGTAAATTGCTTCATAAAACTTAAATTGCTATATAAATGCTATTATTATTGTTATGATGATTATTATCATGCTTTCCACTATGCCATGCTGTCTCTCATGCAGTTCTATATTGCTTCAAATTTTTCTAGAGTACTAACACCCCTCTGAGATACGGAATACAAGTATGGAATACTAACACATACGGGCCAAGGCTGCCCATATTGTTCATAAGAGTTCATTGGATCGAGAAATGGGAAGAATCTTACAAGTCTTCTGACTCTAGAAGAGATCCAAGTCCCTCATTTTATAGATGGGAAACAAGCTCAGAGATCGGAAATAGTTTGCCAAAGGTCACACAGTAAATGTCAAGAGTTGGAATTGGAACCCAGGTTTCCTGACTGATTCCATGACTCTTCTTCCTTCCTTCCTTCTTTCCTAAATTGTTAACTGACTTGCCCAGGATTACCCAGCTAGTAAGTTGTATTTGAGCTCAGTTTCTCCTAGAGCTAGTGTTCTATCCATTGTGCCACTTACCTGCCTGCCACTGCCCCTGCCACCTTCTTTCCACTAAAATCAGTCTATCCACAAACATATATTTACATGTTCATTGTGTGTCGGGTAGTGGGAATAAAAAGTCAAAAACAAAATTGGTGCCTGCCAACCGGACCTTCAATTCTATCTGGAAAAACAGAAAGTAGACATGTAAGTAGATACAAAATACAGACAAAGTGAATAAAAGGTAAACAGATTTCTAGCGGGTGAGAGGGGTGCTAGTAGCTATGGGGGAGGAGTAGGGAATAAAGAAAGGCATCCTGGTAGAATGTCCTTGAACTGGGCCCTGAAGCAAACAAGAAATTCTAAGAAGCTGAGATAAGGAAAATGTGGATTTCAGGCTTGAGAGGACAAGCTGTACAAAATCTTGGAGACAAGAAATAAAGTATTATGGGAGGAGGGGGAACAGAAAGAAGTCAATCTGGCCAGAACTGTGAGTGTGAGAGGGGCAATAATGTATATAAGCCTGGAAAGGCAGAGTCAAGTTATATTATGAATGGCTTTAAATACCAAGAGAAGTTTGTATTTGATTCTAGACAGCAGGGAAACACTGGAACTTAGTGAGATTGTGACACAGTTGGACCTGCACTTCAGGAATATCATTCTTTTTTTTTTTTTTTGAGGCAATCAGGGCTAAGTGACTTGCTCAAGGTCACAAGGGCTAATAAGTGTCTGAGGTTGGATTTGAACTTGGGTCCTCCTGACTCCAGGGGCTGTGTTCTATCCACTGTGCCACCTAACTGTCCCAGGAATATTACTTTAATAGTTAAATAGAGGATACATTGGAGATTTGAGGCAGGGAGGTGAATTAGAAGGCTATAGCTATATTCCTGCAAAAAGAATATAGCCCCACTTCCCTGGCCGGCCAGGCTTCACTAACCCAGCTATAAATAGGTGGCTTTAAAATGAAAATTAGTAAAGTCAATCCCTCTATTTTTACAAAATCTTATACTTATTGAGATCTTTTGTTTTTCCATCATCCTCATTCCCAAATATAGCTCTCTTCTCTCCTTTCCCCTCCCACTCCCCAGCAAACTATCACTTGTATCAAAGATTTTAAAAGAAAGAGAAGAAAAGCAATTAGGCAAAACCAAGAATAAATCAACTGTATTTGACAGTAATACAATATTTCACCCCTTCAGTTCCCCAGCTCCTAAGCCTTTGTTGTTTGTTGTTGTTTGCCCTTTGTTCTTTTTTTTTATGCTTTTTTTTTTTTTTTTGCGGGGCAATGGGGGTTAAGTGACTTGCCCAGGGTCACACAGCTAGTAAGTGTCAAGTGTCTGAAGAAGCTGGATTTGAACCCGGGTACTCCCGAATCCAGGGCCAGTGCTCTATCCACTGCGCCACCTAGCTGCCCCTTGCCCTTTGTTCTTGAAGAAGACCATGACATAGGGAAAGGTGATGTCATGACTTGCAAGTGAATTGGATTTAAGTGAGGCAGAGGTATGTAAAGTTATCAGTCTCACTCTTCCAGAGTCATCTGGGTCTGGTGGCAAAATATAGGTCAGGATGACTGGAGATGACTCCAGATGTAGGAGGCAGCTAGGTGACTCAGGGGATAGAGCATTGGACCTAGATTCAGGAAGACCTAAGTTCAAATGCAGCCTCAAACATGGGCTGTGTGGCCTTGGGCAAGTCACTTAACCTCCTAACCCCTTCGGAAAGACATCTTTGCAGCAGATGTTACTATCACTTCACAATGGTTGAAATTTTTGTTGTTGTTCTTTACACTTACATAGTCATTGTTGTGTATATTATTTTCCTGGTTCTGCTTAGTTTATTCTGTTTTAGTTAATAAAATTCTTCCTATTTTTTTTAGAATTCATCATATTCATTGTTTCTTAGAGCATAGAAATATTTCAATACATTCATGTAACCACAATTTGTAATAATAATAATAATAATCACAATAAGTATTTATATAGCACTTTAAAGTTTACAAAGGCCTTTATATACTGGGGCAGCTAGGTGGCATACTGGTGGGGGCAGTGACTGGGAAGCTCTGAGTTCAGATTCAGTCTTTTTTTTTTTTTTTTTTGGTGAGGCAATTGGGGTTAATTGACTTGCCCAGGGTCACACAGCTAGTAAGTGTTAAGTGTATGAGGCCGGATTTGAACTCAGGTCCTCCTGAATCCAGGGCTGGTGCTCCATCCACTGTGCCACCTAGCTGCCCCCAGATTCAGTCTTGACATATATTAGCTGCGTATCCTTGGACAAGTCACTTAACCTCAGTTTCCTCATCAGTAAAATAGGAATAATAGAAGCCCCTAACTCCTAGGGTTGCTCTGAGGATCAAATGAGATAATAATTGTAAAGCATTTAGCATAGTGCCTGGCAAATAACAGGAAGTATGAGTGTTTATTAGTAGGACAAGGAGGTGAAGGAGGAGGAGGAGTACTACTACTACAACATCACATATTATCTCTTTTGATCTTCACAATAATTCTTTGAGGTGGGTTCCATTATTTTCCCCATTTTACAGATGAGGAAATTGAAATTCAGAGTGTAAGTGACTTGCCCAAATTACATAACTTTAAAAATGAAAATTAATGGTCAAACCCTTTATTTGCAAAAAAAAAAAAAAAACCAAACCCAACAACCCAACAATGTATATTTATTGAGATCTTTTGGTTTTTCTATCACCCTCATTCCCAAATATAGCTCTCCTCCCCGTCCTAGGATTTGAAAGCAGGTCTTCCAGACCCTAAGTCAGAACACTATCCCCTGGACTCCCACACTGCCTCAGGACCTACCTTGTTTCTGGTTTTTTGCTACTACAAAAAAATGTTGCTATGACTATCTTGGTGTGTGTGAAACCCCACTTTCTGTCTTAAATCTCCTGGGGTATATGCCTGGTAGTGCTGCCCCTCTCTACTTGTACCCCTTGGTCCTATGCCTTCCCCACCTCCAGCTGCATGCCACCATCCACCATGAGCCAAATTTCAACCTAATTTTCTAGGGAAAGGGTTTTTTTGTTTTTTGTTTTTTTGAGGGGCAATGAGGATTAAGTGACTTGCCCAGGGTCACACAGCAAGTAAGTGTCAAGTGTCTGAGGCTGGCTTTGAACTCAAGTCCTCCTGAAGAATCCAGGGCCAGTGCTTTATCCACTGTGCCACCTAGCTGCCCCCTCAATCTAATTTTCAATCTCTCCTTGTGGCCCCTTCCCTGCTGCCTACAAATATTCCCAGCTTTCCTCTATTCTCATATAACAGGACTCTAAAAGGCAAGAAATCTCCCCCTGTTTTTTCTAGCCAAATCCCTGGTGAACTACCCTACCCTGTGACTGACTGGGATCAGATTGTGACTAATAAGCTAACCTTCCTGTTCTAAGGGAGAAGAGCAGAAGCCCAGGCCCAATGAAGGCATGGAGAGGTACTGGCTGAGAGTCAAACACTAGGAAAGCTGTGTGGAACAAGAGGCACTTAGGCAAGAATAATTGGAAGACTGAGAAATCATACATTTCACTGGGCTAAGTGATGGGGATTTAAAGAAAGGCAAAAACAGGGCCTGCCTCCAGTGAGCTGCCAGTCTACTGGGGGAGACAACACAGAAACAACCCTGTACAAACAAGATATGGACAGGGCCAATTGGAGATGATCTCCAGAGGACGTCCTAGCTTTAAGGGGGATCAGAAAAGGCTCCTTAGAAGGTGAGATTTTAGCTGAGGCTTGAAAAAAGCCAGTAGGCAGAGATGAAGAAGGAGGGCATTCTAGGCATGAAGCACAGCCAGTGAAAATGCCTGCAGTCAGGAGATGACTTGTCTTCTGTGAATAACAGCAAGGAAGCCAGAGAGTCACTGGATTGTAGCATCTATGTAAGGGAATAAGAACAGGCATCAGGGATATGAAATCTTAGGCTTGACCAGACAAGCATATTGTTCTTGCTGCCACATGGATGTAGTTACCATTTCTTTTGAGGAAGAGAAAAAGGGACAAAAATCTTCCCCTTTCTGGAAGTCCAAGGGAGAGCTGTTGATGATGGCTCAGTGCCAACAAAGATGCTGCTTCCAAAGAAGCCAGAAGCCATCTTCCTTGCTCCCTACAGCCCATTGAATGCTTGTGGACTGATTATTACATATCATTCACCTTCATCCACTCTATGGTCCAGCCAAACTGTTCTTGCCATTTTTGTTTGTTTGTTTGTTTGAACCCATGATAGTCCATTTCCCTTCTCTCTGCCTTTGCCTAGGCTGTGTGCCCGTCAGGAATGCACTTTCCTTCTTACCTGCAATTACCTTCTTTTTTTACCTTATGCAACTCAGTTCTAGTGCCACCTTGTATGTGGGGTCTTTCCTGATTTTCCCAGATGTTAGTAGCCCCTTCCCTCCAAAAAATTACCTTGTATGGATCATAGAGCTAAAATGGAAGAGGCTGAATTAGGGGGTCACTGAGATTCTTCCAGGTAGATCTATTACCCTGTGATAAAGAAAGAAGTGGAAGGTACCTTAGAGAACCACATTTTATAGATGAGAAAGTTGAGGTCCAGAGTAGTTAAGGGACTTGCCCAAATATCAGAGTCAGAATTTGAACCCAGGTTCCCTGTCCTAGATTGTAGATTTAAAATTGGAGGTGAGAAGACACTGTTGGGGGGTGGAGCCAAGATGGCATTAAAGACTCAGAGCTTCTGACACAATTACTCTAAAATTGGAGGTGATCTCAGAGACTCTTTAATCCAACCCTTTTTTTTTTAACCAATGAGGAAACTGAAAAATTAAATGATTTGTTCAAGGTCACGCAGGTGACAAAGATGGGATCCAAGCTTTCAATAGCCTATGGAAGAGTTCTCCTTCTCTGAGCCTTCTTCGAGTAAGTCCACCCTCTGCCCTCTCTTACTGGCTGTGGCAGATGCCCTTTGGCATGAGTAGAGAGTATGACCGGTAAGAGCCCCTTCCTGGTTTCATTTTGGGTGGGACAGACTTTCTCACAGGACAAGTTGAAATCTGAATCATTGCTCTCATTCATTCCCAAACCCATCCATAATCTAAACTTCCCTATTGGAACCACCTTTCCAATCACCACCTCAACCTGAGTTGTCACTCTTCCTCACCATACATTTCCAATAAATTGTCAAATTTCATTTCTTTTCCCAGAACATCTCTCAGATATCTCTCTTCCTCTCATGCAGGCTGCCCACCTTAGCTCAGGCCCTCACCACCTCTCACCTGGAATATTGTAATGGCCTCCTTTCAATTTTTTTTTAAGAGGCAATAAGGATTAAGTGACTCGCCCAGGGTCACACAGCTAGTGTCTGAGGTTGGATTTGAACCCAGGTTCTCTTGACTCCAGGGCTGGCTCTCTATTCCCAGTGACACCTAACTAACCCTGATCTCCCTGCTTCAGTTTCAATCCACATAGTTGCAGAATTGGTTTTCCTAAAGCACGGGTCTGATCACATCACTCCCCTACTCAATAAACTCTAATGGTTCCCTACTGACTCTAGGATTTATCATTATTTCTTCTTTATCTCATCCTTTTAAAATGTCTATTTTGGGCATAATCACGAGTGCATTAGTTACAAATATGGAAATGTTGTCGTTTGTCCTCCCTGCTGGAAGAAGACCAAAATGGCATCCCGATGCTGTGTGGCTGTGGCTGATCAAATCAAGATGAGCTCCTAAGGCTCTACCACAGGTCGAGCACAAAGAGTCCGTAAGAAAATTGGGAGGGAGATGTCTCTAAATTTGTGCATTAAGTAAATATACATATATTGAAGGTGCGAGTTAAAATGCTTATAGAGATGTGCGATCAAAAAAGGTTCCATTTAAAAGAAGAGAGCAAATGCTTTTCTGGTTCACACAGTAGCACGGAAGGCAAAACCTGACCCCAGCACTTTTTGACTTTAAAGGTGGAAGCCTTTTTGCCACACTACGCGACAGAACCAACACCTTCTCCGCCAAGCTTTGGAGAAGGCTCCGGAAGCTGTTCGCAGCAAAGAACCACAGTTCCCAGCCTGCTTTGAGGCCATAAAACGACTACGGATCCCAGGATGCAACACGCCCACGCGGCCTGACGGGAAGGCTCCTTTCCAAGGACAAGAGACGTCCCTACGCAACGGCCTTCTCACGTCTTTTTCTCGGCTCCCACCTTGGCGGCCATTTTGTGCAGAAGATTATGGAAGCTCCGGGTCCTTCGGACTCTATGGTCGAAGCATTTCGTAGACACCACCAATCAGAAGCCGAGTGCTAGAGGAAGGCCCCCGCCCTGAGCCGCAGAGAGGCGGGACTTGCTGGAAGGAGCCAATAAACAACGAAGAAGACGCCCGGCGGGGAGCCAATGGACGCGCCGTGTCGGTTGACGGATCCTAGTGGAGAGGGGGTGGTCTGGGGCGGCAGCCAATGAGAACGGAGGAATCGCGGGACACGTGGGCGGGGGAGCGGGGCTCCGGGGCCGAGAAGCTCTGAAACCGGGAGGTGAGTCACCTTGAGCGGAGCTAGCGGCGGCTGCAGCGGGCCGGGCCTTGGGGAACTGGGCAGCAGGAAGGAGCGCGGGGCGCAGGTGACCAGGGCTGGAGAAGCAGTGTGCGGGCTACAGTTGGTAGCCGGCCATGCCCCAGTCATGCCTCCTACGGGAATTCCGGGGCATAGAGCGGGGACCGTGGGGCACTGGGTGCAATGGGCCTCCCGGCCCAGGGCGGGCAAATGCGGGATTCACTACCCCAGGTGGAGTGAGGAGATGCGAGCAGGCGTCTGGCATAGCGGAGGCTCACGCTGCTTCTGCCACGGGGTAGTGTCTCTCCCCCGGGCAGTGTGGTGTTGAGCCTAGAAGCCCTAGATTTAGAAACCAGAGGACCGAGTCCCACATATGCTCGTTAACTGCTGTGTGACCTTGGGCTTGACACAACCTCTCTGGTCTTCTCTAGAATGAGCAGGTTGGATTAGACTGGGTGACCTCTACGGTCCCCTCCGGCCAGCTCTAGATCCCAAGACTTAAATTTTATTTTAGTCTTACTTCAGCTCTCGGACAAGTCGTGTCACTCCTCTGGGCCTCACTTTTCCCCCTCGTTAAAGTGAGGGGCTTCCATTAGATGGGCTCATGAAGCTTTCGCTCCTGTGAACAGCACGGGCTGCCTGGGAACTCCCAGTCTCTGTCTCAGGTCTCCGTGGTGGGAGGAGTGGAGGGGTGGGAGGTGTTGTTTCCTTGCTACCCTCAGCTACCTCTCTGTGACCTTCTCATTACAAGTGCCCTAGGTGAGGAAGAGGGATGCCGGGTCTGCTCCACTGACCTCTAATTCCGTCCTTATCCTTTGGTGTGGCTGAGGAAGGGCGAAAGGGCACAGGATGGAGAGCAGTGATAGGCTTCCTACTTTGAGAGGAAGTACAGGGGACTCGGGTGAAGGGAAGAAGGGGAGCCTGCTACTGGAGTCGGTGTATTGAAGACCAGTATTTTTAAGTTTTGTTGGTTTTTTCCTTTTCTCCCCATTAGTAAATAGAGCAGAATGCAGACCACCGGGACTCTCCTCATTTCTCCGGCCCTGGTAAGCATCGTCTCTTGGAAGCTTTGTACTAGCAAGGTGGCAGTGCCTTCCATGTTAAATTGATGAATTAAAGAGACTGGATACTAGCCATCTGTATGAGATGCCCAGAAAGTACAGGTGGAGTCTAGAAAAGCCAATCCTTGATTATTTGGGCAAATAGAGGCAAGGAGTAGCTTGGATCATTTAAAACAGCACGTGGTTTAAAGTGGATTTCTCTGTGGCCTTGGCTGTGTTCAGAAGGTCAGTGACTTGGTATTCTTTTCAGGGGCTTGGAGACCCTCCCCAGTGAATGGAGGGAAGGAGACCATGAAGTAGAGGTCACTTTCCTTAGATTCCTGTTTGAATCCTCACCTGGGTGAGGAGCCTCCCAGATGGATGATTCTCCTCTGTCTTGGAGGTGGGGCACTGAGTTTTAGCAGGATTGGGTTCCTCCATTGTTGAGACCTTTGAGATGACCTGAGCATTGATGTCTTCTGTAACTGACTGGACACTCATAGGGACTCCTTTTTCCCCTGTAACACCAGACAATGCTGTGCTCATTAATCTGAGTATCAAAGGGCATTATTGATGAACACACCAAGGTCAAGATACAATATTAGCTAGTGGACAAGGGGACGAGCTAGTTGACCTTATTGACATTCTGTGAATTGTATATACATGAAAAACTTAACCTTGACTTAAGGGCTCAGTGACTGGCAAGTTGATTGGTCTGACTTTTTTTTTTTTTAACCATATGTCTTTATTGGACTTTGCAGATCCGCTGTTGTACCAGGAGTCTGATCAGGCCTGTATCTGCATCTATCCTGAATAGGTCAGAGATCCGTTTTGAACAGGTAATCAAGGGTTGTTTTTCCTCTAGAACTGGAAACAATTTGTTGAATTGCTATTTCTGGGTTTGAGGGGGATAACAAGTCCAGTGGGGAAAGCATCACTTGAGCTCCATTCTACCTTTGTAGCTCCAGGTTCTTCAGCTGACCTAGTGTGGCTTTTATCACTGTACTTAGAACAAACTGCCCACAGAGGCTTGGGTTGGGGGGAGTCTCCTGCTGAGCCCTATGTCTCATCAACGTATTGGTTCTCTCTCTCTCCAGCCCACTTCTAGCAGTACCCCTCTCCAGCTGGCCCGTCGGGAGTTCCAGACCAGTGCTATTTCCCGGGACATCGACACAGCTGCCAAGTTCATTGGTGCTGGGGCTGCCACAGTTGGGGTGGCTGGCTCAGGGGCAGGAATCGGGACAGTGTTTGGCAGTTTAATCATCGGCTATGCCAGGTGGGTAGAGTAGAGTAGGGGTGGCACCAAAAGTCTTTGTCCTTAATATCTATGTCATAAGTAGGGTAGTCTCCCTGTTAACTCCCAGTTTTCCTAATTATTTTTTATTGAGAATTTGTTGGAGAATATTTAACCCATGCTATACAGCATCCTGTGTTCTCCAGCCTCGTTGAGTTAATATCCATTTGCTTTGATAAAAGGGAAATGACTCTTCCCCTCAGGAAGCGCCTATCCCTTCCACACCTGACAGGAATCCACATTCCCCTAGCACACAGCCCTAGTTTCATACATGGGTGGCATCTGTTCTCTCTTTCTCTGTCCTTTGCAGGAACCCATCCCTCAAGCAGCAGCTCTTCTCCTACGCCATCCTGGGCTTTGCCCTGTCTGAAGCTATGGGGCTCTTCTGTTTGATGGTAGCCTTCCTCATCCTCTTTGCCATGTGAGGCTCTGTGGAGGGTCACCTGCCTCCGTCCCGCTGCTTTGACTCCAGCCCTGGGCCCCTTGCTGGAGTGTGCTGAGCTTTAACATTAAACACCATGTTTCTCTAAACTCACGTGGCTAAGCCTCAGTGCTTTGGGGGCCCTGGTGGGGGAGAGAGGGAGGATGGGTGGAGGTTTTGTTGTGTTGTTTTCAGTCATGTCTGACTTTTCATGACCCCTTTTGGGGGGTTTCTTGGGAGAGATACTGAAATGGTTTGCCATTTCCTTCTCCAGCTCATTTTACAGATGCAGAAACCAATGCAAATAACGTTAAATGACTTGCCCACGGTCACACAGCTAGTAAGTATCTGAGGTCAGATTTGAACTTAGGTCTTCCTGACTCCAGGCTGGGCACTCTATCCGCTGTGCCACCTGGCTGGACATGGCCCTACCCAAACAGGAGGCACCATTTTGCTGCCTTCTTATGGCAAAGAGTACAGGAGCACAATAGATGAGGGCACAGGATCTGTTGTAGGCAGGCTTAAATCCCAGCTCTGAATGTGAGCACTTCAACTCTGGCTCTCAGTTTCCTCATCTATAAAACTAGAGAGAGTTAGGCTAGATGTCCTGTGAGATTCCTTCTGTTTTATTTACTTATTTCAACCTCACAGCAACCCAGGCACTCTCCCCATATTACCTGTGGGAAAACTGGTCTAGAAGGTTATTACAAGGAGATTTTTCATAATTAGAGCTAGAACCAGGCCTCAGATCTTACTTAGAGTAAAAGCCCATGCCTTTTCCCCTAGTCAAAACAGTACTTCCTACCTCCAGCCTGAGGCTGAGGCGAAGAACCAACTTGCTCTGGTCTTCCCTCACATCTCCGTTCCCCTAATAGCGTAGCCACTTTTTGTTTTGTTTTGTTTTGTTTTTTTAGTGAGGCAATTGGGGTTAAGTGACTTGCCCAGGGTCACACAGCTAGTAAGTGTTAAGTGTCTGAGGCCGGATTTGAACTCAGGTACTCCTGACTCCAGGGCCGGTGCTCTATCCACTGCGCCACCTAGCTGCCCCAGCCACTTTTTTTAAAAGACTGGATCTCCTCCTTTTGCCCAGTCAGGAAATTTAGGGCCTACTAGTGGGCTCAGTGCCCATGACCATTGACCTGCTTGTTTCTGAATAATTGGGTGAGTTTGCTCCTCAGGCAACCTGGGGACTCCACACTAATGCTGAACTTAGTGCCAGATACCGGATGGGCATAGCCCACTGTAGCCCAGAACTTCTGAGGTCAGGAGATTCCCCCCAGCTTCCATTTCCCCCATAGCTGGAAGTGTAGGAATGAGCCCCCATTTGACATCATAGAAAGCTAGATGGGGCTTCAGAGACCACTTTGTTCAACCTCCTGGTTTTTACAGATAAGGAAACTAAGGCTCAAGAGAGGTTATGGCTCACCCATGGTTTCAGAGCTAGGAAATGGTGGGTGGAATTTGAACCCTCATAAGTCCAACAGCATTGCACCATACTGCCTGTTCTATGGAGGGGCATGCAATGAAGAGACCATCCCTGTCCTGTATTGTCTTACAGCAGAGACTAGGTGGTTTTCAGAGTGGGTTATGGACTACTAAATATTCACTTGAGTCAGCCAACGTATGTGGTTTGGTACCTTACAAAGAGCCACTGGATTTGTCATCAGAGGATGTGGGTTCAAATTTAGATTCTGCTACTGTGTGATTTTGAACAAGTCACCTCCCCTCTCTGGGCCTATTTGCTTCTGAGTTGGATTATAAATGATCTTATGGTCTTTGTCAGCTCTTAAAAAGCCCTGAAAGCTCCCCTTGCCCCTTCTCCCCCTTAGCTAAATTGGGAGAGTGATATCATGCTGGGGTGTAGAATCGGTAATTTAATCTGATCCTCTTAGCACCTGTTGGTCTCTAAGACTTAATAAGTAATGGAGGGGTGGAAGAAAATCATAATCGATGGAGAGACCAGAAAAGGCACTGGAAGGCAGGTGGAGGGGATGAAGTATATGAAGTGTGAGGACCCACTTCACAGGATAGATAGATAAAGCTGTATCCTACTTCGTATGTGAACTTGGTTATGACGTTTTGGTCTTAGAGTAAGACATAGTGTCTTGAACCCTAGATTAGGAGTAAGAAGCATAGATTTGAGTCATGGATCTGGTACTTAGACTGTAGAACCACAGAATTTCAGAGCAAGAATGGATCTTGGAGACTGTGTAATCCAAGGCCTTCATTTTATGGGTGAAACCTATGAGGGGAAGTGACTTGGCCAAGGTCATGGTCAGTGGCAGAGATGGAATTAGAAACCACACTTGACTCCAAAGTCAGTTGATAAACATTTGTTAAGTGCATACTGTGTGCCAAATAGTGCTGTGCAGGGGATACAAAAAGAGACAGACAGTCTACATACAAAGCAAGCTCTATACAGGATAAATAGAAAATAATGAACAGAGGGAAGGCGCTGGAATTCACAGGGGTTAAGGAAGTCTTCCTGTTTTGAGGTGGGACTTAAAGGAAGCCAGGGAGGTCAGTAGTCAAGAGTTGAGGAGAAAGAACATTTCAGCCATGGGGGACAGCCAAAGAAAAGGCCCAGGAGTGGAGAGATGGAGTGTCTTGTTCATGGAACAGCCAGGAGTCCAGTGTCACTGGATCAAAGAGTACATGGTGGTGGAGAGTAAGATGTAGGGAACCTGGAAAGGTAGGAGGAGGGTTACAAAGGGCTCTGAACAGCAAAAAGGATATTGTATTTGATCCCTGAGATAATACGGAGCCACTGGAGCTTAAGCAGGGGAGGATCCTGTGGTCAGACCCGGGCTCTAGGAAAATCACTTTGGTGGTTGAATGGAGGATGAACTGCAGTGGGGAGAGACCTGAAGCATCCAGAGCCACTATTGTAATAGTCCAGGTGTGAGGTGACAGGGGACTGCACCAGGAATTTTTATACACTAACCTCACTCACCTGTTCTCCTAATATGTTTTTTTTGTTTTTGTTTTGTTTTTTTAGTGAGGCAATTGGGGTTAAGTGACTTGCCCAGGGTCACACAGCTAGTAAGTGTTAAGTGTTGGAGGCCACATTTGAACTCAGGTACTCCTGACTCCAGGGCTGGTGCTTTATCCATTGTGCCACCTAGCTGCCCCTCCCCTAATATGTTAAAAGTATTTGTCTTAGGGTCAGTTCCTTAATTACTTACCCTAAAGAGAAGAGAGGGTACAAGAGAAACTTGGCAGCCTAAATGTAGAGAACCATTATTGAATGAAGGTGTTGGGAAAGAAGATAATTATAATACAAATCACTGAGGAAGGCTTTGGTTTTCATGCAATTTTTAAAGGATCCTATACATTGTATAGGAGTGGAGGTCATCTGATCTGATCCTCTCAGTAGAAAAGGAAAGGAGCAGCTAGGTTGCACAATGGATAGAGCACTGGCCCTGGAGTCTGGAGGACCTGAATTCATTGCCCCACCAAAAAAAAAAAAATGACAAGGAAAGGGATCCAGAGAGTTCCCCTCTCCTTTCACACAGCTGACAAATTAATCGGTTTTTTTTGTGTGTGTGTGAGGCAATTGGGTTGAGTGACTTGCCCAGGGTCACACAGCTAGTAAGTGTCAATTGAGGTTGGATTTGAACTCAGGTCCTCCTGAATCAAGAGCCGATACTCTATGCACTGTGCCACCTAGCTGCCCCCAAATTAATCTTTTCAATGTACAGGTTTGGCTGTGGTGCTCCCCTGATCAATATCCTTCAATAGTTCCCTATTGCTTGTTAGTTCAGCCCTCCACAAGTGTTTGCTCCAACTTACTTAAGTATTATTTCATGGGGCAGCTAGGTGGCACAGTAGATAGAGCACCAGCCTTGGATTCAGGAGGACCTGAGTTCAAATCCGATCTCAGACACTTAACACTTACTAGCTGTGTGACCCTGGGCAAGTCACTTAATCCCAATTGCCTCACTAAAAAAAAAAAAGAAAAGAAGTATTATTTCATATTACTCTCCTTCATGTTCTCTGCTTCTACTCAAACTGGACTCTTCACCATCACTGAAACTTGACATTCCATCTCCAAGTCATTTCAGTCGTGTCTGACTCTTCGTGACCCCATTTGGGGTTTTCTTGGCCACTTCTCCTCTAGCTCATTTTATGGATGAGGAAACTGAAGCAAACAGGGTGAAATGACCTGCCTAGGGTCACACAGCTAGTTATGTGTCTGGGGCTAGATTTGACCTCAGGTCTTATTGGCTCCAGACCTAGTGCTCTATCTGCTGTGTCACCTAGCTGCCCTAACTTTCTCCCACTCATGCACAATTCTACCTCTGGAAATGAGTTTTCCTATTTCTACTTCCATCCTTATCTCCCTTTGAAGCTGTGCTCATTGGCCGTGCCCTTCCCCCACCCCTCTCACCCCAGTTATCAGTCCATTCCTTCAAAGTGTTTCTCCAGGAGCACTTTGATCTCTCCTTGGCTTCTGCCTCTCCCTACACCATATTTTCTTGATTGACTTTTCCTGTTGTAGCCCCTTCAGTAATAGAATATAGGCGGTTCTGATTCTCAATGCAGTATTCTCTATAACTTCACAATGCCTTCCACACTAGCCAGCCTGGGGTATGCAAAGATGCCTGCCCTTGAGGTTATAGAATTGAATCTTAGAACTACAGATGAAGAAACTGAGACCAGATGTTTGGAGATATAGACTGGAATAACCTCCAGTCCTCCAATGGCTCTGTGGTCTCATGTAGATAGATATTCTTTCCAGTGGTTAAGGTCTTAACATATCCATATCTGCCTAACTTTGTGCAGATCTGGCCCATGTCCTTCCATAAAATTGCTACAAAAGGATTATACCCGGGGAGCAGCTAGGTGGCGCAGTGGATAGAGCACTGGCCCTGGAGTCAGGAGTACCTGAGTTCAAATCCGGCATCAGACACAATACTTACTAGCTGTGTGACCCTGGGCAAGTCACTTAACCCCAATTGCCTCACTTAAAAAAAAAAAAGGATTATACCCAACAAACAGGGGCTCTTCCTCACCATCTGGCATGGTTGTCCCTTGGTCTCACTTTCTGAAGGGCCCATTTTTCCCCCTCAACATTCTAGGTGAGTCTTCTTTTCACTGTGTTACAGCTTACAGTGG
Organism: Dromiciops gliroides; assembly: GCF_019393635.1. Taxonomy (NCBI): domain Eukaryota; kingdom Metazoa; phylum Chordata; class Mammalia; order Microbiotheria; family Microbiotheriidae; genus Dromiciops; species Dromiciops gliroides. The sequence goes on from NC_057864.1 coordinate 187,275,518, forward strand.
TAAACCATTTCTGAGATGGGTTAATTGAGGCCTAGAAAGGATAAGTGATAGACTCAGGGTTGCAGAATAAATCAATAGCAAATCCAGCAAAGGGACATCCTAAACCATGGGGTGTTTGGTTAAAGAGAGGGAACTTAGGGTAGAAGGGAGTACCTTGTTTCAGCATAAACCATTTCCCCAATAAATGCAGAAGTCTCACTCTCAGACCTTTTCTTATTTTATTTTTTTGCAAAGCAATCAGGGTTAAGTGACTTGCCCAGGGTCACACAGCTATTAAGTGTCAAGTATCTGAAATCAGATTTGAACTCAGATCCTCCTGACTCTGGGGCCAGTGCTCTATCCACTGCACCACCTAACTGACCCTCTCAGACCTTTTCTTACTACTTTTTTACCCTTATTATCTGACAAATACTCTTTGATCCAGTGACACGGGCCTCCTGACTGTTCCACCAACAAGACACTCATTTTCTCCGGTGGTCCCCCATGCCTGGGATGCTCCTCCTTATCTTTCTGGCTTCTCTGGATTCCTTCAAGTTCCAACTAAAATTCCATCTTCTACAGGGGGCCTTTCCTCACTGCTCTTAATTCTAGTGCCTTTCTTTGTTAATTATTTCCTATTTATCTGGTATATAGGGGCAGCTAGGTGGCGCAGTGGGTAAAGCACCGGCCTTGGATTCAGGAGGACCTGAGTTCAAATCCAGTCTCAGACACTTGACACTTGACACTCACTAGCTGTGTGACCCTGGGCAAGTCACTTAACCCTCATTGCCCCCCCCCATTAGAAACAAATAAATAAATAAATAAACTAAATAAATAAATAAACAAATATCTGGTATATAGCTTGTCTGTACATATTTGCTTGCTTGTTGTCTTCCCCATTCAATTGTAAGCTCCTTGAGGAGAGGGACTGTCTTTTACCTCTTTTTGTATTCCTAGCGCTTAGCACTGTGCCTGACAGTGTTTTTACTTATTGACTTACAACAAGACCAGTTTGGTTTGGTGCTTGCCAACTCACTTTAGGGTGCTAGAGTACTTTTATCTTCTCTCTGTTTCACTAGTGCCCCTCTCTTTTGTTCTGGACCCACACTCACAGAGGGAGTTCCAAAGGAAAGAGGGGAAAAAGACAAAAATCAGGCTCTTCCATTTTAAGAAAACTGAGTCCCTATTACAATCCCAGATCAGGTGAGGATATCCATGTAGGATTAGGCACCTGTGGAGGAATAGAAGGTACTGCTCTCCCCTTCCTTTGAGAAACCAGCTGTCCTGGGTGAAAACTCTTCCGAGATTCCTTGTGTGCATAAGGCCATCCAACTAGAATCTGGACAAAATTTTCCGTGTCTATATAGGGCCCACCAAAATTGCTGTAAGAATCATTATACTATAGGTGATCCCTTTTGAGACCCTGGAAAATTTCCTCTGGGCCTGTTATTCCAAAGGACACCCAAAACATCCCACAATAGATCCCTGCCAGTGTAAGAATAATCCAAGTGAAATTGCCAATTCCCCTACCAGGATAAGCAGGGTCAGTGGGAAAAACAGCTAAACCAAATGGGGGTCGCAGGGGAGAAGTCCCAAAGACTGGTGGCTTCTAAGAAAAGGAAGTAAACACTGGGTTGTTTACTTGGGATTTCTAAGTCTACAGGCACACTTTATCCTATGAACTTGCAAGGCATAAGGATCTCACAGTAAGATAAGCCATCAAGCTCTGTTTAACATGTAAAAAAAAAAAAGGGAACCTTTTTTCACTAGCATTCTAGTGATGCAAATTCCACATTTCTTATATTAGACTCAAAGATTCAGCAATACAGTATCAGCATTTAAACATTCAACAAATGCAAGAGTCTGCAAAATCACCTCATTGGAATTTACTTTTAAGAGAAACACACTAGAAAATGGAATATAATTACAGCTAATTGTTTTTTACCCAATTCCTCTTGCATCCCACAGACTGGGTATCCCAAATTGAAAGTCTATAGAATTTCTCCAAGAAATCTGAAGTGCCTGATTTTATGCTAGACAAGCCCCAGTCTGTAATATGTTCTATCTGACACTACTCTTTCCAAGCCAAGCTTCTACGTCTGCCCTTCAGGAGTCCAGAGGGGTAACTTGAGGGGTTAGGGTATTATTTTTCTCTTGCCGTCAGCTCAAGGCCCTCCCTGTCTGTGTTACTTCCATTGTTAGGGTCCAGTGGTTAGCATGGGAATTCCATTTAACACTTAAGATTGATTGGTTTTTTTTTTTTTTTTTAGTGAGGCAATTGGGGTTAAGTGACTTGCCCAGGGTCACACAGCTAGTAAGTGTTAAGTGTCTGAGGTCGGATTTGAACTCAGGTACTCCTGAATCCAGGGCCGGTGCTCTATCCACTGCGCCACCTAGCTGCCCCTGATTGATTAGCTTTTACAAAGTAATATTTACTTTGCAGATACAGCAAGAACAAATACGCAAACATTTCTCCCCTCCACATTTCCCCCAAACCACATACACAAAAATGCCTCAGTTACGCTCTGTTAAACTATCTTGGTTTCTAGGATGAGTAGATTGAACACTTAGCCAAGTTCCTAGATAGCATCGATTCCCCCAAGTTTAAGTCCAGATGTGGCATGACTTCTGGATGAGCCTTCATCTCAGCTTCTGCTGACCTGGGTCCCCAAAGTCACTCCCTGTTTTTTTGGATTTCAATGTTATACTTGTTCCGTAATCTGCATGAGGGAATGTTGGGATGCTAAGGCACCCCATGGATCTTTCCAACACATAAGGTCTTAGAGGCACCATTCTCTTTACCTGGAAAAGAACAAAAGAATAGGCCAAGGGCCAAAAAGCACGTTTCTTGGGGCCACATGATCTCAGAGTGGAGAAGGTCTTCAAGTCTTGCCTCTTACAGCATGTTCTTTTATCAGACACTGTGAGCAAAAGAGTGACCAAGACTCTCTAAAATGGAATGTGTCCTCCCGCAAAAAAAAAAAAAAAATTAGCTGATGCTGATAGGCCTTTTTAAATGCCTCTGAAACCACCTGTACCACATGGCTAGCCAACCATGACTAAATACAGAATATTGACATATCCTCCATAGTCTTTCAAGGCACTTATACAGTGTCATAATTTTCCCAGAAGCAAGCCTCTTTAGCATCCTCCCTACAGTGAGGATGCATTTGTATTAGTCAAGCAAGCCATGTGTCAGACCCCCCAATTATACACATATATGTTATCTGTGAGGCATACCCACAGAACTATTAGAATAACATCTCCAAAGCATAAGTTTAAATCACTACCTTGTTCTAGAACCTAGCACAAAGCTTTGCAATGGAAGTGTTAATTGATTAATCTATAGAAAATATGTTCAATTATTTATAATGTTGACTGTGATAAAAATGAAATAACTAAATTGTTTCTACTATTACATAACTTGTTTGGAAAAATATAGAAAGAAGATGTGATTGTGTTGTAGGTGTAGGTGATGTGGTGTAGGCAATGATGAGATGGTTGATTTAGAAAGCATAGAAAGATCTGGACCTATAAAGGAACATGCTATCCACCTCTAGAGAAAAAGATAACAAGTGGAAATATGCATAGTATGGCCTTACATATAATTATATGAGTATATATGTGTACATATATATGTATGTTTATAGATATCTGTGTGTGTATCCACATTTAATTGTAGCCTTTTTTGGAGGGTGGGGAGGAAGTGAGAAGAAAAAAGAAGTAAAAAGTTCACAGCAGAGAACAACAGAAAACCTAGAAAGAAGCAAAGCTAGGTAGTTTTGAAAACAGCATGTAGTATTTATAGATTTTCCTGAAATGGAAATTTATTGTTTTATATTGAATCCTCTCTTATGTTCTGCTGTGTACACGGAAATTTTTTTCCTTTTCTTATTTTATATTTGTTTAAAATGAATAAAAAATTTACCAAAAAAAGAGAAGAAAAAGAAAAATATAGGAAGAAGGTATTTTACCAAATTCCTTTTATGAAATAAATATGGTCCTGATACATAAACTAGGTAGAGTTAAAGTAGAGAATGAAAATTCGACCATCTTTAATGGATATTGATGCAAAAATAGTAAATAAAATATCAGCAAAGAGTTTACAGCACTATATTCAAAGGATTAATCAATATGATAATGTATTAATACCAGGAATGAAGGAATGGTTGAACATTAGGGAACACTACTGTTAAACAGGAATAGGGGCTGGACCTGTGATTTCATTGATACAGGGAACTGCAGGATGAGAAAACTTCTTCTACTAATGAAGGTTGCCACCTTCTCTGTAGAATTTTCTGGAGCACTAAGTGATTTGCTCAGGGTCACAGAGATTGTATGTGTTAGGTGCAACTTGAACCTAGGTCTTCCTGGCTCTGCTGCCAACTATCCACTATGTAAGAACTGATGTGACCAATAAATCTAAATGTGTGGAAGCACTGACCATCAGACCATATTAATAATAACAATAAAAATCACATGATCATATTAGATGGAGAAAAAGCTTTCGACAAAAATACAACACCCATTTTAAAAAAATACTAAAAAGGGGGGCAGCTAGGTGGCGCAGTGGATAGAGCACTGGCCCTGGAGTCAGGAGTACCTGAGTTCAAATCCAGCCTCAGACACTTAACACACACTTACTAGCTGTTTGACCCTGGGCAAGTCACTTAACCCCAATTGCCTCACTAAAAAAAAAAATACTAAAAAGTATTGGAATAAATGGAACTTTCCTCAAAATGGTAAACAGTATCTATCCATAACCAAGAACTAGCATTGTCTGTAACTGAGGAACATTAAAATCTTTTCAAATAAGATTAAAAGTAAAGCAAGGATGTCCATTAGTCACCATCATGTAGTATAGATCTAGAAATGTTAGCTTTGGAATAAGACAAGAAAAAGAAATTGAGGGAATAATAACAGGCAAAGAGGAAACAAAATTATTGTTATTTGCAGATAATACTATGGTTTACCTAAAGAACCCATAAAAATCAACTGAATCAGCAACTTTAAAAAGTAGTAGTGGGGCAGCTAGGTGGCACAGTGGATGAAGCACCGGCCCTGGATTCAGGAGTACTTAGGTTTGAATCCGGCCTCGGACATTTGACACTTACTAGCTGTGTGACCCTGGGCAAGTAAGTCACTTGACCCCAATTGCCTCACCCCTCCCCAAAAAGTAGTAGTATATCAAATAAACCCACAAAAATCATCACTGAAAAAAAAAATTTTTTTTTTGGCTAACAAAACCCAGCAGGAAGAGATTGGGGAAAAAAAAAACAAACTCAAAGTAACTACAGAACGTATAAATTAAATGGGAGTCTATCTACAAAGATATACTCAGGTCTTATATGAAAACAATTATCAAACACAATATAAAAATAACAGAAGAGGATAGAGCACCGGCCCTGGATTCAGGAGGACCTGAGTTCAAATCTAGCTTCAGACACTTGACACTTAATAGCTGTGTGACCCTGGGCAAGTCACTTAACCCCAATTGTCACACAAAAAGAAAAAAGAAAAAAAAGAAAAAGAAAGAACAGAAGAAAGATAAATGGAGAGAGATTTGTTTCTGATGGTTGAGCAATGCCAATGTAATAAAAGTGGTAATTTTGCTTAATTTCATTTATAGATTTAGCACCATACCAATCAAATTACCAAGGGGTTATTTTATAGACCTAGAAAAAATAATAAAATTTAGCTAGAGGAACAAAAGTTCAAGAACCCCAAGGGAAATAATGGGGAAAAAATGTAGTAATGAAAGGAGTCTAACAACTAGATTTCAAACTATACCATAAAGCAGTAATTATAAAATTATTTGATGGGCAGCTAGGTGGCGCCGTGGATAAAGCACTGGCTTTGGATTCAGGAGGATCTGAGTTCAAATCTGGTCTCAGACACTTGACACTTACTAGCTGTGTGACCCTGGGCAAGTCACTTAACCCTCATTGCCCCGAAAAACAAAAAACAAAAACAAACAAATATAAAATTATTTGGTACTGGTTTAAAAACAGAAAGTTGATCAATGGAACAGATTAAAGAAAATGGCATAGAAGAAAGTGAACATAGGATTCAGTAAACCTAAGGACACCATCAACTTTGGTAAGGACTCCCTTTTTGACAAAAACTGCTATGAAATTTGATGATCTAAATAGAAAAGGTAAAATGTAAAAATTAGAAGACAAAGGATGGAGATACCATTCATACCTATAGCTTAAGGAAGAATTCTTACCTCTGCAAGATTTAGAGATTATCACAAAAGTCAAAGAAAACACTTTTGATTAGTCAAGTCAACAAACATTAAGCATCTACTATGTGCCCAGCATTGTGTTAAGTGTTGGGTATACAAAGAAAAGTAATACACTGCCCCTACTCTCAAGGACCTCACAGTCTAATGAATGGGATAGACAATATGCAGACAACTATGTACATGAAAAATTGGAGATAATCAACAGATGGAGGAACAGCCAGGTGGTGCAGTGATTAGAGCACTGACCCTGGAGTTAGGAGGACCTGAATTCAAATCTAGTACCATGGGCAAGTCACTTAACCCTATTCCAGAGAGAGAGACAGACAGAGAGAGAGAGAGAGAGAGAGAGAGAGAGAGAGAGAGAGAGAGAGAGAGAGAGAGAGAGAACAGATAGAAAGGCACTAGCATTTAGGAGGACTGGAGAAATCCTTTTGCAGAAGGTGAGATTTTGGCAGAGACTTGAAGGAAGGCAGTAGAAGAGGAAGGAAAGTATTCTAGGCATGGGGGATAGCCAGTGAAAATGCATGGAGTCAGGAGATGGGGGGTATTGTGTGAGGATCAAGAAGAAGGCCAGTGTCACTGTACTGTAGACTAATTGGAAAGGGAGTGAGATATAAGAAGAGTAGCAAGGTAGGAAGTGGCCAGATTATGAAGGGTTTTAAAAACATAAGAAAGGATTTCATATTGATCCTGAATAATAGGATAAATGATCTTTCCCAAGGGGAAACCATTGGATTTTATTCACTGGGGTGGTGGTGGTATGTGTAACATGCCTTTATTTTATTATATTATATTTTATTTACTGAAGTCAACTAAAATGTGAATGGTTACTAAATCAGTTTAAGTAGTTGTATTTAATGTTCAATATTAGGTTTTATGCAATTTTTTTTAAGAGTTCAAGATTTGGCATCAGAGGACCTGAGTTCAAATCTCAGCTCTGTCATTTACTCCCTGTGTAACCCTGGGCAAGTTAGTTTACCTCTTTCATAATCTGTAAAATCAAAGGGTTGGATTTAGATCCATTCCAGCTCAAAGTCTATGATCATATGAGATATAACTCCTTGTAATAATTACTCAGTCCTTGGGTTGAGTGCTTCATGCTAGGAAATGAAGAGCCTACTTGACAAATATAAACCTATTAAATATCATGCTATAAGATGTCAATAGCAGATAGCTCTGTATACAACAGATTGAGGGCTATGGGCAGACAGCTAGCTGCATCAGTGGAAGGCTCCTCCAATTTGCCCTGTCAAGACTGTCACAGAATGAAAAAGTTAGGAAATACTGGCAAGCCAACTGAGCAAACAGGTTCCTTAACCTTTTCTTAAACAGGAACCCCAAAACACCAAAGCCCTTTGACAATTTTGAGTTAGATCATCAGTGCTGCTGTTGCCTGGTTTTTTGGGGACTTCACTCAATTTGGGAACATTCCATACTTGAAGACATTAGAATTTCGATTAAATGCAGTGACCAGTATTGGTCCAGAGGATTCACTATAGATACACTTTTCCTCCAGGTAGAGAAGTGGGGAACTACAGTTATGGAATGTTGTGTTCATTGTTAGATTGGATTATTTTGCATAACTGTTTTTCCTTGTTACCAAGGAAGGCTTCTTTGTTGTAGGGGGTGAGTAGATGGGAAAGTTAATGAGAAGTGACAATGGTGTGTGAAACATACAAAAAATAGTTTTGAAAATATCTTTATCAGAAGGGAGTTAACCAACTGAAATAAATCTTTGTATCTAACAGCCTCTGACTAAGATCTGATATTGAAGATAAATAGGCAACTAACAGAAATATGTAAGACAAAGCCATTCTCCAATAGCTAAGTTGTTAAAGAATATAAACAAACAGAGATCAAAAGAAAAATTACAGATCATTAACAACCATATGGAAGAGAATGTTCTAAATTACTAAAAGAACAGAAGGGTTGTAGTGGTAATAGTGGTAGTAGTCAGCCTGGAAATCAGGAAGACTTAGGTTCGATTTTGTTAGTCACGTACTAGCTTTGTGACCCTATGCAAGTTATTTAATATCTTACTATCTTAGGCAGCTCTCCAAGACTGCCACAGAGACAGTGGCATTCTACATCACCCAGGAGTTCTGTTTGCCAATGAAATCACCATTCTAGCCCTAATCCGAATCCTATGGAATAACACTCTAAATCACTAACAACAGAGAATTGCAAGTCAGAACATTTCTGAGGTTTTGCCCTACATCCCCCAAATAGGCAAATATGATGAAAGACAGGAATTGTTAATGTGAGAGGAGTTGTGGAAAGACAGACATGTTAATAAACTGTTGGGGGAGCTGTGAACTGGCCTAACACTCCTGGAAAGCAACTTGGAATTAGATGAAGAAAGTGCCTAAAATGTCTATACCTTTTGAGCCAGAAATTCAATGACCAAAAAATCAAAAGTCCTTTTAATACGCCAAGTTATTTATGGCAGTTCTTTAAAAATTTTTTCAATTAAAAATTTTAATAATGAATTTATGCTGCTTATCAATGTCTCTTTATGAATTTTGATCTGTTTTCTTCTGGGTATTTAAAAATATTCAATTGATGCTCTTTTCTTTTTTTTTTTTTGCAGGACAAATGAGGTTAAGTGACTTGCTCAGGGTCACACAGCTAATAAGTGTCAAGTGTCTGAGGCTGGATTTGAACTCAGGTCCTCCTAAATCCAGGGCCAGTGCTTTATCCACTGCACCACCTAGCTGCCCCCTCTTTTCTTTTTTAGTTATCACTATTACAACCTCCCTCTATCCCCCAAAAGCCCCCCCCTTTTAAAACAAGTATAGCCAAGAAAAACAAATCAATATATTGACCATGTTTAAAAATGTAAGTTGCTGGGGCAGTTGGGGGATGCAGTGGATAAAGCACCAGCCCTGGATTCAGGAAGACCTGAGTTCAAATGCAGCCTCAGACACTTGACACTTACTAGCTGTGTGACCCCGGGCAAGTCTTTTAGCCTTCATTGCCCCACAAAAACAAAAACAAACAAAAAATGTAGGTTGCTTTCTGTACCTCTAGCCTACCACCTCTCTGACAATAGGTGGGAAATATGATTCCTTGTCAGTCTTTGAAAATCAAGCTATGCTTGGTCACTGTGTTGATCATAGTTCTTAAATCTTTCACAGTTATTCACTTTTACAATATTGTATCAGCACTTTTTGTAGTAGCAAAGAACTGGAAACAATGTAGATATCCAGTGATTACAGAATGGCTAAGTAAGCTATGGTACACAAATAGTATTTAACAGAATAATACTGAACTGTAATAAACTATGAACGTGAAAACTGTGAGAAAATAATGGGTTTTGGGATTCCCGCTCAAGAGGGAATTATATTAAGATTGATTGGGGGGCAACTAGGTGGTGCAGTGGATAAAGCACTAACCCTGGATTCAGGAGGACCTGAGTTCAAATCTGGCCTCAGACACTTGACACTAGCTGTGTGACCCTGGGCAAGTCACTTAACCCCCATTGCTCCAAAAAAAAAAAGTTAAAAAAAAAAGATTAATTAGATTGATTTTGCTGATTGACTCACTTGGGGTTAAGTTGATTGGAACCACATCTACCTGAAGGCCTGGCCTTCAGGGAGTGTGTTCTCTGAACTCTAACCTCAGCACATTCTGCTCATGGACCTCCCTCAAGTCCAGTGAACCAATGGATTTGGGTGATGCTGGCCAATTAGCTTGATTACACAATTAGTGTGTAAGGACTGCCTGTCATATGGACCCAGAGCAAGCTTGCATTCTCAATTAGGGTCTCACACATGCTTGTGGGGGAGGACTTGGAGGAAGAAGCAGGCCAGGCTGAGCTCTTATCTCTCCTCTAGGGTAGATAGGCTTCTTAACTTTCTGAGCCAAGTGTTCTCTCTTTACTAATATTTGGTATGCTTTAATAAATCCTTAATAAAAAAAAAATGCTTAATAGGGGCGGCTAGGTGGCGCAGTGGATAAAGCACCAGCCCTGGATTCAGGAGGACCTGAGTTCAAATCTGACCTCAGACACTTGACACTTACCAGCTGTGTGACCCTGGGCAAGTCACTTAACCCCATTGCCCCGAGCAAAAAAAAAAAAAAAAAGCTTAATACCCCAAACTGGTGCTAAAGGTTCTAATTTATAAGTAACAAATATATTAGAAACCCCAGCTAATTTTCCCTAAACTTGGGACAGAAATAAGGCGACCATATATAATTTTTTAATTAATTTTTTTTTTTTTGCGGGGCCATTGGGGTTAAGTGACTTGCCCAGAGTTACACAGCTAGTAAGTGTAAAGTGTCTGAGGCTGGATTTGAACTCAGGTACTCCTGAATCCAGGGCCGGTGCTTTATCCACTGCACCCCCTAGCTGCCCCTACATATAATTTTTTAATAAAAGTATTTTATTATTTTCCAGTTACATGTAAGGATAGTTTTCAACATTTCTTTTCATAGGATTTTTAGTTCCAAATTTTTCTCCCATCCTCCCTTCCCTTCCTCCTCTCAAGACAGAAAGCAAACTGATATAGGTTATATATGTACAATCACATCAAACATATTTCTGCATTAGTCATGTTGTTTTCAACATTCATTTTCATAAGATTTAGAGTTCCAAATTTTTCTCCCTCCCTCCCTTTCCTCCCCTCTCCACAAGACATCAACCAAGTTATATATGTACAATTCACAAGTGCTTTTTTTATCAGTTCTTTCTATGGCGGTGGATAGTATACTTCATCATTAGTTTCTTAGGATTGTCTTGGATCATTGTATTGCTGAGATTAGTGAAATTATTCACAATTGCTCATTGAATAATACTGCTGTCACTATGCACAATGTCCTCAGTTCTGCTCACTTCACTATGCATCAGTTCATATCATCCTGTTTGTCATTTCCTAAAGCACAAAACCATTCCACTACAATCATATGCCACAGCTTCTTCAGTCATTCCTCAATTAATGGACATTCCCTTGATTCTCAATTCTTAGCCACCACAAAGAGTTGCTATATTTGTTTTTTGTTTTTTTTGCGGGGCAAAACCCCTGGGACTTGCCCAGGGTCACACAGCTAGTAAGTGTCAAGTGTCTGAGGCCGGATTTGAACTCAGGTACTCCTGAATCCAGGGCCGGTGCTCTATCCACTGTGCCACCTAGCCGCCCCTATAGTTTTTGTACAATTTTTCCCCCTTTTCTCTTTTTCATGATTACTATTGTTAACTGTTTCCCTCCATCTTATTCCCTTCCCCATGATATTTACTCTATTATTTATCTTCCTTCAACCTATCCCTCTTCAAAAGGGATTTGCTTCTGTCTGTCCCCTCCCCCAATTTGCCCTTCCTTCTTTTGCCCTTCTCTCTTTATCCCCTTCCCCTCCTATTTTCCTGCAGGGTTAGATTACTCCGTCCAATTGAGTGTGTATGTTATTCCCTCCTTGAGCAAATTCAAATGAGATTGAGGTCTTTGAACCAATTCCCATGAATGTTAGGCTCATTTACTGCCCAGATTAAATAGATCACTCCACCCAATTGGGGGTGTGTATGTTAATCCCTCCTTGAGGCAACTCTGATGAGATTAAGGTCTTTGAGCCTATTTTGATGAGTGTAAAATTAATTTACTACCCTGCTCCTCCCCTATATTTTCCCCCACTTCATAAGCCTTATATGAATCGATGCAAAGTGAAATGAACAGAACCAGAATATACACAAGCATGACAACTTAAATAGAAAGAACAACAACAAAACCATTCAACTAAATATTGTGAAATTCTAATAACCAATCTTGGGTCCAAATAAAAATCAATAAATGAAATTTACTATGTGCTAGGCACTGTGCTAAGACAAAAGACAGTCCCTGCCCTGGAGGATCTCAGAGTCTCATGTAGGGCAATTTAGAGGCAACTATGTACAAACAAGCTATAGATAGGATAAATTGGAAATAATCAGTAACAGAAGGTACTAGAATTAAGAGGAATTGGGAATATCTTGCTGTAGAAGGCAGAGTTTTAGCTGGGACCTGAGGGAAGCCAGGAGGAAGAGATGAGGGGAGACAGCATTCCAGGCATAGGGGACAGCCAGTGAAAAGGCCCTAAGTGAAAAGATGGAGTGTTTTGTATGTGGAACAGCAAGGAGGTTGATGTCCTTAGCTCCAAGAGTACATGGGGGAGGTACAGTGTGAGTCATAAGAAGACTAGAAAGGTAGGAAGAGGCCAGGTTATGAAAGGTTCTGAAAGACAAACAGAAGATTTTATATTTGATACCAGAGGTACTAGGGAGGCACTGGAGTTTATTGATTAGGGTGGTGACTTGGTCAGACCTGTACTTTAGGGAGATCATTTTGACAGCTGAGTAGAGGATGGACTGGAGTGGGGAGGTACTTGTGGCAGGGAGACCAATGAGCAGGCTATCAAAATAATCCAGGCATGTGGTGATGAGTACCTGAACCAGGGTTGTAGCAGTGTCAGCTGGGAAAGAAGGAGGTAGCCGTGTCAGTCATATGAGAGAAATGTTACAAAGGTAAAATCTGCAAGTCATGGCAACAGATTGAATATAGGGGGTGGGGTGGGTAAGGGAGTGTGAGGAGTTGAGGGTAACATCCAGGTTTGGAGCCTGGGTCATTGGGAGGATGGATTGCCTCCACAGCAACAGGGAAGTTTGGGACAGGGTTTAGGGGAAAAGATAATGAGTTCAGTTTGGGACATGTTGAGTTTAAGATGTTTATAGAACCTTCAGTTTGAGATGTACAACAGGCAGTTGGAAATGCAAGTGGTCACAGAGAGGTCGATGCTGGATAAGTAGATATGAAAATCATCAGCATAGAGATGATAATTGAATTAAAGGGAAATAATATAGAGGAAGAAGAAAAGAGAACCCAGGACAGTGGGATACTCACAGTGAGTGTGAGCAAAGGAGATTGAGAAGAGCAATCAGATAGGTAGGAGGAAGACCAGATGTCATGAAAATCTAAGGAAAAGCAAGTATGAACAAGAAGAGGGCAAATGATAGTGTCAAAGACTTCAGGGGTTAGTGGTAGATGGTGAAGGGAATAAGTATTTATCTAGTGCCTGCCTACTCAACTACTGTACTAAGCTCATTCTGTCATCCCTATTTTATAACTGAGGAAACTGAAGCAAATGAAGACTAAGTGACTTGACGAGGGTCACACAGCCAGTAAAGTGTCTGAGGTTAGATTTGAACTCAGGTCTTCCTGAAGCCATTGACACTTTACTGTCTGTCAAGGATGAAGATTGAGAAAAAAAACAACTATTAGAGCAATTAAGAGACCATTGGTTCCAAGACAATTCTAAGACTCATGATGGAAAATGCTCTCCACATTCAGAAGAAGAACTATGGAGTTTGAATGTAGATTGAGGTATACTATTTTCACTTTTTTTCTTCTTTCTTGTGGTTTTTCTTCTTGTTCTGATTCTTTTCTCACAGCATAAGTAATGTGGAAATATGTTCAATATGATTTACTGTATAACCTATATCAGATTGCTTGCTATCTTGGGAAGGGAGGAGGGAAGGGATGAAGGGAGTAAAATTTTGGAACTCCAAATCTTACAAAAAAGAATGTTGAAAACTATTTTTACACATAATCAGAAAAAATAAAATAAAATATTATTTTAAAAAAGAGATAATTGGTAACTGTGGAAATTGAGCGAACCGCACTGAGTCCATCTTGCAACTCAATTCTAGATCTAGTTCAGTTCCCTTTCTATTCAATTGTGGGTCCGGCCCAATTTCTGTCTTGTGAAAAAACTTTATTCAACTATGGGAATCGTGAGAAAACTTCATTGCATTGTTTGAACCTAGCCCTTCATGGGTGGGAAGCTGGACCACCTCTACCTGTTGCTTAAAACCCCTAACTAAGGACCTAGGTTTTGCTGGCCAGAAACCCAATCAGATCTGAAGACTCTTGCAAGGCATTTTCTCACAATTATACATCTCAAGCAACCCATTTATCTGAAAACTGGCCCCATACCGATCAATCAGTTCTTGTTTCTTTGTTTCTTTGATTGAATATAGACACTTGGGAATGTGGGACACTTCTTTTTCTGATATCATGGAATTGCACCTTTTAGGTCTTCCTCTCCCACCAAACTTGGAAAGCCCTTAATCTTTCTTCCAAATTAGAAATAAGATGATCTAATACTGTATTCTGGCTTATATCCTTTAAAAAATTTTCTTTCAGTACATAAAAATTTGTTTTTCCCTGGATTTGGCATCCAGTGCCAAGTTGGGTAGGCTTGATTCTGATTTATGCAACTGGCATTGCATTGCTTAATAAATCAATATGCTTGGAAGCTCAAACCTTTGTTTCTTCAGTTACTTCAGATTTCACCCATCTTTTTTTTTTGGCAGGGCAATGAGGGTTAAGTGACTTGCCCAGGGTCACACAGCTAGTAAGTGTCAAGTGTCTGAGGTCATATTTGAACTCAGGACCTCCTGACTCCAGGGCCTGTGCTTTATCCTCTGTGCCACCTAACTGCCCTTCACCCATCTTTGGAGGGAATAATTTCAGTTAAAAGTTGAATGACTGGAAGACAGATTGTAGATAGTTAAGAGAGTGAGAGAAGTAGAGGAACTGATTATAGAAGGCCTTCAACAAAATAACAACAACAACAACAACAACAAAAAGGCCTTCTCGGTTAATTTAGCCATAAAAGACGGGAAAAATATAGGACAATAGTGGTGATGAAGGTGTTATGGGGGAAAGCACTGGGTCCTTAGGATTCCTCTGTAAAGAATTACATGGGGTAGCTAGGTGGTGCAGTGGATAGAGCACTGGCCCTGGAGTCAGGAGGACCTGAGTTCAAAGCCAGCCTCAAATACTTAACACTTACTAGCTGTGTGACCTTGGACAAGTCACTTAAGCCCAATTGCCTCACCAAAAAAAAAAATTACACTCTCCCACAAGTCCTAATTAGGAATAAAAGAACAGGTTTATTGGATACAAGAGAAATTGGCAGGGAGGAAGATTTAAAAACATTTTCCTCCCCAACTAGCCCGGATCTTCTCAGATTTCAAGTTCAGAGCTCTATCTACTACACCAGGATGTCTGTCAAGGGAGGGGGAGTTGAATATTGGGGAAATGAGGGTGATGTAGAAACAAAAATTATCAATAAAAATTTATTTTTATTTGGATAAATATTTATATCAGGATAAGAAATGTGCCTGAACTGGGATTAGAAAGTAACCTCAGGCCAGAGGCCTGAGAGGGGCTAACCTGAGCTTTGTTTTTTTTACAGGGGATATTGGGAGTGGTGAATGAAAGATAATAGCAGTGACTTGGGTCCTGAACAGTCACCTGGTGTTAGGTTCTGGGGCCCTAGCCAGGATTTCTTTAGCAACAGACGTTTAAACATGTGTGTCTAAGCTTGTGTCTTGGGAATTTTTTCTGGTGTCATTCACCCCCAGTCTCTAGGAATAGGTAACCACTTATAGTTACCCTTTAGCCACGCTTCTGAGGAGGAGTTACTGTAGGCTGTACCTAAGAAAGGTCAGACAAGGATTTAGCCCTGGGCTAAAATAATCCGGCTCCAACGGCTGGCCGGGCAGCTGCCTCGGAGACTTGCTGGTAACCCTGAAGGACTTCACCTGGTGAAATGACTGTCACCTCTGAATTCCTCTAGGCTTTTTATTTGACAATTTCCATGTGATTTTCAAGCCTCCTCATTAAAACCCTGGCTGGGAAGAGTCCTTCAGGGAGGCAGCGAGAATGGTGGAGAGAATGGATGGACTCCTAAAAAAAAAACTTGGATTCAAATTGCAGTGAAGACCCAAGGCCAAGGGGAAATCAAAGCAGGACAGGATGCATGCTACTACACACTTCTGTAGCAGCTGAGAAACCATACTTGCTAGGTAGTCAGTTCTACTTACCCTCAGCTCTGGTAGCTCGACAGACACTGAGGTTTTTCTTCCAGGAACGGGTAGGGGAGGGTTCCACTGAACCATCCACCTGTTCTTACCCATTCAACCTTATCACCAATGGCACACATTCTAGATATCTAGGGTTAGGAGTCAGTGGAACGAAAATAACACTGGTCTTGGAGACAGAAAACTTTGGTTCAAATCCAGAATTCCAGCCTCTGCTATCTTGAAAATATCTTCCTGAGTCTTATTAATTTAACGGAGTCCTATTATTTCTTTAGAAGAATAAAGTCGGTAACTTCCTTTACCTTTGAAGGGTGATAGTGTAGATAGCCCTTTGTAAACTTTGAGGCACTATGCAAATATGGCCTATTATTTTTAAGAGTGAGTATTTATCTGCATGCTAACATAATGGAGGGAAGGTTATGAGAAGAGATATAGCACTAAGTAGCCCGAGAAGGGAACAAAGAAGTCTCCCCATACTCGGTGACTGAGGGCTAAGTATCTAGATCTTTATCCTGCTACTGTAGATAAGAATGTATCCCACTTAGACCTAGGATAGGGAAGTAAGTGTGTGTGTGTGTGTGTGTGGGGGGGGGGGGGGTTGTTGTTGTTGGTGGTGAAGTGAGTTATAAATCCCCAGTCCTCCAACATTCTCTCTCCCCATCCCCATCACAATTATTTTAGCACCGTTAAGATTTAGAACTGGAAGGGGCCTTAGAGGTAATTTTCTCCAATCGCCCCATTTTACAGATATAGAAACTGAGGCCCAGAAGGGTGCCAAAGGCTGCAGTCTTTCTTTTGATGAAAGCTCTGACTTGAAGGCTAGCTCTGGTCTGTAGGGATTTTCCTTGATGTATGGTTCTTAAATGGATCCAAAGGTGCTGATCCCTCCTTCCGCCTCCTAGGAATTTCAGACCCGAGTTTTACTCCCCTGAGAGTCAAAGGAATGCCCCCGCCCAGCTCGGAGCCCTCCGTCCCTCCGCCCCTCCCGTCCTGGAGGACCTCGGGTGGACACTCTTGCCCCGTGCTTCTCGCTGGTTGGAGCTGGGCGGAGTCTGTGGGGCCCGGGCCGGGGAAGCGGAGGGTGGGACACTCTGGCCCGGCTCTCGGTGGTGCGGGGGCGGAGGCGGAGGGAGCGGCCGCTCTGGCCGGCGGACTCGTTGGCGTGGAGTCCCGGAAGCGGAGCGGCGATGGCGGAGAGTCCGACTGAGGAGGCGGCGACTGCCGGGGCCGAGGCTGCGGGGACCCCGGGCCCGGGTGCGGGCGGCGGCGGCGGCAGCGGCGGCTTTGGGCCGCCTTTCCTACCCGACGTGTGGGCGGCGGCGGCGGCGGCGGGCGGTACCGGCGGGCCGGGGGGAGGCCTGGCCCCGCTGCCTGGGCTCCCGCCCTCGGCCGCTGCCCATGGGGCCGCGCTGCTCAGTCACTCGGCCTTCTGGGACCCGACGCTGAGCTCGGACTGGGACAGCGAGCGCGCCGCGCCGCAGTGCCTGCTGCGGATCAAGCGGTGAGTGCGGCCGAGCGCAGGCCCGCCTGGCCCGGCCCGCCGCAGCCGCTGCTCCTCGCCCGCCCCGGCCCGGCCCCGGCCCCGGCCCTGGGCCCAGCCGGAGGGCCTCCGAGCCCCTCGCCCAGGCGCCCCCATTTCCGATCCTCCCTTGTTCTCCTCCCGCTCCTTCAGCCTCACCCCTTTCAGTTCTCAGTCCCCCCCCCCCAACTCCCCCTCCCCAGTTTTCCCCTTTCCTGCCCCCCCCCCCCAGCTCTTTCTCCATTCCAAACTTTCCCCGGCTCTTCTCCTCAAGTTCCCTTCTCCCTCCTTATCTCCCTTCCTTTCCTTCTAATCACTTCCTCCCTTCTTCCTAACACCCTTCATGTCCCTTCCCTCCTTTCCCCTCATTCCCCCATCCCTTTCACTCTTCTCCCAACATCTCCGTTCTTTCCCCCTCACTCCCTTGCCCCATTCTCCCCCCCCATTCTTCCTTTTGCCTCTTCTTCCCTTCTAGCCTTTGCTCCCCTCCATTCTCTACCTTAGCCATTGCCCTACCCCATCCCACACTTTTCTTTTTTTTCCTGGATCTTCAATTCCCTTACAGCAGGTATATACCATAGAATGGGGCCACCACCTTTCCCCCACCTTTGTTGGAAGACAGCCTCCAGTCCTGAAACTTTTTGTCCTGATAAACCATTCCTTCCCTCTTCCCCTTTCCCTCACCAGCTCTAGCCCAGTTATCCAGAGATTCCTCTTCCCTAGGCTCAGTATTTTGTAGTTGATGCCACATTAAGGCATTTTATTCTACCGATGGAATCCTTCCAACCCTAGAAATTAATTTTCCCTTTCCCAACCATTGTAACTTATTAATCAGATCTCCTGCCACCATTTACCTTTCTGCTGTCTATCCCATTTAGACTAAATATTTTAGTGATTTCTGGTTTCTTTCCAGTTGGGCATGTTTCACTTGGGATGTTTCACATTGGCTTTAGCCTCAACTGTCCTTAGTTCTGGAATGAGGCCCAAGGAGTCACTTGTAGAAGTCCTCATATTTATTCTTCCTCGTGAATAACTCCCAGTAGCCTCAGAAAAGTAACTCCTCCCCACCAATTTCTTTCTGAAGATAAATCTCTGTCTCATTCCATTGGTCTCTTTTCTGGATAGAAGACTAGGTCTAGCCTTAATCACTCAGCCCACCTCTTAGGAAGATTCTCTTCTGGTACACATATTTGTTGTAAAGGATAGTATATTTCTTGTGTATCTTTTAGATTCAGTTGCATGTCTTTATAGTCAAGTTTGCTTTTTAGTTAGTAACATTTTATTTACAATTCATCCTGAATTTTTTTGCATCTGGAAATATTTGGGAGTGAGCAGTAAATGAATGTCATTTTAATAGATGTTTTTCACACTGTTTTCTGATGCCATTGTAATCTCCCATTTTCCTTCTTTCCGCCTCCCCCTTTTGATAACACTTTCTTCCCATGTATCCAACCCGAGAATCCCTGGCCTGTGAGCCAATGCAAACACTTGTGGTACCACGCACTTAGTTCTGACTCCTTTCCCCATTGATATGAGCCACTGTTTTGCTCAAGGGCTTTCCCACCTTTATCCCTACTTCCCCTTTGTTGTTATACAGGGACATCATGTCCATTTATAAGGAGCCTCCACCGGGAATGTTTGTTGTGCCTGATCCCCTTGACATGACTAAGGTAGGTGATTTCATTGTGGGGATGAGTGCAGCCTTCTTTTCCCTTGACCTTCAGATAGATACTGTTATCTATCGAATCCAGGGAGGGTTGGGGGCCAGTTTCTGCCTGGATTATGCGTTTTGACTTATATCTTGACTAGGTGACCATTAATAATGCCTGGTTTGGTATACTGTCTCCTGTAGCATCAGCAGCAGTAAACATTAAGTCCCCTGCTGGATGCAACAATGTAGTAGGTATTAGGGGCTACAAAAGTTAAAGTAGCCCCTGTTCTGAACAAAGAACTGAGACATTAGTGAGTCTAAGGTCTAAGCCTAAAATCCCCAGGCATGTAGACACTTAGGCTTCTCTGCTATCCCTAGCCCCACCCTTGGAAGGAGATTCACACCTAAACCTATGTCAGGCAGAAATGAGTTGCTTAAAGAGCACACCTCTGCTTTCATGTTGCCTGAAGCAAAAATTCACCCTGTAAATTGTTGGTATGGTCTTAGTTACTTTGAATAAGCTTGGCTTTTAAATTGATTTTTTTTCTTTAATGTGGTTGAAAATGTTTTTACTGGCATACCTCATCCCTAGTAAAATGCATACATTGCCCTTCAGGTCCCAGAATTTTGCCCTGTTCAGGCCAGCTGAATTTGCTATTCAAGATGGTCCTCAGGGTTCAGTTTGGGGCGGGGAGGGGGGGGGCACCTGGGCAGTTTGTGGGTTCAGTTCTACGGGGTATTGTGTTAAAGTACTCCTCCCCCTTGACTTTCAAATTCTCAACAGATGCTTTTGAATGTTAGTAAGATATCTAAGGTTTTTCTAACCCTAATAGTACGGGAGTCTGATATAAATTTAGGTACCCACATTCAGGGAAGGAGAAATTGGCCATTAATTGTCAATGTAGATTATAGAAATCCCCATTTCTGAGATTGAAGACCTAGCTATATAATGTTGCTATATGGTCTTCCTCTTTGCATGCCCTCCTTCCCCCAATTTGATCAAGAGAGGAAGCTGATGACTTAGCCTTACCTCCATATCTATCACTGACCTGTTAAAGCATCCAACCCCTGTCTTCCATTCACTTTGCCTTTCAGCATCAGGGAAATGAAGTGGAATTTTGTTAAAGGTTCTAAGTAAAATTTCTGTCTGAAATGGAAATTTTCTGTATTCCTGGGAAGTTTCATAAATGAGAACAGGGTACCTATTCCATATGGTGAGGGTATAGAATTGGGTTACAGGAGTGGAAGGGGTCCTGCCTTCTGGCATGTGCAGTGGCATGGGAGGGTTTGTGGTGGGGGACACTGTCACACAGTTTTGAGATGGTGCGCAAGATGGGCTTTTGTTTTGCAGATTCATGCATTGATCACAGGCCCATTTGACACTCCTTATGAAGGGGGTTTCTTCTTGTTCGTGTTTCGCTGTCCTCCAGATTATCCTATCCACCCACCACGGGTCAAACTGATGACAACGGGCAATAACACAGTGAGATTTAACCCAACTTCTACCGCAATGGGAAAGTCCTGCCTGAGTATTCTGGGGTAAGAGGAGACTTCCAATTAGCTGAGCTGTGAGCCAGAGACTCTTGCAGGCTATTTTAGGCTATGGTTGTCTATTCTGCCTCTCTCAATGAATGGCTGTAATTTTTTTTTTTTATAGTTGGGTAAAAAGTTGCATCTGAGATTGGAACCATGTCAGATCTCAACCAAGCACACAAAAATTCTGGGCTTATCTTGTTGTTCGGATATCGTCAATCCCACTCTCATTTCCCAATATAGAGTCCCCATCCTTGTCCTGAGAAGATTAGAAATTTAGAAGGATGGTGTGGAAAAAAACCTCTCGACTCTGGATCCAGAGCACATAGGTTCAAATCCTGCCCTCTGTTGCTTACTGTCTTTATGTCTTGGGCAAGTCACTTAACCTCCAGGAGCCTCAGTTTCTCCACCTGTAAAATGTAGGTGTTGGAGTAGATGACCTCTGAGGTTCCTCCTAGATCTAGATTTGTTTTCCTTTGTTGCAGATATAAAGAGTTTTGAAGGGTTCCTTTTTCTTTGGGGAGTCAGGAGACTGGGATAGTTGAGAGGGCTTTGTTTCTTCCATCCCTTCCTCTGCTTGAAACCAGACCCACCTCCAAGCTTGTCTAGCAGTTGATCCTGGGAGCCAGAGTGTTGGGCCAGTGGCAAGACCCATTTTAAAACTTTCAGAGACTCAGAGTGGGTAATGGCAATAGAGTCTGGAAGAGAGGGGATTTAAAGAGCCCTGTGATGACAAGATAACTCTGTTGCCTGTGCAAATGGAAAAGATAATCCGTAATAGTGAGTAATTCAAGAAATCATTTCTATTTAGAATCACTTTCCTGGAAGTGTAATATAGATATCACTTCCTAGTATGTTTTGCTTAGGCCAGTGCAAACATTCCATGAGCTGATACCAAATGACAGCAAAACCAAGGGAAGGAAAAGGCTAGAGTACAGGGTGGCTAGAAGTTGTGGGAGAGACCAAACTGAATCTAGAAATTTTGTTAAAGAGAATCTACAAAGTGGAAAATTCCCATTAGGTTCAGGAGTTAACTGTTATTTTAATGGGCTTATTTTCTGACTTAAAGTGTGATTTACTGACCAGGAACATTTAATCGTGGAAGAATCTGCTTTGTTCCAAAGTCATGAGTCTCTTGGTATATGAAGACTGGGGTAGAATATGGTTTTGAAATGGACTTGTCAAACTGAGTCAAGAATGAGAGCAGTGTTGGTGGAAGGTGGGGCAGGGGAGCTTTTGAAACCAGAAATTTTGATGAGGCTAATGGGAAGAATCACTTATATTTTCCCCCGTGAGTATAAGGAAAGAAAAGTGATCATGAATCTTGTATTTATGTCCCAGTCTCAGCACCTTCGTTGCCTTTTTGGCTGAAAACAAATATTGCTTTTTTTTTTTTTTGGTGAGGCAATTGGGTTAAGTGATTTGCCCAGGGTCACACAGCTAATAAGTGTTAAGTGTCTGAGGTCGGATTTGAACTCAGGTACTCCTGAATCCAAGGCCGGTGCTCTGTCTACTGCACCACCTAGCTGCCCCCTGAAACAAATATTTCTTATGCCACTTCTTGTTTCTGCTGTCATTTTGTGCACAGTGGGAGGTGATCATATAGCTGTTGCCTAGCCCAGGCTCCTATGAAAGAAAGGAAGTCTTTAGTTGTTCTTCCCTTCCAATTGGAAAATGCTTTTGTATGTTACTATCTCTCTGAGTCTTGGAATTTCTCCCTTTAGTTTTTTCTCATTGTTTGCTGTGGCTCTACAAACCTCAGAGAACCTGATACTAGTTTCCAAGTATGGAATAGGAACCCAGAAGCGCCTTATGTTTTTGGCTGCATCAACCTCACTGCAACTTCAGCCCTGCCAATAGGCCCCATGTGCCTCTTTTCTCTACTTCTTCTCATTCCTCAAAAAACAAACAGAAAATATCCACATCTTCATACATAATTCTTTTCCTAAGGAATCTGAAGAGTATTTGCTAACTTTAACATTGATTATCCTTGGAGGCATTTCTAATTGACTATATTTCCAAGTTAGTCTCCTTCTGTGGCTCCTCTTAAATCAGATTCCCTTCATCACGTAAAAGCCTATTAATTATCCTGCATCGCCTCATTTCCTGTCTTTTTCTCCTTTGACCTGCTTCTTGGCCTTGAGATTGACTGACTTCCTTTTGAACTGGGATAAGATGGAGGCTGGGAAATTCCAGATTGTTAATAGTGAAAGAGAAAGTTGAGTCACTCATGGTCTCATTGCCAGGCCCTCCCTGGAGTACTTTTGTACTGGCCTGAAGGAGCCCCCCCATCTTCCCTAGCCTCACCCTTTTCCCTTCCCCCTTTGCTGTGTTTTGCAGTACTTGGACTGGCCCTGCCTGGAGCCCAGCCCAGAGTATCTCCTCCGTGCTTATCTCCATCCAGTCACTAATGACTGAAAACCCCTACCACAATGAGCCTGGCTTTGAGCAGGTAAGCCGGCCTTCCAAGTGGGAGATATTGACTTCTTTTAATGAGTTTTATGGAATCTGAAACCTTAAGAGGGGAGGGTTTTTTTTTGTCTTGTTCTAGATGCATAATGTTTTCTTTTGCCTCCTGGTAGAATAGGTGTAACTGCAGTAGAAAGGGGGGTGAGGGGGTAGGGTGGGGTGGCAGTTGGCATGTTAAACAAGTTAGTAGATTATTTGGGGCAATAATTTTAGTTCTGGACACCATAACTCTCTTAGTGAAGAGATTCAGATATTCATTAGCAAGTGTGACAATGAGATCTGTGTAATGTGCTTTTATTTAACTTACATTAAACCTAGTTTGCTTAGTAAAGTCATTTGGAAGATGAGTTCAAAGTCTTTGGGGGATGGCTGTCTGTGCCTAATGGATTCATGTCTACACCATCCCTAACAAGCTTGAGGTGTTCCTTAGGATTTATGTTAAGTTAGATTCTCTCTTTTGAACCTTTGAAAAAACTTTCCTGCATAGGATCATTAACAAGGGTCATAGTGGGAATAGTGGGAATGTGTCTGTACTGTAGAAATGTATTATTTATTGCCACCAGAGATAAGATAATACACCTAAAAGTTGGCAGACCAATTCGAGTTTAATTCACTATCAGGCTACTTGAATTAGCATCATCCAAACTAAAGAGGATTCCTAGACCATTGGCTGTTTAAGAGTGAAATCAATTCATTCCCCACCCTCAGGCAAGAGCAGCACTACAATCTCCTAGATAACACCATCCTGCTCCAAATCATCATTGTGTGTATAATTGCAGATGAAGAAAATTGTGGAATAGACCCAGTGTATAATTGAAGCCTGTTTGAAGACTGTGGTGTCTTTCCTAATTTAGGAAGTATGGTTTTGTAGGTTCGACACTTTTTATAGCACCTCCAAACCTTTGATTGAGACTGGAGCTGTCCCAATGTCCCCCATCTCCTCCTCCTCCCCCGTCAGAAGTGAACGGGAAAAGAGTTATGGGAAGAAAACGTCCCCACTCCTGCCTTCCCCCCAAAAAAACTTCCCCACTCCTGCCGCCCCTTCCCCTGGCAGCACTCTGGGCCCCCATATTCTGCCCAGGACTTCCAGGTGGATATTTCTGGTAGGGATCTCTTTGTAGATTGGCAGTAAGGTCATCTGGTTGGCTTTTTGCCATTAACTTCCCTTCAGTTTAAAAAAAAATCATAATAGGAATTAGAGACTTCCTTGAATAGGCATCATTATCCATGCCCAGTAATAGATCCTGAAAAATGTGGAAGAGATCTAGCAAGAAGCTTCCTGCAGCTCCTGTCATTGTAGCCTACTAGCTGAAGCCCTAGGATTCTCTGTAAGTCCTTGGGCACCAGTACAGGTCAGTTTTGTAGCCCTGTTTTCATGATCTCTTGGCCAAATTGCATTGAATTAATCCCCTTCCAGCCTTACCTGGCAGGCCTTCCACTGAGGGAGCTTAGAGACAGTGGGGATGGAATCGTTCTTATAAGATAAGAATATAACCTGCCTTGAATGGTTCTGTCTTCATTTGCTCGGACATGCAGTGTCCTTTCCTCATCCTCACTTTCCAAAACTTCTTTTGTTTAATATGAGCACCTTGAATATCAATACCATTTATCTTTCTCCCCAGGAGAGACACCCAGGAGACAGCAAAAATTACAATGAGTGTATCCGGCATGAGACCATCAGAGTGGCAGTCTGTGACATGCTGGAAGGAAAAATGTCCCTGCCCTGAGCCTCTAAGGTATATGACAAAGAGAGTGACTTAGAGGTGGGGGTGAGGAGGTTCACTGATGGACTGAGGATCACAGGTCCTCAATATGCAGAGCTTTCTTGTATTGGGCATAGGAGAAGAAAATGTAAGTCAACAATCATTTGTTAAGTACTTACTATGTACCTGGGCTAAATCTGAGGATAGGAAAAAAAGGTAAAAAACCAGCCCCTGTTCTTAAGGAACTCCACAGTCCTAATGGTGAGACAACGTGGAAACAAGCAATATAGAGAAAGAATTAATTGAGATAATATCAGAGGGCATCTAGGTGGCACAGTGGCTAGAGTGCTGGCATGGAGTCAGAAGACTCATCTTCCTAAGTTTGAATCTGGCCTCAGACACTTAATAGCTGTGTGACCCTGGCATGTCACTTAACCCCATTTGCCTCAGTTTTCTTACTTGTAAAATGAACTTGGAGAAGAAATGGCAAACCACTCCTGTATCTTTGCCAAGAAAATTCCGATGGCGTTACAAAGAGTCATAAGTGACTGAACAAACAAAAATCTCAAAGGGAAGGTCATTAACATTAAGGAAGACTGAGAAAAGTCTCTTGCAAAAGGTGAGATGGGGGGGGCGGGGCAATGAGGGTTAAGTGACTTGCCCAAGGTCACACAGCTAGTAGGGGTCAAGTGTCTGAGGACGGGTTTGAACTCAGGTCCTCCTGAATCCAGGGCCGTTGCTTTATCTACTGTGACACTAGCTGCCCCCTGGAAGTCGAGATTTTACACTAGGACTTGAAGCCAGGAGAGGAAAATAGGAGAATAAGCACTTCAGGCTTGGGAGACAGCCAGTAAAAATTCGGTCAGAGATGGGAGTGTCTTGTGTAGGGAACAACAGACACAGAGACCAATAGCATTGGATTGTAGAGTAAGTGGAAAGGGAGTCAGGTATAAGCAGACTAGAAAGGTAGGAAAGGGCCTGGTTAAAGAGGTCTTTAAAAGGCAAACAAGGTTTTTCCGTTTTGATCCTGCAGAACTATAGAAGGAGTCGCTGGAGCTTACTGAATAAGGGATGGTGTGGTCACACCATTGTTTCAGGAAGATCACTTTGAGAGCTGACTAACAGCCTATTGAAGTGGTCCCCGGCACACTGGGTTGGTGGCAGTATCAAAGGAGAGAGAAGGGGCTCTGTGCCAGAGAAAGAGATGAGCTTCCTTTTCTGGGAGGGGAGGTGGTCTACTTGCTCTTCACCAATTCAGCGACAATCTTTTGTCTCTGCCTTGAACAGGGTATCTGTCCCTTGTGCCTAGAATGTGTTCCATTCTCAGTTCATGTGCCAGCTCCTCTGAGAACCATTCTGATCCCTTTATGCTTGCCCCTCAAATTATCACAGGCACTTGGTTTGTGAACATGTGGATCCCCTTACTAGAATATAAGCTTTTGTATCTGTGATACCTTGTGTATATAGTAGATGTTTAATAAATGCTTATTGAATTAAATTGGACAAAATTTATATTCATGAAAAGTCTTCAGGAATGGTTAGAAAGCAGTATAATAGCAGGTGAGTATCATGCAGGCTGTTCATAAATGTTGGGACAATATGGAAAAAAGTGTGATCCAAGACTAGGGACTAATTGAGGAAAGCTTCAAGGGAAAGGGAAAGGGATTTTTGTGAAAGAAGAGGTAAGGTTGTTTTTGTTTTTTGTTTTTATAGAAATGGGAAGATGATGAGTATGAAACATTGCATATCCTCTTAGACTTGATGGTTTTACTAAGCTGTTTTTTTTTTTTACTTGTTAAAAGGAATAATTTGTAGGGAGAAGGGAAGAAATGAAAGTGATAAAACAGGGTATATAAAACAGTACAATTTCATTTATAAAAGCATTGGCAGTAGTGAATAAGCTAGGGGTGGGCAATAGAAAACAGCTTGAGTTCAAGTTTCTGGCTGTTCATGGTTTGGAATTATTCCAACGACCACACTGCATGAGAAGTTTATTGTTGACTGTGACACTTATTAAGCTCGGCATCTTGTCCCAGTGGGCCCTTTTGCCAAAGGCTGAGGTAGGAAGTTGGATTATATGTTGAATCTAGCTGTAAGGTGAGGAGACAGGGTTAGTATGGCATGGAGTTTCCTTCTCTCTCATTCTGCAAGTCATGACCACAGTTCACCTTTGCCTTCCAGGGGTGTGATGGAGAAGTCCTTTATGGAGTATTATGACTTCTATGAGGTGGTGTGCAAAGACCGACTACACCTCCAGGGCCAGACAATGCCAGGTATAGCGATCTCTGGGCCTCTGGGGGTGGGGAGGGATGGGAATGGGGGTACGACTGAAACCGGAGGGATGGTACTGACAAACTAGGGGTGGCATCAGCCTCCCTGCTAACTGAAAAGGATGGAGAAGTAAAAGGACCTAAGAGAGAAGGCCTAAAGGGAGGGACTGCATAACCCAGTTGCAGAGTTTGAAGGAATGGAATCGTGGTCGATTTTTTGGTTCCTGTGATGAGGAAGCAGCCTCCTTAATGTGAAAAATTACACTAGATCAATAGAACTCCACAGACCAAACACAAGTGACTGCGAGGGCATTTGAACTGCTTCCCTGGACAAATCCCTTTTCATCTCTGAGGGATGGGATAGATTCGATGGCTTGGTGAAGGCCTTTTTCTAGCTCTCAGAACCTCTGGCAATTGGTTGGGTAAATTTCTGCCTTTTGTCATCATCAGTGGAGAGATCAGGAGGATGACGGTGTGAAACACCACATATCTGTTGGCTGAGGTGCAGCTCTTGGTATATGCTGCCTTTTACTTGTTCCAGGGTTCAAGTGTTAAGTGTAGTTAGGGCTATATTGCTCCTGTTCATTTCTACTGCATCCGAGAAGGGTTTATGTTCCCAGCATATTTGCATTAGAAACTGTAACCTTTGTTGCTCAACAGTTCCAGTATCATCAATCCTTATAGGATTTTTTTTTTTGGACTGGACCTATGATTTCATTTCCTTTACTGAAGATAAGCACCTCTCTGCTAATTTATAGGCTTAGAGAATTAAATTGCTTGGGGGCCCTGAGAAGATTATAAAGGGAGGGCTAACCCCTGGAGAGGAGGTTAGATCCGGTGGGAATGAAACTGAATTCTGAAGGAAGGAAAGTTTGGAAATTGATCTCTTAAAGCAAGCGAAGAGTGGAGGCTTTAGGGATGTAATTCTGTCGAGGGAAAAAACAGTTTGTAGTGGCTGTAGAAAGCCATAATGGAGGTGGGTGTGGTGGGGGCGGATAAGAAGAGCTCAGGGAAGTGATTGGCTATCTCTTGGTGTGATGTCAGCAGCTGGTTCCTAATTGGTCAGTTGTGGAACCCATCGCTTCCCCTGTGAAATACCTGTACTCTGTCCCATCACACCAGCATTCCAGTTCTTCCTCTTTATGGGTGGTCAGTCAGCTTTTGTCTACTGATTTGGTCCCCCTGCTTCCACCCTTTCTCGCCCTCTGGAGTAGACTTTGAAGCTTATGTAAAATGGTTTGTGATTCCTGACTTGGAGTAATGAAGGCAGAATCAAGCATAGACGGTACCTATGTAAGGAAGAAGAAGAATCTTTGGGTTGGAGGTCTGCAACTATAAAGACAGAGGCTCTGTTCTTCCCAGTGACTAGGGACTTAAGCTTTAAGCATTTAATAACTAGATGAACTTGAAAAGTCCAGTTATTCTGACTCACCTGACTTCAGAATGAAGGATAATCTTCATTTTTTCTTGGGGTATGTTAGAAAAGTCAGCATTCCTGTCCTCTGCATGTGAATTATCTAAAATGGTTATGCAATTCCAAGCAAGGCTCCCTTTTTAGTTCTTTCCCCTTGTGTTTGCAGGTATGCATTTGGGAAAGTAAACTCATTTTAATATATGTCTCAGACAAATATCCTGGGAAGTAAGGGTGGGGTGGGGGTGGAGGTGGAGGTGGAGGTGGAGGGTTGGGTTCAGCACTTTGGGAAAACATTCTTAGATGGAAAAGGTTTTTATATTGCTTGCAGTCCTTTGCTATCTGTGACCCTCCTCAGAGAGAGAAGCTCCTGACAAGCCCTCCCAGCTTCTTGGTCCCAACTATTGTCTCTGATTAGAAAAATTCAGATCTGACTTTTCTTCCTCAGGATCCTTTTGGGAGAGAAGCGAGGCCACTTTGACTACCAATCTCATCCTGATTCGCCTCGGGGCAATTCGTCTGAAGGTGCAGGAGAAACACCAGCAGGACAGTGCTGAAATAGACTCTGACGCAGTTCATCTGAAACAGAGACAGATACACAGGGGAGCTCAAGGGCCTAGATGCCCTCCACCCCATTCTTGGGATGGAGCGGCACCACATCTCCTCCAGCCCCAACAGCATCCTGCCTGAGGCAAGAACCACGGACACTCAGACCCCAGGGTGGAGTGGGCTGTTGTTTGCAAACCTTGGCGTCCTGGTACCAAGGACCATTTTCATCCCATGCCTAGGGCAATCCCAAGGTACTGATACAGGAGAGCCTGGAGCATGGTTCTCTGGCAAAAAAACTGATGACATTTCCACTGGGGCAGTTTGTTGGGGATAGAAGGCAAAGACTGAACCCCCAAAGGGGGTTGCCCAGAGTAGTCAATGGGGAAACCAGGAGGGGAGGGCAGGGTCAAGGGAGTTGGGGAGGGAGGGAAGAGGGGAGGGTGTCCATGACCTGTCCAGGTGGTCTCTGGGGTGTCTGTCTTTCTGTCTTGAAGCTGGGCCCTTCCCTGCTTAATCCAGCCCAGCCTAGTGTAACCTCCTGGACCTCATTTCTGTCTTGCCACCATAAATTTTGTTTTCCCTAATTTATAGTCACTGTTCTAGACAGACCAAAGAGAAGGAACAGTGGTGGAGTCTGGGCTTACTGGTCAGAAAGCTTTACCTAGCACCCAAGCACCTTTCTCTCCTGCCTCTCCCCTACTCCCTTCTGCTGCCATTAGATGGAGATTTGATTGAGACAACAAAAGGTCTTTGCAAATCCAGCGCAGGCGCCATGGAAACTGAAATATTTGTTCCCACAATCACTGATTCTCATGGAAAAGTCCCCAACACTGGCAGCTGCTGTCCATTTGGGGTTAGAACCGTTACAAAGGAACGGTTTCTTCTGAATTCTCATCCAAACAAGGAAATTCTTCCTTTGGAAGGACAAGGGGATTGACATTTTTTTAAGAGTGGATTGTCCAGCTATTGTCCTTGGTGTTAGCCACTCCAGTCAATGGTTCCCTCACAACTTCACAGTACTTTGGGACCTGGGGAAGAAGTGGTGGCCAGTAGCAGAGGGGAAACAGGACTAAGACTGGAGGACTCTTCTGGGCTGTGCACGCTGCCAAATGTGGACACTTGGCAGGAGAATCATCAAAGGGGGGGATCTCATCCGCTGGCTCATTTGGATGTTTGCAGGGCTAGGTCTCATTCTTCCTAGCTTTATTTAGCTGTGAGGATCCTTCTGGCTGGTTCACACAGAAAGACGTGCTTTAAGCATCTCCCTTCCTCCCTATTTGGCTCTGCCCCAGCTTCCTACTGTATTATGTTTCCCTGTAGGGCATCATCCACACAGCATGTCTAGCTAACCCTAAGGCTTTTGTCAGTATCCTAACTACCTGAGGGAGAATGACTGGATTCTGTGGAAGAGAGAGGTCAAAGTTTAAAAGGGCCTCTGCCTCGTGAGTCAGATAATATATACTTTAGATCTGAGGTTCTAGAATAACCTAGAACTATATTTAACCTAAACACTTACCATTGTGGGGATGGAGCTTATTGGGCAATAGGGGGAGAATTCTTTGGAAGAGATGTAGGGCAGGAAACAAACAGGGTAAAATGGGCTTGGGGAGTAGGAAGAGAACCATAGGCAACCATTAGTCAAGATTGGTTGTTATTCCACTCAAAACAAGTTTCAAGGCTGCTAGTCTCCCAGATGTATAGGTCTGGGGAGAGCACTAGACTCAGCCCCCAAATTCCCTCAGTTGGAGCAGACACAGGGTTGTGGATGAGTGTTCTTGGTCTATAGATGCAGTGTTGTCCTTCTGCCATTTAAGTGTTTCTACTCCAAGTGACAATCCTCTCCCTGATCCTGCCATGAGCAGAGCACCTCTGGCGTTGTGGCCCAACTTCTATGCTCTAATCTTGAGTTGAGGAAATATATGCACAGAAGTCACTCAAAGAGACATCTTTATATCTGACTGTACATAAATGATTTTTTGTGCAATAAAGTTTGTTTTGGCAGAAGGAGGTTGCTGTGGGTGTGGAAGGGACTGTCAGGGCCACCTCAAACAGGCATGGTACCTAGGCCTTGGGCTCCATGTCATTGCCAGGCGCATGGGTAGAAGAGGCAGAGAATAAAGTTGAACTGGAATGTTAAGCTACGAGGCAGGGGGCGTCCGTTACCATGACACAGGCTGCCTTCTTTCAAGAGAAGGCAGAATTCCATTAAATGGATGGGGAGCTGTTGGTTATTGCTCCTGGAGGACAGATTGAGGAGGGGGAATGCCTTGGGAGCATACCAGTTGGCAGCTTAGAATATTTGCCTGACTGATTGTGCCCTTTGCCAATGTGGTCTAGTGGGATAAAGGCAGGCTCAGTTTCAGTTAGGCCTGTGGAAAATATCACAAGATGCAAAACCTGAATCTTACATGGAGGAGGTGGGAGGATAGTAAAGGAAATAGTTCTTTGCCTAAATGACATTTCTGTCTGCCAGTTACTGCCCTGGACTAAGAAAGGAGCCCCTTTGTGGATAATCCAGAATTACTTGGAGGTGGTATTTGGCATCATGTTTTTATTATTTATTTAGTATCTCCTATGCTCATTGAAGAAATGGTTCTGTGAGGACTCCATGGGAGCAAAAAGCCATCCAGCTGCTCTGGCAGCTCTGTAGCCTCTTGGGCAAAATGCTTATCTTCCTTTAAGAGAAAGGAAGAAATAAAGCATTGGGGCTTCTCAGGCCTTTTCTGGTGACTCAGGTTGCTGGTTCAAAGAGCTGTAAACAGGATAGGAGGGAATTTGAGACTTGCTTATGGCTTGTATCCCTACAGATGTTTACAAAGTACTTAAAACAATGGGCTGGGAGATAACCCAGGTTCCTGGGTTCAACTCATTTATGAATTTACTAGAATGTCAACCCTACACTTCGGGCCTCATTTTCCACTTTTGCCCTATCACAATTATTGTTAGGATTATGGTGTTTTTTTAAAAAATAAAAGTGCCAGGGATGATAATGGTTACAAGAATGCTCCTCCATTAATGGAAAACCTTAAGTATTAAAAAAAAATCCTTAAGGAAGAGAGGCAACTTTGGACCTTTTTCTTATAAAAATGTTTATTTTTCAGGCTCCCTTGGTAAATCTTGCCCTCCCTTCTTCCACTCTTCCCACTGGTCTGCTTCCCCCTAGAGTCAGGGGAGGGCCTCCCTGGCTTCCTCAGCTGTGATCTCCTGGGAGTACAGGTCTGTGAAGAGAGCTGGCAGCCAGTAGTGTGCTTCCCCTGGAGCCTGGAGGTCCAGCCAGGCCAGCCCTTCTTTGAGTAGGTGCTCCTGGGGAGAGAATGGACAAGTGTGTATGAAAAAGATAGGTTTCAGAGGCTCTAAGATGTAACAGCCAGAGACTGCATCGTGAGAAACACAATCTAGAAAAAGGGGAGGTGGAAGGCATATCTTGGTCAGAACACAGAGTATAGTGCCACATTCTAGGTACTAGATTTTATGAAGGACATTGAACAGCTAGATCCTTTCTAGAGGACAGCAGTCAAGGGGGTGAGGGTGACTGGAGACCATGCCATACATGACTTTTAAGAACCTGGCAGTAGGAGTTAAGGACCTGGAGAATAGAGGGAGGGAAGATGGACAAGACTGTTGTGTTCAAGAATTTGGGGGATATGGAGGAAGGTGAGAAGCCCTGCTTGGCTTGAAAAGTTAGAACTGTAAGTCCTGAATGGAAGTTGCAGAAAAGCCATTTCATTCTATATAATAAAAAACCGCTTCTGAACAATTAGATCTGTTCAAAAGTGGAATGAGCTTCCTTAGGTGGAAGTGGGTTCCTCATTATGGGAGGCCTTCAGGTAGTGGCTGGTGACCATTTGTCCAGGATATTGCAGTGGGGAGTGTTGCTCAGGTGCAGATTGGACCAGATGGGGTCTGAGGTTCTTTGCAATGACTGTAATTACTAAGGAGAGTAAGCTGGAGCAGTCTCCAAAGGCATTGAGTGCAGGGAGGAATCAGCCACGATGGATTCTGAAACCCGCCTTTGCCTCAATGGGACTTTCACCCTAAACAATGCAGATAAATGCTTTCACATTTGTCTGTACTTTCCACCTGCTTCCTGCAAGGTCTAGAATGACCTGTTTGGCTTTGTTCCTTAACCAAAGTGCCTGAAGTGTGGGAGGGAAATGAGCACTGGTCTTAGCATGAGATCTTGGAAAGATCATGGAGTGATGGGGCAATATAAATTGCCTGAGATTATGGAACAAGTCAGTCTTGTTTATCAGCAAAACTGGAATAAACCCTGTCTTCACCACCACCTTACTATCCTCCCTAGATTGCTGGGGGTGGGAAGAACAGACCAGTTGTTATTAGTATTGTACTTGGAGGTTTACAGTAGGCTTTCCTCACAAGAACCTTGTGAGGTAGATAGAGTTAAGTCTTATTGCCCTACCTAGGTTACAATGAGGAAACTAAATCCTGAGGTGAAATGACTTGGCCCAGCTACATAAGTAGCAGAATCAGGATCTGAACCTGGATCCTTTGATTTTAAACTCATTGCTCTTTCTCCTACACTGAAAGATGTGTAGAAAGTGCTCTAAAAAGTTACAAAATGACATATAAGGAAGAGGGCAGGATTACAAACCCCAGAGTTAGATCTTGAGGTCATTTGATCTAGACTCCTGCCTTCCAGGACTATTATCCTCAGTTAATAGATAATCTTTCTGGGCCTCATGGATATTACTTAATTGGCTTGTCAAAAACTAGCCAGATCATTAGTGGAAGAGACTAAAACCGAGGTTGTTGATAAACAATTTTATTACGCATATAAACTAACACCTATGCTATATAATTATATATACTGTTGATTCCCTTCACTCTTAAGACAGTGTTCTAATATACATACATGTGGGCATACACACACACACACACACACACACACACACACACACAGATTTGTGATTCAGGTAGACGGTTCCCCTAAGGTCAGGCTTCCCAAGAACCAAGAGAGGGCTCCTGCAGACACAATGAAGAGTACATAATAAGCCTAACGCAGGAAAGCTATAGTCCCCATTTATTTCCTTGGAGCAATAGTTCTTAGCCTTTTTTGTCATGGCCCTCTCTGGCAGTTTGGTGAGGCTTACGGATTCCTAGAATATTTTTTAAATATACACATACATATACATACATTATGCATATTTTATTATATATTTTTATATTTTATTTGTTTCATTATATATTTATTCATTTATGTTTAAATGCATATGTTTAAAATGCACATGTATTTTTAAAACATTCTAAATATATATGCATAAAATATGTATAAAAAGAAATCCTATTGAAATAGTTGTCAAAATATTTTTAAAAGCATTCATAGGCAACAGGTTAAGAACCTTAGAGAAATATTAGGGTTATTAATCAGACACAATGAACTCTATAAGAAAGGGGGCCAATGAACATGAGGCCCAGGACCCTGTTGCTACCCCTCCTCAAAATGAACTCAAAGGATGAGTTCTCTGCCTGGCACAGGTACTTCATAGCCCTTTTCTCCTAAACATTCTATGCACACTTACCAGCACTTGCCGAGCTCTTTCTGTCTCCCATTTGAGACTTGCTTTGATTTCACTGACTGTCACGTAACCATTTTTCTAGAGGGAAGAAGAACAAGGATCTAGTCATCAGGGACTGTCTGCCTCCCCCTGACCTATCCAACTTGACACAGTGCTTACTCCCACTCTATTCCAGGAACAAGGACTTGGATTAGAACAGGGAAAACAACTGGGCACAGCCAAAGGGGCACAGCATGTGTTCAGTCCATTCCTGATCAAGTCTTAGGAAGCATAAGAGTAGGATGGTGGGCAAAATGTTGGCTACTTGTGTTCTATGAGCTTAGAATAGCCACAAAGACTTGACTTGGATCAGTTTGCTTTTTTAGGGAAATATTGGGGAGCCATTCAGATGGCTGGCTATGGTCTCATCTATTATATTCCACCCACAAAAAAGCTTTGTTGCTTAGCTAGTATTTACAAATACTTTATCACTTTAAAAAATGTATTTAGATGTAGAAGGGACCTTAAGGGCTGAGACTAATTCCTTCATTTTACAGATGACATTGAGGCTCATGATCACACAATAAGCACCAATGGGGCAGCTAGATGGTGCAGTGGATAGAGCACTGGCCCTGGAGTCAGGAGGACCTGAGTTCAAATCCAGACTCAGACACTTGACAACTTACTAGCTGTGTGACCCCGGGCAAGTCACTTAACCCCAATTGCCTCACCCCCCCCCCAATAATAATAATAATAATAATAAGCACCAGTGCTCTTTGCACTGTCCCTGAGGGCTTCAAGAAGCAAGACCTAGGTTCCATCTAGCCCTGTGTGATCGCAGCCAAATTACAACCTCTCATGCTCTAGGCAGCTTTCCTAAGAAAGAAGCTGCAGAGAAGGGACTGTAGAGGAAGACTCATGCAGGGAGAGGTCTAGGTGCAGATCTTGTCCTTTATGTGCCCGTTACCTGAGTAACTGACTCTTGATTAACATAGTTGGTGAGTGGGGAGAAGAGAGATGCAAGGAGAAAGGGGGGAGCTGAGATGTTTGGGGCTGTCTCCTTTGACTTCTGTGACCCTGCAGGAGCTGCAGGTAGTACCTCTGCCAGCTGCAGCACCACAGTATGATCCATGTTGAGTTCAGCTGGGACCGACTGGACCAGGTAAGTACCTCCCACGGGAATGATGCTGAAGCCAGTGCCCAGGGCCTTCAGTTTCTTGATGGCCCGGATGAGGTCGTCTCTGAGGTGGAGTAAAAATGATCCAAAGGCACTTGAATGATAAGATCAGCTGCCCCTACCCCTTTAGTCTTGCCCCTGGTTTGCTAGTGTGAAAGCATGAAGGAAGGAACCCCAAATGGCTTAAGATACTCCAGGGCTAGAGGTGTCAATCATGTGACCTGACTTCAAAGAATCCAAACTTCTGTCTCCATTCCCTCCCCTAGCCTAGGGGGAAGACATCTTTGACTAGCCATGGAGAAGGGAAGTCAGGGTCTGCTGGTGTGCTTACTCTTATCCCTCAGGGTTGCTGTTATCCATTCACTCTCCATATTCGATGAGCAATGGGTCTGAGTAGTATGTATGGCTAGCAATCCTTAATTGTTCCCTTCTTTTCTGAAGATCTACTGTTCCATGCTCTCATACTTGGGGACTGGCTTCTTGGTAACCTATCATATATCACTATGTATAATACACAATCAACCTCTTATGCTCCCTCAAATTAAGGTTAGGAATACCTTAGGTCAAGGGAGTCTCTTAAACTGGGAACCATAAAAGTGTTTTAAAAAACATTTTGTTGGGGCAGCTAGGTGGCGCAGTGGATAGAGCACCGGCCCTGGAGTCGGGAGGATCTGAGTTCAAATGCGACCTCAGACACTTTTAACACTTACTAGCTGTGTGACCCTGGGCAAGTCACTTAACCCCAATTGCCTTTTAAAAAAAAAAAAAGAAAGAAATACAGTTAACAGTTTTTTTTTTTTTTGGTGAGGCAATTGGGGTTAAGTGACTTGCCCAGGGTCACACAGCTAGTAAGTGTTAAAAGTGTCTGAGGTCGCATTTGAACTCAGATCCTCCCGACTCCAGGGCCGGTGGTACTCTATCCACTGCGCCACCTAGCTGCCTCGTTAACTGTATTTCAATATAAATGGGCTCCTTTGTAATCCTATGTATTTTATTTAAAAATAGTATTCTAAGAAGGGCTCCATGGGCTTTCCCAGAATGCCAAAGGGGAAACACAAAAAAGGTTAAAAACCCTTGTCCCAGGTTAACTAAGTCAATTTGCATCCCATGACATATTAATCTATCTCTCTTCTATCTATCCTGGTCTTCTTTGCCAGAAATTAAATGGATAGGAAGAGGTTCAGTTATCTAGTAATTAGCCCATCTATTCTTCCCTTCTCTCTAGGTAAGACTGGACCTGAACCCTAATGTCTAGATTTCTACCTCAATGCCAAAGGAGTGGAAGGAAATACCTACTGACTGACATCCTGAGCAAACTTGCCCCTTCCCTTCAGCACCTGCTGGTGTAGTTCCTCCAGAGTGATCAGACCTAAGGGATCAGATGGAGAGAATCCCTGTATGAGCAGTGGCCATTCATAGAAGTCACCTCAATTATAGAATTTGGTTCTAAAAGTAGCCTCTCAGTTACCGAACTCCTTCTGCCCCGCCCCCCGCCCCAATAAGTAACCATGGGTAGATAATGCAAACCATTTGAACCAAAAGGCCTAAAGTATTTTTTGAGGATCACAAGACTCTAAAAAGTTAAAAGTATTTTACTGACACTTAAGATCATACCTATTCTCAGTCAACAGACATAAGGTACGTTGGCTATCAACGTAGTGATCAAGAGCTAGCCTTCAAGTCAGAAAGAGCTGGGTTTAAGTTCTGACTCTGACGTGTACCAGCTGCATGATCCTATGCAAGTAACTGAACCTCTCAATGCTCTAGGGGGTATCCCTAAGACTACAAGTTGCAGAGAAGGTGCTAACCTGCACTGGTAGAAATTTTCTTCACCCAGGAGTTTCCTATGCCATTAACACCCCAGGTCCAAGCCCAAACTCCTAAACAACCTATGCATGATTAATCCAATGTGGTCAATAAAATGGTAAACACCTGGAGACTTTTTGGAGGCTCCTGTCCCTTTAGCAGTTTTGGAATGGGCTATTTTTCATATGTCCAAAAGCTTGACAGCTAACCCAGCATGGCAGGGAGAAGCAGGGGCAGGATGGTAGTCCTTTCACTACTGATTGGGAAGCCTGTCCAGAAAGATTAAGTGACCTTTTCTAGGACCAAGCCTCACCAATATCCTAGGTCTCTTCCCCTCAACAACTAGAGACTGTCAAAATGCTAAGAAGAACAAAAGATGTTATCCCCTGTCCTTAGATGTGAAGACTTAACATGGATTAAATTAAAATGGAGCAACTAAGCCTTCAAAATAGTCTAAGAATTGATCATCAGAGACATTGATGTGATGAACTTGAGAGGCAAAGTAGCCTAAGTGCTCATGGTTAACCACCTCTTCTTCCCGCTGGAAGTCCTCACCTCCGTTCCGATGCTTCAGTGCCAGGCACACCTCAATAATCTGAACACCAAGCTCATAATAAAAGTCTCCAACACCCAGCATCTCAGACCAAAATCCTTTTCCAGCTAAAGGAAGGAAGCAGAAAAGCCAAAGTTATTCTGCTACTCCACAACACTCTCCTCAAAATTCCTCTCCTACAAGAAGCCTTTAACTCTTGCTCACTCCTTTATTCAATAACCCTTCAACACTTATATGGTGGTTCCCACTATTAGATAAGCAAAGTGGCATGGATAATTTAAAAAAACATTTCTAGTTGGCTTGGAATCTACTGCATGAACACACTAGATGTCCCTAATTCTATGTGGCTCAGACACATGTGAAAATGAGTTTGCCTTCTCTGAGCATACAAAGACAAGACTGACAAGAGGTGATCTGGAAAATACTGAGGAAGAGTAATTAAGGGATGATACTAAAAAATCTGATGATAATCCATTAATAGTAGTGATAAGCAACCCACCTAGTCTATAACACAGTCTATTTTTTTCTCTATTAAACTGACAGTTTCTTTGGGACAGGGGCTGTCTCTTCCCCATCTGCTGAAGAGCTCTTTAAGGGAGAGAGCCTCTGGTTCTCCATATAGGAATTACTCAGTTAATAATAACTTTTAACTGGTATCCTTCCCTCCCGAAATTTTTAGGGGTAATGCCTTACAGGCCAAGGGGTCAACCCCAATGGTGGCACACATGTCCTGGAACTGTAACCGAAACTGAGGATTCTTCCGGATTTCTTGCTTGTGTTTACTGGCAAATTCTTCCAAGTTGGTCTTAAACATGTCCAGCTGCTTTGACATCTGTGGAAGGGACACAGAGAAATGTGAAGGGCAGCTCAGTTAGGCAACAGGCAGGTGTCAGTATTGGACTCTGGCCCAGAGACATAGGGAAAACTGAAAGTACCTAGAAGTGTCCATCTTCTATTCCTCTTACCTCTTTTCCTTACTCCTACCTAACTGCTATGGAAATGATCCTTTGATTTGTTATAGAAAATAAGATTCAATTGGTAAAAAAATATTTTCGACACATGGAGTTTCCAATATTTATAAGTTGGGGAAGCACTAAATTTAGACATGAGCTAAGGGGTAAGGGTATTTCTGACTGTTTTCCAAAGCCACATAAAAAGTTATGTTATTTTGTATTATACATACTTCTTTTCCTGTACCTTTCACCCCCGCCAGCAGAAATCAATGGTTTATTCCCTCAGCTGACCTCCCCTCAAGGTAAATTAGTATGATCCTTTCTTAAGCATGTTTAGAAATTTTAATTGACTTACACCTGTCATCTCCTTTATAAGAGTCAGAATTTAATTGAAGCAAAGAGTAACATGTTAAATGTTTTGCAAACCTTAAATTAATTTTAAAAAAAGCTTATGAAGCTATGATAGCTGATAAAGATTAGAAATGGTTTCATTTCATATACTCATTATAGTATATCTGGCCTGCAAGGTCCATACTTTTGTGTGTGTGTAATAGGTATGTGTATAATGAATGGCTACCATTTAAATAACATTCTTACACCATATTAGGCTTTACAATGTACACATTTCTTCTCCCCCCATATTATCTCCTTTCTTTCCCACAACCTTATAATCCTCATATGAAATGAAATCATGATAATGAAACGGGTACACCCAGGTTGATTCTTCATCAGAGGCTGTTTTTGAACTCGGGTCCACCCGACTCCAGAGCCGTTGCCTTATCCACACTGTGTCACCTAGCTGTCCTGAGAGTCCCCTTTTGGAAAGTCAGTTAGATGAAAGCAAAACCCTGGACCCTGGAACTCTCCAAATACTTAGCATGTAAGTCAGAGAACTAAGACAGCCTCTTCCCCTGTTGGGAAACCAGGAAAGAGCCCTAGGTTTAACCTCAGAGAGAAGACCAGGATTAATGATCTCCAAAGTCCCTTGCAGCTCCAGATTCCATGATTTTATGATCCCAACCAGCTCACCTGGACCAGCTGGTCCTCGGCCAGGACTGTGCCTCGTTCCTTATATTTGGCCTGTGGGAGAATAACATTAGGATGAGCCTGGGAGTGGGGAGGCTGTGGTTCGGGGCCCCTCCCAGCCTGAGGTGAACGGCACCGGGAAGACAGGAAGTGAGGGGACAGAGGCCTGATTTGGGGGTCACCGGGGCCGGGGATGAGGGGTCCAGCCTGGGGAAGTGGGGTGGGGTTGCTTGACTTCGGGGACGGGAGCACGAATGGGGGGCTCAGCTCCCCGGAGGCCCCGGGAAGTCACCTCAGCCAGCTTCTTCTTGGCGATGGCGCCGGCGCCCACCCCGCGGCGGTGCATCCCTGCCCGCCAGCCGGCCCCCCGGCCGTCCCCGTTCAGGGGCTCCGCCGTGGGCTGCTCAACCAGGAAGTGCCGGCTCCGCGCGTCATCTCCCCGCGTCGGAAGAGATGACGCGCCACTTCCGGCATCCGGCGGCCTCGCGCTCCACATCTCACTAGTTGCGCGTGTTGAGTGTGCCCCCTTATCTAAACCCCGCGGGCACTGGCCTTATCCTCTTCCCGTACACACATCGAGCTTTAATCCTTTCTTTGATTCATTTGTATATTCATTCGTTTGTTCGTTCATTCGTTCATTCATTCATTCATTCATTCAACAATATGGAGGTTGTGGAATGTCATTTGGAACGGACTATAGACGTCATCTGGCCCCCCCCCCCTTTATTTTACAAATGAGGAAACTGAGGTCCGTAGAAGTGAAATAACTTGTCAAAGCCCAAGAAGGGTGTACGTGGCAGAGATAGGATTTGAACCCAGACTCTCTAACTCCCAAATTAGAGACCTACTGTTTGCAAGGCCCCCGTGATACAGAAGGGCAGCTAGATGACGCCTGGTCTGGAGTCAGGAAAACCTGAGCTCCAATTTGACTTAAGACACTAGCTGTGATCCTGGGCAAGTCACTTAATCTGTTTCCTCATCTGTAAAATGAGCCGGAGGAGGAAATGGCAAACCACTCCATTATCTTTGCCAAGAAACCCTCCAAAAGGGGTCACAAAGAATCGGTCACGACTGGGGGGAAAAATAACTGCAAAAGATACAAAGAAACAAAATTGTTGGGAAGGAGCTTACTATG
This sequence comes from Dromiciops gliroides, assembly GCF_019393635.1. Lineage (NCBI taxonomy): Eukaryota > Metazoa > Chordata > Mammalia > Microbiotheria > Microbiotheriidae > Dromiciops > Dromiciops gliroides. The sequence goes on from NC_057864.1 coordinate 187,316,868, forward strand.
AGATTGCAAGGAGAGATAAATACTGTATTGTGGTAACTATGTACAAGGGAGGAGCCGATTAATAGAAGCCCTGGGAAAAGGCTGTGAGAAATTAGAGTAGGAGAGATGGCTTTCATCTGACTGGGCGGGTGGGAGTGTCTGGGAAAGATTCACTGAAGAGATGCTGAGTTGGGGGGAGTTTCAGTCAGAGGATGGTGAAGTCTTGGCAAAAGGCAGAATTAAGAAGAAGGGCTCAGTGGGTAAAAGACAAAATAACTCAGGTTTGGTTGAACACAGACTGTTTATTTGTCAGGCAGTATTGTGAAATGAGGTTTGAACCAAGATGTAGCACACCTTGAATACCACCAGCCTGAGGAGTTTGCCTACTAAAGTATGATCTCAGCACAGCATTCAAGAAACTCTGTCATGTGAAAATAATAATAACAAATTTAAATAGCCCTTTAAAATTTGTAAGGCTTTTCCATACATATCTCATTTGATGCTCACAACAACCCTGAGATGAAGGTACCATTATTATTCCTATTTTACAAATGGGGAAACTGAGGCAAACAGCTATTAAGTAGCTTTCATAGGGTCATATAGCTTGTAATCCAAGGTAGAATTCAAACCCCATGCCTTCTAAATTTCAAGTTCTGGAACTTGAAGAGTGGTTTGAAGAAGATTGGATTGTAAAAGGTGTAGACTGGGGCAGCTGGGTGGCGCAGTGAATGGAGCATCAGCCCTGGAATCAGGAGTACCTGAGTTCAGATCTGGCATCAGACACTTAACACTTGCTGGCTGTGTGACCCTGGGCAAGTCACTTAACCCCAATTACCTCACTAAAAAAAATTAAAAAAAATTAAAAGGTGTACACTGCTCACTA